>NC_041390.1:588096309-588125388 GCF_002162155.2 Triticum dicoccoides
TTTCTTTTCTCTTTTTATTTATCTTTCTTTTACTGTTTTATATTTTAGTTTAGTTTTGTAAAATATGATTCTAGTCCCAAAATTAGTAATATTAAGTATGCCACTGCCACAAATAATTTGGCACTCCAATTAATTAGTTTGCATATTTTTACTAATGAAAAGCATTTAAAAATATGTTTTAGCTGCTATTTTATTTATTTTTGCATACTTAAACACTTCATAAAAAGATGACTTCTCCACCAACATGTTCTATGGATTATTTGCCAAAGTTTGAACTTTTTAGTTTTCATGTTTGACAAATTTGAATTTTTCACATTTAAAATAGAATTTGAATTTGGACCGGATTCGAACCAACCGCGAGTTTAACAACAGTAACCAAGGTGACGTGGCATCATTACCAGAGGTTCACTGTAGCTTAATTATCCGGGTGACACAATTCTCCTCCACTACAAGAAATCTCATCCCAAGATTTAAGAGGGGAGTAAGGGGCAAAGTTCTGGTTACGCTATTCTAACGGATCTTCTCAAAGAGGTTAATCCCTTTCGTTGATGTCTTCGATTCTTTATTCCAATGCATCATGATGAAGTTGTCGTCCTTTCTTCAAGAACTCCATCGTACTTACGAAAGGATAAGGGGGCATTACGGAAGAACGGACCGCTACAATGTTTTCTTATCTAGTAGATAACATCAGGGAAGGTGACGGAAAGTAACCCTCGAATTGAAACTTAAGACACTATCGAGAGCAAAGTAAGAAGGTGCAAAATAGAAGTTTCAAGCGCATAGACAATCGTTCGTTGCCTGATACAAAATGTGACAGGGGTTCAGAGCAATGGGAAAGTATTGCATATGGTACCAGAATAGATCACTAGGCAGGTGGCCCGTGAATCACATACGAAGTCAAGCACGAGGAATAACTTTGACAACAGGGTGTACAGGAGAGTCAGGTTTCGATCCTGGGACTTGTGGGTTATGGGCTCACCATGTGGGTTAAAAGTAGGAAGAGCGAGGATGTCTTGCACGATCATGTAAGCAAGGTATGTCAGAGGATAGCCTATGGATTATGTTGGCAACAACGTTGGTACCAAGGGCGAGGGACAAAGAGAACCATTTTCCTGCTCGTCTAAACGAGGCGGACCAATAGGCAAAGTTCTCATCCATCAGCGGCTACCGGAATGTCAACAACAATAGTAACAGGGTCTGGCTGACAGAATTGTACACCGAGGTGTTTACATAAGCAGGAGAATATTACTGCTTAGATCATATAGATCACAAGAAATGTTAAACTAATCAATGGAAAGGAAGATATGGTTATCACATTAAACAGAAAAATGGAAAGGAAAATGTGTTTAAACACATATTTCAGGGGTATATCCTTCCCAACGACAAGCAGAGCTTGATATCCATGACAGTATAGAAGTAGTAAACCATTTAGGTAGGGGAGAGAATTTTCATAAAATTATCCAGACAATGATGTTTGGATAATTGATAAAGTAAATTTAACATTGTGCTTCAGATGTTCTTATTGATGTATGAGTACCATAGTCATGCTTCGAGGTAGCATTGACATGGTCATTAGGTAAAGGTCAGGCTTCAGATTCCCAAAGGATCCATCAAGAACAACTTATAAAATAAGTCTTAAAATTCCTCATGGAAGAATGTCTAACCTTGCTAAAAACAAAAATATAACAGTAGGTCCTCCGGCCAGGTGTGCTAGGCATGACATCACCTTACTGCATCATAAAAGACCAGTGTTATAACTCTTGGAAATATGTTCCAACCATCACATATGACCGAGATTCAGATCTGATTGGTGTCAGGATACCTCAGACTCGGGATGCCTGAGAAGAAAAGTGCAACACAAATTGTCGAGATGACATTGTAAGATTCTCGGGAATTGAACTATGGAAGCAAGTTTCGAAACAAGAGTTCATCATTTAACCAAGGAAAAGACAAGGTGTGGTTGATGAACTCAGCAACAATTCACCGAGATTTTCAAAAGATGGATTCCCACACTTATGTGAACAAGGAGATAACATTAGTCAGATCAAATATCAAATGATATAATGATGTAGGCTCGAGGGAACATACACAATTGAACAACGATAGAAAGGTGCACCCGCAAATTTGGACTAGGTAGCACGATCAATGTTCGAATGATGATTCAATAAGCAATAGACTTAGAATGAAACAATCGACCAATAACTTCAAAGCAATAGAGTTGCTAGAAGTTTAGAATTTACACAACACAGACCATTTGTCGGTATTCCGGATAGAAACAACACAGGGACCAAGAAAAGAATGGTGACTGTAATAAGTATCACTTGTATCAAGAATTCTTAAAGGGTGGTGAACTTCACGCAACATTCTTGACATAAAATACGATAGTGTTCCAAGGTAGGACATAACTTAAGCTGGATAGCCAGTTGCATCCATAACATGAACAAGTTTGTGATGAGAGGAAGGTAATAATGTTGCCGATGGTAACTCAAATTACCAAGGGACGAGGATGGCACTTATCATCATGAATTAGATTGATATCCTAGAAGGAGTCAAAATGTTAACGATGATCATGACAAATTTAGTCGAGAGGCTCCACGAAGAGGCAACCAAACAACGACTGCATCAAACAAAAGGGCTGTTGAAGCAAAAGATTGGAATCAATCCTGCTGTTCGAGGCGAATGATATGGCGAGGAAGATCTATGTAAGCTTAGCTCATCATCTAAAGTGGTGCTCCAGGAATAAAGACCAAGTAGCACAGTTAAAATCATCACGATAAAGATATAGCCAAACAGGCTAGGAATGACATGATCGGGTACAAACTCGTAAGTAAAGAAGATTACTTGGAGTTTTTGAACCGTAATGCGGGCTTGGTTCAGTTATCGGTGTCCTTGAATGTTTAAAATCTCAGAGCCCGTGAAATTGGGATCAGTGAGGATGTAGTGCTTGATGAAGAACTCATAAGAGGTTATGCAGTTCTGCAATAATCTCGAGATACCAGGGGGTAATACTCGACAACAGATCAAAGTAGAGGTTGTGCTGGGGTATTGCTATGCAGAAGACAAGTGCTTAAACTTGCATAGGAAATGGTATTTAAAGGAGAACATGGTCGGAACCATGATTGCAAAAGGCCAGATCCCAGATATAAAATGAACTTATACTGAGGGAATAATTAATTTAACAAAAGCTTTAATGATAAGATCTATATCGTGTCCATGGGCATGAACACAAGGTTCAAGGTCGACTCCCACTTCTACAATGTATAACCTTTCATTCACTTCTCGTTTACGAAGAATTTGTAAGGTATAAAAATATCTGGTAAAACACCAAAAGGGTATGACTTGTGTAAACCTTCGGTTCACACGGATTAGGGGAAGGCATAGGTTCAACCCATAGGGGCATCTTTGGAACATATATCACAAACTTCGGAGTAAATAATACAAGCTTGAAAGTAGAGCATGGTTCACAAAGTAGAGAATACAATTTACCGAAGGCATTATTTACCCATGGAAAGGCTCACAAGGTTATTCAATATGAAGGACACGATCGGGTAAAATCCGACAAAGGGTTTGGTGGTCCACAAGGGATCTGATGTGAGCATCGGTACTCAACCAGAGGAAGAAAGAATGCAAGGAGGCCAGATTATAGAAACAACTGACTAACGCAAAGCTCAAATGCAAAGGAATTATGAATTCTAAGACAAGGGATCAGAAGCAATGCTCTGATTAGGGATGGATAAGTTGAATAGCCTTAGGGGTACTATCGATGGCAATTTGGTTGGTCGAGATCCAGCTCATGTTTAAAATGACGTCTGAGCCGGAAGGATAATCCTGGGATTCGACTGATGATTGTGAACATTTGCAACTTATTGAATCAATGGAATCAAAATGATAATGACAAGGGATGCCAATAAGATTACGAGACTTATGGAATTAACCATAACACAAGCAAGCCAGAATTTCAATAGCAATAGACTACTCAGGATTTTCGAAAGACCAAATGGTATTTCGAAGACTTTTGCCAAACACATGAACAACTGGGGATGAGCAGATGCTCGATAAGTGCGAGGAATTATCCATAGGGTTATTCAGGCGGAAAAGAGCTGCATGGCAGTCGGAAAAAGGATTCTCGAAAGTCGGAGAATACTTTCGGGTATCTTGTAGTAAAAAGAACAACTAGGGATGAAAGTATGAACGGCGAGGGTACACAGTTATCCATAAGGATTCAACGGTGTTAAGGGATTGCAAAAGAAATCAACACAAGTTCTTGGGAGTAGATCGGAGAATAACTTCGAAGTCTTTTGGTGAAGCAAGCAACCATCTGGAATGAAGGGGCTCTTCGGGGAAAGTTGTTACGAGAACCTAATGTAGTTAGTAAAATCATTTAACCCGAATAGAAAAGAGAACAGAGTCCCAGAGTATAGACGAGGAATAAAAGATCCTATTACCACCCAATGGCGACGTGGGCCCATGGGCCGCACAACCATGTTAGTAAAACAATTTTCACTGACTACACTCGAATTCGTCCAAGGAGTGTGGAAGGGGGATTCCTACAGGCAGTCGGCTCTGATACCAACTTGTGACGCCCCCGATTTGACCGTACACTAATCATACACGCAAATGTGTACGACCAAGATCATGGACTCATGGGAAGATGTCACAACACAACTCTACAAATAAAATAAGTCATACAAGCATCATATTACAAGCCAGGGGCCTTGAGGGCTCGAATACAAGAGCTCGATCACAGACGAGTCGACGGAAGCAACAATATCTGAGTACAGACATAAGTTAAACAAGTTTGCCTTAAGAAGGCTAGCACAAATTGGGATACAGATCGAAAGAGGCGCAGGCCTCCTGCCTGGGATCCTCCTAAACTACTCCTGGTTGTCGACAGCGGGCTGCACGTAGTAGTAGGCACCTCCAGTGTAGTAGGAGTCATCGTCGATGTGGCGCCTGGCTCCTGGGCTCCATCGCCTGGTCGCAGCAATCGGGTATAGAAAGGGGGAAAAGAGGGAGAAAAGCAACCGTGAGTACTCATCCAAAGTACTCGCAAGCAAGGAGATACACTACAAATGTATGCATTGGTATGAAATGGAATAAGGGTATCATATGTGGACTGAACTACAGAATGACAGAATAATAGGGGGATAGCTAGTCCTTATCGAAGACTACACTTCTGGCCACCTTCATCTTGCAGCATGTAGAAGAGAGTAGATGGTAAGTTCAGCAAGTAGCATCGTGTAGCATAATCCTAACCGATGATCCTCCCCTCGTCGCCCTGTGAGGGAGCGATCCTCGGTTGTATCTGGCACTTGGAAGGGTGTGTTTTATTAAGTATCCAGTGCTAGTTGCCATAATGTCAAGGTACAACTCCAAGTCGTCTTGTTACCGAAGATCACGACTATTCGAATAGATTAACTTCCCTGTAGGGGTGCACCACATTTCCCAACACGCTCGATCCCCTTTATCTGTACACACTTTTCTGGGTCATGCCCGGCCTCGGAAGATCAACACGTCGCAGCCCTACCTAGGCACAGCAGAGAGGTCAGCACGCCGGTCTAAATCCTATGTGCGCAGGGGTCTGGGCCCATCACCCATTGCACACCTGCACGTTGCATGGGCGGCCGGAGAGCAGACCTAGCAACCTCCATTACAAAGGAAGTTGCGTTCGCGGTCCAACCCGGTGCCCGCCGCTCAGTCGCTGACGTCACGAAGGCTTCGGCTGATACCACGACGTCGAGTGCCCATAACTATTCCTGCGTAGTTGGTTAGGTGGTATTGCCAGTAGCCAGACTCAGATCAAATACCCAGATCTCGTTAAGCATGTTATTTGAACTAACCGCAAACACCGACTAGGGCCAGGCCCACCTCTCTCCTAGGTGGTCTCAACCTGCCCTGTGGCTCCGCCACAAAGTAACAGTCGGGGGCCATCGAGAACTTAGGCCCACCACTACCTGGATGGAGCCACCTGCCCCTTCAACCCCTACATCAGAATCACTTGCGGGTACTCAACGAGCCGACCCGACTTTAGTCACCACCTATATAGTATGTATATATGTATGTATTTACCCGTGATCAACACCCGACGTGATCATGGCCCGATAGTATAGCATGGCAGACTGACAAGAATGTGGGGCCACTGATGATAATCTAGCATCCTATACTAAGCATTTAGGATTGCAGGTAAGGTATCAATAGTTGTAGCAACAATGACAGGCTATGCATTAGAATAGGATTAACGGAAAGCAGTAACATACTACACTACTCTAATGCAAGCAGTAGAGAGTAGAGTAGACGATATCTGGTGATCAAGGGGGGGCTTGCCTGGTTGCTTTGGAAAGAGAGAGGGGTCGTCAACAGCATAGTCGATCGGGGCACCAGCAGTGGCATCCTCGTAGTCTATCAGAGAGAAGAGGGGGAAGAAACAATGAATATAATGCAAACAGATGCATGACGATGCATGACATGAAGAAGCGTGATGCTAGGTGTGCCTAACGCGGTATGAGGTTCGTGTTTTTGGACAGACGAACCGGAGGGGGAAAGTTGCGTGTTCGTTATGCTAGGGATGTGTGGCAGACGAACGGGCTCCAGATTTGGATTCGTCTCGTCGTTCTGTCCAACTTTCATGTAGAAAGTTTTTCCATCCAAGCTACGGTTTATTTGATATCTTTACCTAATAATAAAGCAAATTTGGTTTCTTTCGTCCGTCATGGCATTTTTTAGAAAAGTCCCTCTATTTCGGAGAATTTAACCCGCTGTCCGGATTTAAGTCACACCCGAACCGTTATTTTACATTTTTTTGAAACCCCCCTGAATTTTAGATAATTCATCCGCGGATCATATTTAAGTCAAACAAATGTTTTTTAAATTTATCCATATCTTTTAAACCGTAACTCCGATTTGAACATGTTATATATGAAATTTGATTAGAAAAATATGGAGAATATGAATATGAGATTATTTTTACCTTTTAAGTACTTTAAAATATTATTTTGAAATATATTTGAGTCAAACCAAATGATTTTCTAAATTATGTGTATCTTTTAAACCATAACTTCGATTTTAACATATTATATATGAAATTTTATTAGAAAAATGTGTGGAAGCTAAATATGATGTTAATTTTACCTGTTAAATATTTTTAAAATGTTGTTATGGAAGCAAACTTATAATTTATAGCGCAAGATCCTTTTTTTCGTACTGGCGGCGATCCAGATTGCAAATAAACACCCCACTATAACCATATAGGGAAAAGAAAACATCGATAACTACACATGCATACCTCTGAAAAATGTCACAGGGGAAAACAATAGATTTCTCATCGCGAGAGTGAGAGAAAGCGAGCGAGAGAGAGAGAGGGGGGAGAGGGAGGAGAGAGCGAGAGAGAGACGCCTTAGGATTAACCATATTCAACACACGTTTTTTGTTGTTTTGTGTGAATACCGAGGCCATCACCGGCGAGGGTGAGAAGGAGGATAGGCGGCAACACAAATATGACGCCTCGCAAAAATAAAGGAGATGGACCTATTGTGGTCTTGAGTGATAGTTGTTGAGTTAAGAGCGTGTGTTATGTTTTCTCTCCCGTTGCAACGCACGGGCTCTTTTGCTAGTTAATTATAAAAGATTTAAATCATTTTAGGATTTATTTAATTATTTAAATTCAACATTATCCAAAACAGTGCATGCCAATGTCAGCATGATGTCAGCAGTCAACGTTGACTGTTGACCTGGTCAACCTGACGTGTGGGTCCAGTGGGACCCACCTGTCATTCTCTGTTTAGGTTGATTAGGGTTTAGGTTAATTAGTTAGGCTTAATTAGTTGTTTAGTTTAATTAAACAAAATTAATTAAGTTAATTAAGTTAATTAGTTAATTATTATTATTTATTTTTTTTCTTTTTAATTCTTTTTTTACGTTCTAGGCGTAGGGCCCCTTGTCATCGGCCCCAGGGGGCTAGCGGGCAAAAGGGCAGCGGGTGGAGCCCCGTTAGCGCGTGGGCGCTAGCGGGCGCCACGCCCAAATGGGCAAAATCGGGGGGGGACCACCCAGGCGGCGCCGCAGGGCAGTGGCCGGCTGACGGGGAGCAATAGGGCGGAACCAGCGGCACGCGGGCCGGCAGAGGCTGCCCCAGCAGCGGCGAGCAAAGGGGGCAGCGCAGCGGCGCAAGTGCAGCCGCAAGCATCAGAAGGGGGCGCGGGCGGCTAGCGGTTCTCGGGCGGGAGCGGCCGCGGGGGAAGAAGAGGGCAGCCGGCGGGCGAGGCCACCGTGGGTGGCAGCCGGCGGGCGAGGCCATCGTGGGTGGTAGCGCGAGCAGAACCGGGATGCGGCGCCGGGCGCGTGCAGCCGCGTGCATGAGCGGGAAGGCGCGGTCGGGCCGACGAGGCAAAGGCACGCGGGGGCGCGACGAGCGAGGCCGTGGCAAGGTCAGGCGGGAGAGCGGGCGACGCGGGCCTGGTCGGGTGGAGGTCGGCGCAGGGCGCAGCAGGGCGTGGTAGAAGTGGGCACGATGGGGGAGGCAAGGCAGGGCTTGGCCGACATGGGCGCGTGGCCAGGCGGCGCGCGGGCGATGGCCATGGCGGGGCGTGGGAGTAGAGACGGGGGGCTTGCAGCTGCGCTAGGAAGAGAGGAGGGGCGCTCACGAGGGGAAGGTAGGGCACGGGGAAGTGGGGCACGGGGAGGTTCACGGGGACGATGCGCGCAGATCCAGCAACAGAGCTCGGTGACGAGGCGCGGTTGGGGAGGAGGCGACGGCGGCAAGGTGTCGAACGACATGGTCGGGGGCGCGAGGACGAGGGTAGTTTGCCCCGATCCACAAATCGGGGGGTGGGGTAGCGAGCGAGTGGGGAGAAGTGGAATCGTGGGTACCTAGCTAGGGTTTCGGTCGAGAGGGGATATGGAGAGCGGGGTGGGCCGGCCCGGTGGGCGGCTGAGGCCAGCTAGGCCACTTGGCCCAGCGGGGCGGGGGGGTTCTGTTTTCTTTTTAATTTATTTTGTTTTTCTTTTCTCTTTTTATTTATCTTTCTTTTAATGTTTAATGTTTTAGTTTAGTTTTGTAAAATATGATTCTAGTCCCAAAATTAGTAATTTTAAGTATGCCACTACCACAAATAATTTGGCACTCCAATTAATTAGTTTGCATATTTTTACTAATGAAAAGCCTTTAGAAATATGTTTTAGCTGCGGTTTTTTTTTTTTGCACAGTCAAACACTTCATAAAATGATGACTTCTCCACCAACATGTTCTATGGATTATTTGCCAAAGTTTGAACATTTTAGTTTTCATGTTTGACAAATTTGAATTTTTCAGATTTAAAATAGAATTTGAATTTGGACCAGATTCGAACCAACGCGAGTTTAACAACACTAACCGAGGTGACGTGGCATCATTACCAGAGGTTCACTATAGCTTAATTATCCGGGCGTCATAGTATTTTACTCGAAGCTATATTTTTATTTGTCACATACTATGTGTTTTGCTTGGAGTGTCTTGTATGATATGAGTCTTTGCTTGTTTTATTTTGTGTTTTAAGTCTTGATTCCTTGCTGGACACACCTATTTGAGAGAGCCAAAATTATGTCATGACTTGTTAGAATTGCTCTCTATGCTTCACTTAAATCTTTTATGAGCTATGGACTTGCTCTAGTGCTTCACTTATATATTTTTGAGCACAGTGTGCTTTAGTATTTTTGAAGAAATGCTCTCTTGCTTCACTTAGATTTATTTGAGAGTTAGTAAAATTTTCAAGAAATTCTCTCTTGCTTCACTTAAATTAATTTGAGAGAAGGAAAAAATTATGCTCATGATCTTCACTTATATTTGCTTGAGCTTATCAAAAGCAATGTATGAAAATTAGTTCCAAAGTGATAGATATCCAAGAAGGATATAATAAAAACTTTCATGAAGATCATTGGACAAAATAAACTTGATTCTTAGTAATAGTTTTGAGATATGATGATGTGATATGTGAGTTATGTGGAAGAGTAATTATACTTTAGTAAGAATATTCGTGTTAAGGTTTGTTATTCCCTATGAAAGCACGAAAGTCAATAATTATGCAATGAAATTATATCCTACTTGTGGTGCATTATTCGGTGTTAATTATGCTTAATGCTCGCTTATGAGATTATTCGCTTCTTGGTTGGTCGCTTCTCAATCTTTTGCTAGCCTTCATTTTGCACTAAGTATGATCACTACCTATACATCCCAAAACCTTTAAACCAGTTTTGCCACATGAGTCCACTATATCTACCTATATGCGGTATTATTTTGCAGTTCTAAGCAAATTTGTATGTGCCATCTCTAATTTTCAAAATAAACTTCTCTTTTGTGTGTTCGTTTCGCTCGTGGAGCTATGAGGGGTGGCTAATATTTTCCATGCTAAATGTGTTATTCTCATGATGAGTGTTTATTCACTTGTCATTGCATGAGAGTACGGCAAAGGTATTAGGGATGCCCAGTCATGAAATGAAAAATGAATTTACTTTACGTTGTCAAATAATAAATTCCTTGGAAAGTATTGGTATGGAGGGCAACCGTGGGTACGGCTAGCCATGGAAAGTGAAAGTATGGTTGAAAAGGAATAAACTTTATTTTCTGTTTGGGAACCGCCTATGATATATCTAGCATGAAAAGTGTTAGGAACTCTAAGTCGTTTTCGTTGGTGGGATGGATACACCTCCCAAAAAAATTTTATCTCTAAGTTTTTTGCCTTGAGCTTTGGCACCTCTACAAATCCCTACTTCCCTCTACGAAGGGCCTTTATTTTACTTTATGCAATTTTTATTTTTGAAACTGAGTCTCCATCTTCTCTTACAAAAGCACCAACTAGGAGGAAGTATGATCATACTTGAGCATTGGGTGTAGTTAATTGCGAGTGTGTTTCATGAATGGATCGATGATTGAACATGATGGGCTAGGGATAACTTATTTTAGCGTTGATATTTTGAAAGACATAGTTGCTTGTTGATATGCTTGAGTATTTAAGTTATCATGTCAAATCTAGACTTTTGTTTTGAATCACATAAAAGTCCAAATGTCCATGCTATAAAGAAAAGAATATGATATGATATGATAGGAAGCATTCCACATCAAAAATTCTGTTTTTATCACTTACCTACTCGAGGACGAGTAGGAGTTAAGCTTGGGGATGCTGATACGTCTCAAACGTATCTATAATTTTTGATTGTACCATGCTGTTATATTATCAATCTTGGATGTTTTATAATCATTTTATATCATTTTTGGGTACTAACCTATTGACACAGTACCAAGTGCCATGTGCGAGTTGTTGTTTTTTGCATGTTTTTTACATCATAGAAAATCAATAACAAACAAAGTCCAAATGCCACGAAACTTTACGGAGATTGTTTTATGGACCAGAAGACTAGACACCATCTCAGATGGGGTTTACCAACTCCATTGGTGCCTCTCCGATGATGCATGATTAGTTCTTTATAGACCTTCGGGTCCGTAGTTAGTAGCTAGATGGCTTCCTCTCTCTTGCTGAATTCCCAATACAATGGTCTCTTGGAGATCCATATGATGTAATGCTACCTCTTGAGCATGCGTTGGTTTTCCGTTGAAGAGGAAAGGGTGATGCAGCAAAGTAGCATAGGTATTTCCCTCAGTTTTTGAGAACCAAGGTATCAATCCAGTAGGAGACAACGCACAAGTCACCTAGTACCTGCACAAACAATCATGAACCTCGCAACCAACGTGATAAAGGGGTTGTCAATCCCTTCACGGTCACTTGCGAAAGTGAAATCTGATAGAGATATAAGATAAATATTTTTGGTATTTTTTTGTATAGATTGGAAAATAAAGATTGCAAAATAGTAAATGAGATGCGATAATAAAACAGATGCAATATAATAAGAAAGAGACCCGGGGGCCATAGATTTCACTAGTGGCTTCTCTCATGATAGCATGCATTACAGTGGGTGAACAAATTACTGCCGAGTAATTGATAGAAAAGTGGATAGTTATGAAGATATCTAAGGCAATGATCATGAATATACGCATCACGTCCGTGTCAAGTAGATCGAAACGATTCTGCATCTACTACTATTACTCCACACATCGACCGCTATCCAGCATGCATCTAGAGTATTAAGTTCATAAGAACATAGTAACGCTTTAAGCAAGATGACATGATGTAGAGGGATAAACTCAAGAAATATGATGTAAACCCCATCTTTTTATCCTCAATGGCAACAATACAATACGTGCCTTGCTGCCCCTGCTATCACTAGGAAAGGACACCACAAGATTGAACCCAGCTAAGCACTTCTCCCATTGCAAGAAAGATCAATCTAGTAGGCCAAACTAAACTGATAATTGGAAGAGACTTGCAAAGATATCAAACCATGCATATAAGAATTCAGAAAAGAACTAAATAATATTTATAGATAATCAAGTTCATAAACCCATAATTCATCGGATCTCGGCAAACACACCGGAAAAGAGTATTGCATCGAATAGATCTCCAATAACATCGCGGAGACCTTTGTATTGAAGATCAAAGAGAGAGAAGAAGCCATCTAGCTAATAACAATGGACCCGAAGGTCTATGATAAACTACTCACGCTTCATTGGAGAGGCTATGGTGTTGATGTGGAAGCCCTCCGTGATTGATTCCCCCTCCGGCAGATCGCCGAAAAGGTCCCCAGATGGGATCTCACGGGTACAGAAGGTTGCGGCAGTGGAAAAGTGGTTTCGTGGCTCCCCCTGATGTTTTAGGGTATAAGAGTATATATAGGCGAAAGAAGTACGTCGGTGGAGCTCCGTGGGGCCCACGAGGGTGGGTGGCGCGCCTACCCCCCTAGGCGCGCCCTCCTATCTCGTGGCCGCCTCACGGAGTTCCAGACTTCCACTCTAAGTCTCCTAGTTTGCTTTCGGTCCAGGAAAGATCATCACGAAGGTTTCATTCCGTTTGGATTCCGTTTGGTATTCCTTTTCTGCGGAACACTGAAATAGGCAAAAAACAGAAACTGGCACTGGGCCTCCGGTTAATAGGTTAAGTCCCAAAAATAATATAAAAGAGCATATCAAAGCCCATTAATCATCCAAAATAGATAATATAATAGCATGGAACAATCAAAAATTATAGATACGTTGGAGATGTATCAAGCGTCCCCAAACTTAATTCATGCTCGTCCTCAAGTAGGTAAATGATAGAAACAGAATTTTTGATGTGGAATGCTACCTAACATATTTATCAATGTGATTTTCTTTATTGTGGCATGAATGTTCAGATCCAAAAGATTCAAGACAAAAGTTAATTGACATAAAAAAATACTTCAAGCATAATAACAAAGTAATTATGTCATCTCAAAATAACATGGCCAAAGAAAGCTCATCCCTAAAAAATCATAGTTTGGTCATGCTCCATCTTCGTCACACAACAAATACTCAAATCATGCACAACCCCGATGACAAGCCAAGCAATTGTTTCATACTTTAGTAATATCAAACCTTTTCAACTTTCACACAATACATTAGCGCGAGCCATGGACATAGCACTATAGGTGGAATAGAGTGGTGGTTGTGGATAGGACAAAAAGGAGGAAGATGGTCTCACATCAACTAGGCGTATCAATGGGCTATGGAGATGCCCATCAATAGATGTCAATGTGAGTGAGTAGGGATTGCCATGCAAGGGATGCACTAGAGCTATAAATGTATGAAAGCTCAACAAAATAAACTAAGTGGGTGTGCATCCAACTTGCTTGCTCATGAAGACCTAGGGCATTTGAGGAAGCCCATCGTTGGAATATACAAGCCAAGTTCTATAATGAAAACTTCCCACTAGTATATGAAAGTGACAAAATAAGAGACTCTCTATCATGAAGATCATGGTGCTACTTTGAAGCACAAGTGTGTAAAAAGGATAGTAGCATTGTCCCTTCTCTCTTTTTCCCTCTTTTTTTCTCTTTTTTGGGCCTTCCTTTTTTGGCCTTTCTCTCCTTTTTTTATTTCCTCACATGGGACAATGCTCTAATAATGATGATCATCACACTTCTATTTATTTACAGCTCAAAGATTACAAATCGATACTTAGAACAAAAATATGACTCTATATGCGTGCCTCTGGCGGTGTACCAGGATGTGCAATGAATCAATAGTGACATGTATAAAAAATTATGAACGGTGGTTTTGCCACAAATATGATGTCAACTACATGATCATGCAAGGCAATATGACAATTATGGATCGTGTCATAATAAACGGAACGGTGGAAAGTTGCATGACAATATATCTCGGAATGGCTATGGAAATTCCATAATAGGTAGGTATGGTGGCTGTTTTGAGGAAGGTAAATGGTGGGTTTATGGTACCAGAGAAAGTTGCGTGGTACTAGAGAGGCTAGCAATGGTGGAAGGGGTAAGAGTGCGTATAATCCATGGACTCAACATTAGTCATAAAGAACTCACATACTTATTGCAAAATTGTATAGCTCAAAAGATATAAGTGAAGCACGTAGAGCAAAATTGTATAGCTCAAAAGATATAAGTGAAGCACATAAAGTATTCTAACAAATTCTGATTCATGTGTGTCTCTCCAAAAAAGATGTGTACAGCAAGGATGATTGTGGTAACTAAAAAGAAAAGACTCAAATCATACAAGACTCTCCAAGCAAAACACATATCATGTGGTGAATAAAATATAGCCTCAAGTAAAGTTACCCATAGACAAAGACGAAAGAGGGGATGCCTTCCGGGGCATCCCCAAGCTTAGGCTTTTGGTTGTCCTTGGATTTTACCTTGGGGTGCCTTGGGAATCTCCAAGCTTAGGCTCTTGCCACTCCTTGTTCCAAAATCCATCAAATCTTTACCCCAAAACTTGAAATCTTCACAACACAAAACTCAACAGAAAATCTTGTGAGCTCCGTTAGTATAAGAAAATAAACCACCACCTTAAGGTACTGTAATTAACTCATTATTTATTTATATTGGTGTTAAACCTACTGTATTCCAACTTCTCTATGGTTCATACCCCCCGATACTAGCCATAGATGCATCAAAAAAAGCAAAGAACACGCAAAAAACAGAATCTGTGAAAAACAGAATAGTCTGTAGCAATCTTCAGGTTTTGAATACTTCTGTAACTCTAAAAATTCTGAAAAATTAGGAAGACCAGGACAATTTGTATATTAATCTACTGCAGTTAGAATTGGTATTTTATCTCTCTCTGGTAAAAAATTGAAAATTATTTTCATGAGCACATACTTTCTGTTTTTATCAGCAAGATCAAACAACAATCACCCTAGATGGGATCTCACGGGTAAAGAAGGTTGCGGCGGTGGAAAAGTGGTTTTGTGGCTCCCGCTAATGTTTTTAGGGTATAAGAGTATATATAGGCGAAAGAAGTACGTTGGTGGAGCTCCGTGGGGCCCACGAGGGTGGGGCGCGCCTACCCCCTGGCACGCCCTCCTATGTTGTGGCCGCCTCACTGAGTTCCGGACTTCCACTCCAAGTCTCCTGGTTTGCTTTTGGTCCAAGAAAGATCATCTCGAAGGTTTCATTCCGTTTGGTATTCCTCTTCTGCGAAACACTGAAATAGGCAAAAAAAACTGGCACTGGGCCTCCGGTTAATAGGTTAGTCCCAAAAATAATATAAAAGAGCATATTAAAGCCCATTAATCATCCAAAATAGATAATACAATAGCATGGAACTATCAAAAATTATAAATACAATGGAGACGTATCATGTAACTCCTTTTGCGGTGTGTTTGTTGGGATCAGATGAACTTTGAGTTTATGATCAGATCTATCTTTTTATATCCATGAAAGTATTTGAGTTTTTTGATCTCTTTTATGCATGATCTCTTATAGCGTCGTATTTCTTCTCCGATATTTGGGTTTTGTTGGACAACTTGATCTATTTATCTTGCAATCGGAATAGGTGCTTTGTAGTGGGTTCGATCTTACGGTGCTTGATCCCAGTGACAGAAGGGCAACCGACACGTATGTATCGTTGCTACTAAGGATAAAACGATGGGCTCTATCTCTACATAGATAGATCTTGTCTATATCATGTCATCGTTCTTATTGCATTACCCCGTTTCTCCATGAACTTAATACACTAGATGCATGCTGGATAGCAGTCGATGTGCGGAGTAATAGTAGTAGATGCAGGCAGGAGTCAGTCTACTAATCTTGGACGTGATGCCTATATAATGATCATTGCCTAGATATCGTCATGATTATTTTAAGTTCTATCAATTGCCCAACAATAATTTGTTCACCCACTGTTTGCTATTTTTCTCGAGAGAAGCCACTAGTGAAACCTACGGCCCCCAGGTCTCTTTCTCATATATTTTCCTTTGCGATATACTTTTCCTTTGCATTTATTTTCAGACCTACTAAACCAAAAACAAAAAATTCCTTGCTGCAATTTATTCGTATTTATTTTATTTGGTGTTCTATCTATCAATATCTACAATTTTATCTCACGTCCGTTTGCCAATTTCTGGCGCCGCTACCGGAAAGGGATTGACAACCCCTTTTACACGTCGGGTTGCGAGTAGTTTTATTTGTGTGCATGTGTTGTTTATGTTTGCTTGGTTTTCCTACTGGTTCGATAACCTTGGTTTCACATCCGAGGGAAATACCTACCGCCGCTGTGCTGCATCATCCCTTCCTCTTTGGGGAAATACCGACGTAGCTTCAAGAAATAGCAATATGTTTGTTGCACCGACAGGAGCCCCGGACCTGGTCCATACGTGCTGCGGGGCATCTTTGGGGTCAGCCCAACAAATGCACAGGCGCTCGTGTTGAACTTACCGATATTGAAGTAGTATATTGTGAGATCTTCTTTGCTTCTTCATTAATCTGAATCAGGGCCAGCCCCCAAATGCTCGTGCTACTAAAAATTTGGATCAAGGGCGAGCAGACATTTTTGAGATTGTGAGGGATGCAGAGGCACGAGTAACATACTGGGGCTACTGAAAATTTGAATCAAGGGCAAGCGGATATTTTTGAGATTGCGAGGGATGTAGAGGCGGGAGTGAAATACCGGGGCTACTGAAATTTGAATCAAGGGATTGAAGCGGAGCGGGAGTAACAGACATTGCACACGGTCCACACATACTAATCGTGTGCTATCAAACATAAAAACCTTCCAGGAGGTAGATATTTTTAAGATTGCGAGGTAGTAGATATTTTCTAGAGCGGGAGTGAAGCTTCGTGGAGCCCAATCTACTGTGTTGATGTGGGTGTGCAAGTATCCAGGCACCATGCTATTGCAGAACACACTTCAAATCAATGATCGAGATGCTCCTAGTTGCCACACTTGGAAGCTTAATCCCCTCACTCCTTCTTTCACTTCTACGCTTGTGCTTTTTGCAAGTTCGTACGTCCTCAGTCAAGGAGCCAAAACATGGTTAGTGCTCTCATATGTTTTTACTAAATTCAATAATCTAAATCTTATAACATTTGTTGATGACAGGAGAAACTCAAATTTTCTTATTCCATACATTCAGCAAAGCAATTAAAGTGAAATGTAACATTCCAACTATACAACATCACCTACAATGGTGCAGATACTCCCAGATATGATTATGATCCAATAAATTGATTTTGTTTCTTATATTATACCGTGAGAAAAGTGCATAAAACCTGGCAATGAAGCAAAAAATAATAGAGTTTACACTGAAGATTATCAGCAAAAATATTATAACTCTTATATAGATTTAACCAATGATGAATAAGTGATTCTTTTTTGTTTTTATTAGAGGGTTCACTACAAAGAATTTTTTTATATTGGAATCTTTCTGACATTGTTAGCGACAATCATCGTACACATTTTAAGAAAAGCAGACTAAAGTAATGAGACAACACATAGTTGCATGTATAGCGTATACTATCAAGCTTATAGTGTCATGGAGAAATGATAATCGTTCCGTGTTGGTTTTAAGTAACATCGGGACTTGAGTCTTCAAAAAACGTTACAGCAATGTAACACTACAGTGCTTTCAACCCTATCAACATCCGCAGTAAGTTCTATATGAAGAGGTTTTGCCTCATGCCTCATCACATTGGGAAGAAGAAAACCTGGTCATATTTAGCTGGTAGTATTTTTCAGAAGGTACAACAATAGAGCATCTCCAGTCATTGCCCCCTAGGAGGCCTTAAAATCTCCGCTTGGGGGCGAGACGACGCTAAAATCGGCTCTGGGGGCAATTGGGTTCCCAGCCGTTGCCCCTAGGCGCCGATATTGGCCCATTTTTTAGCACAAATGTGCCCCCTTTTCGGCCCACTTTGTCAAAAAATCGGCCCATATTCGCCATGGTTCGGCGCGAATTCAACAAACTAATTTTTTATCACATAGTTCATCACAGAAAATCAATAGAAATCAAATAGTTCAATAAATATTTCAATACAAATTATATAGTTCAACAAATAAAAACTCATATTTCATCACACGTCGAGGTAGGCATTACCCTTGAGCCTCCATAGGTGCTCAACCAGATCATGCTGCAGTTGTTGATGCACCTGTGGGTATCGGATCTCCTGACGCATATTAAGGAAGGTAGTCCAGGTTGTCGTTAGCTGGTGATCAACTTCAAGAGGACCTTGCCTGTAATATGGTTCAGTGTCAAACACTGGCTCTTCCCGCTCGCTCTCAATGATCATGTTGTTCAAGATGACAAAGCAAGTCATGATCTCCCACATTTGATCTTTCGACCATGTCTGAGCAGGGCACCGGACAAGAGCAAATCGAGATTGGAGCACACCAAATGCCCACTCGACATCCTTCCTGCAAGCCTCCTGAACCTTTGCAAAGTGGGACTTCTTGCCTCCTGGCATAGCGTTTGAGATAGTCTTCACAAATATAGACCATCTTGGATAGATGCCATCAGCTAGGTAGTATCCCTTGTTGTAGTGTCATCCATTAACCTTGAAGTTCACCGGAGGAGAATGACCTTCAACAAGCTTGGCAAAGACAGGGGATCACTGCAGCACGTTGATGGCATCTAGAATAACGTTGGTATTTCCCCAGAGAGGGAGGGATGATGTAGAACAGCGATGGTAGAGTATTTCCCTCAGTTATGAAACCAAGGTATCGAACTAGTAGGAGAACCAAGCAACACAACGTAAACAGCCCCTGCACAAAAATAACAACACCTCGCAACCCGACGAGTTAAAGGGGTTGTCAATCCCTTTCGGGTAATGGCGCCAAAAATTGGTGTTTGACGGTAAAAGGTTGTAATTGATTGGATAAATAGATCGCAAATAAAATAAAGTGCACCAATATATTTTTGTATTTTTGGTTTAATAGATCTGAAAATTAAAGCAAGGAAAAAGTAGATCGCAAAGGCAAATATATGAGAAATAAGACCCGGGGGGCGTAGGTTTCACTAGTGGCTTCTCTCGAGAAAAATAGGTAACGGTGGGTAAACAAATTACTGTTGGGCAATTGATAGAACTTCAAATACTCATGACGATATCCAGGCAATGATCATTACATAGGCATCACGTCCAAGATTAGTAGACCGACTCCTGCCTGCATCTACTACTATTACTCCACACATCGACCGCTATCCAGCATGCATCTGGTGTATTAAGTTCATGGAAAAATGGAGTAATGCAATAAGAATGATGACATGATGTAGAAAAGATTAGTTTATCTATATGGCAGTAGATATAGATCTCGTCTTTTTATCCTTAGTGGCAATGATACATACGTGTCGGTTCCCTTTCTGTCATTGGGATCAAGCACCGTAAGATTGAACCCACTACCGGGCACCTCTTCCCATTGCAAGACAGATAGATCAAGTTGGCCAGACAAAACCCAAATATCAGAGAAGAAATACGAGGCCATAAGAGATCACGCATAAAAGAGATCAAAGAAACTCAAATACTTGCATGGATATAAAAACATAGATCTGATCATAAACTCGAAGTTCATCGATCCCAACAAACACACCGCAAAAGAGTTACATCATATGGATCTCCAAGAGACCATTGTATTGAGGATCAAGAGAGACACACACACACAGAGAGAGAGAGAGAGAGATGAAGCCATCTAGCTACTAACTACGGACCCGAAGGTCTACAAAGAACTACTCACACATCATCGGAGAGGCACCAATGGAAGTGGTGAACCCCTCCGTGATTGTGCTTAGATTGGATCTGGTGATTCTGGACTCTGCGGCGGCTGGATTAATATTTCGTCGACTCCCCTAGGGTTTTGGGAATATTTGGGTATGTATAGAGCAAAGAGGTGGTCCAGGGGCACCCGAGGTGGGCACAACCCACCTGGGCGCGCCAAGGCCTCCTGGCGCGCCCTGGTGGGTTGTGCCCCTCTCAGGGCACCCCCCAGGTGCAAGCAGGGCCCATTGCATTTCTTCTGGATCATAAAAAATCATCGTAAAGTTTCGTGCCATTTGGACTCCCTTTGATATTGATTTCCTGCGATGTAAAAAGTATGGAAAAAACAGGAACTGGCACTGGGCACTATGTCAATAGGTTAGTACCAAAAAATGACTATAAAATGATTATGAAACATCCAAGATTGATAATAAAACAACATGGAACAATCAAAAACTATAGATACGTTGGAGACATATCAGCATCCCTAAGCTTAACTCCTACTCGTCCTCGAGTAGGTAAGTGATAAAAACAGAATTTTTGATGTGGAGTCTTTTTCATCAAGTCATATCATATTCTTTTCTTTAAAGCATGGACATTTGGGCTTTTATGTGATTCAAAGCAATAGTCTAGTTTTGACATAATAATTTAGATACTCAAGCATATCAACAAGCAACCATGTCTTTCAAAATATCAACGCTAAAATTACTTATCCCTAGCCCATCATGCTCAAACATTGATCCATTCATCAAACACACTCGAATATTAACTACACCCAATACTTGAGCCCGATCATATTGCCTCCTAGTTGGTGCTTTTTATGAGAGAATATGGAGGCTCAAATTTCAAAATAAAAATTGCATGATAGTAAAAGAAAGTCCCTTCGCAGAGGGAAGTATGGATTTGTAGAGGTGCCAGAGCTCAAAGCAAAAAAATTGAGATAAAAACATTTTGGGAGGTGTATCCATCCCACCAAAGAAAATGACTTAGAGTTCCGAACACTTTCCATGCTAGATATTCCATAGGCGGTTCCCAAACAGAAAATAAATTTTATTCCCTTTTCCACCATAACTTTCACTTTCCATGGCTAGCAGTATCCACGGGTGCCCTCCATACCAACACTTTCCAAGGAATTTATTATTTGACAACATAAAGTAAATTCATTTTTTGTTTTTGCATTTTGGGACTGGGCATCCCTAATACGTTTGCCTTACTCTCGTGCAATGACAAGTGAATAAACACTCATCTTGAGAATAATACATCTAGCATGGAAAATATTAGCCACCCTTCACCGTTCTGCGAGCAAAACAAACACACAAAAGAGAATTTTATTTTGAAAATTAGAGATGGCACATGCAAATTCGCTTAGAACGGCAAAAGAATACCGCATATAGGAAGATATGGTGGACTCATGTGGCAAAACTATATTAAAGGATTTTGGATGCACAACTAGAGGTCATACTTAGTGCAAAATGAAGGCTAGCAAAAGATTGGGAAGCGACCAACCAAGTAACGAATGATCTCTTAAGCAACCATTAAGCATAATTAACACCGAATAATGCACCACAAGTAGGATATAATTTTCATTGCATGATTATTGACTTTCTTGCATGCATAGGGAACCACAAACCTTAACATCAATATTCCTACTAAAGTATAATTACTCATCAAGATGACTCACATATCACATCATCATATCTCAAAACTATAACTAACAATCAAGTTTATTTTATCCAATGATCTTCATGACATTTTTTTACTTTATCATTCTTGGATATCTATCACTTTGGCACTAATTTTCATGAGTTGCTTTTCATAAGTTCAACCAAATATAAGTGAAGATCATGAGCATAACAAATTTTCTTTCTCTCAAAATAGTTTAAGTGAAGCAAGAGAGAATTTCTTTAAAAATATACTACTCTCAAACAAATCTAAGTGAAGCAAGAGAGCATTTCTTCAAAAATAACAAAGCACACCGTGCTCAAAAAGATATAAGTGAAGCACTAGAGCAAGTCCTAGATCATAAAAGATTTAGGTTAAGCATAGAGAGCAATTCTATCAAGGCATGATATAATTTTGGCTCTGTCAAATAGGTGTGTATAGCAAGGACTAATAACTTAAAACACAAAATAAAACAAGCAAAGACACATATCATACAAGACGCTCCAAGCAAAACACATATCATGTGAGGAATAAAAATATAGTCTCGAGTAAAATACCAGTAGTTGTTGAAAGAAAGCGGGGATGCCACTCGGGGGCATCCCCAAGCTTAGTTGGTTGCTCATTATTGGATAATAGCTTGGGATGATGGGGAATCCCCAAGCTTAGGCTCTTACATCCTTCCTTCATCCATCATAAGATAACCCAAAACTTGAAAACTTCAATCACACAAAACTCAACAAAGCCTTCGTGAGATCCGTTAGTATAAGAATAATAAACCACTGCTATAAGTGGTGTATCAAACCAATTCATATTTTGTTTTTGTATTATATCTATTTTATTCCAACTTTTCTATGGAAAAAACTCATCAAAGAAAACCATGGAGCCATCAAAATAAGCACACACCACAAAGAAAACAGAATATGTCAAAACAGAACAGTCTGTAGCAATATGACTATTTTGAATACTTCTGGAACTCCAAAAACTCTGAAAAATTAGGATGAGCTGAGACATTTGTATACTAATCTACTGAAAGTGGAATGGGTATTTTATCGCTCCCTGGTAAAAAATGAAAATTAATTTCGTGAGTGCAAACTTTCTGTTTTTTCAGCAAGATCAAACAACTAATGCCCAAGAAGATCCTAAAGGCTTTACTTGGCACAAACACTAATTAAAACCAAAAAACACAATCATAACAGTAGCATAATTGTGTAAACACTCAAGAACAGGAAGCAAAAAGCAAAAATAAATTTTATTCATTGGGTTGCCTCCCAACAAGCGCTATAGTTTTACGCCCTTAGCTAGGCATAAAGCAAGGATCTAAGTTTTGTCATCTTTGGTTCGAGATACATAAGATGCCCTCATGATTGATTCATAAGGTGGATTAATTCTAGTTCTAGTAAATTGTTCCATACCTTTCCGCAAAGGAAATTGGAACTTTATATTGCCTTCTTTCATATCAATCACGGCACCGATAGTGCGTAAAAACGGTCTACCAAGAATAATTGGACAAGACGGATTGCAATCACTATGAAGAACAATAAAATCTATGGGCACATAATTCCTATTTGCAAGAATAAGAACATCATTAATCCTTCCCATAGGCTTTTTAATAGTGGAATCTTCCAAGTGCAAATCAAAGAACATGATTCAATATCGGTAAGACCAAGCACATCACATAAAGATTTCAAAATTGTGGAAACACTAGCGCCCAAGTCACACAAAGCAAAACACTCATGATTTTTAATCTTGACTTTGATAGTAGGTTCCCACTCATCATACAACTTTCTAGGAATTGAAACTTCTAATTCCAATTTTTCTTCAAGAGCTTTCATCATAGCATCAACAATATGTTTAGTAAAAGCTTTATTTTGTTCATAAGCATGGGGTGAATTTATCATGGATTGCAACTAAGAAATACAATCAATGAAAGAGCAACTATCATAATTAAAGTGTTTGTAATCCAAAAGAGTGGGTGCATCACTAGCTAAAGTTTTGACCTCTCCAAACCCACTTTCATCAATATTCTCAACAAGATTTTCACCCTCCGAAATACTGGGACGCCTTCTACCTAAAGTTGACTCTTCTCCAGTCCCTTTTTCATCATTCTTAACTTTACTAAACAAGGAATCAATAGAAGAAACACCAATCATTTTAAGATCTTCATCACTTTTATCTTCCAACGAGATTGGTTTGGAAGCCATTTCATTTACTAAGGTAGCTTGTGCATCGGATATTTTTCCCAACAAACTTTCAGCAAAAGCATACTTAGATTGGAGATTGCAAACTTCTCTACTAATATCATCAAGTTGTTTCGTGATAGCATCTAGCATAACGGAGTGCTCCTTAAGTTCTTCAGTGAAATACTTATTATGCTCAAATTGAGTAGTCATATATTCCTTAGTACTTTTCTCAATTTCAAGCAAAATATTTGGTTAAGGAACATCCTAATATTTTCTTTGAGGCATCATGACTATGCAAACAAGAAAGCACACAAAAATAGATCCGGCAAGAAAACGGCGAATGAAAAAAGAGAGGCGAATAAAACGACAAATTTTTGTGAAGCGGGGGAGAGGAAAACGAGAGGAAAATAACGAATAATGTAAATTGCAAGTAGATGAGATTTGTGATTAGGAACATGGTTATGATGAAGATCCTCCCCGGGAACGGCGCCAGAAATTCTCCTTGATGGCAGCTAGAACTACGTCGGTCTTTCCCCGAAGAGGGAGGGATGATGTAGCACAACGACGATAGAGTATTTCCCTCAGTTATGAAACCAAGGTATGGAAACAGTAGGAGAACCAAGCAACACAACGTAAACAGCCCCTGGACACAAATAACAACACCTCACAACCCGATGAGTTAAAGGGGTTGTCAATCCCTTTCGGTTAACGGCGCCAAAAATTGGTGTGTGACGGTAAAAAGGTTGTAATAGATTGGATAAATAGATCGCAAATAAAATAAATTGCAGCAATATATTTTTGTATTTTTGGTTTAATAGATCTGAAAATAAAAGCAAGGAAAAAGTATATCGCAAAGGCAAATATATGAGAAATAAGACCCTGGGGCCGTAGGTTTCACTAGTGGCTTCTCTCGACTAAAATAGCAAATGGTGGGTAAACAAATTACTATTGGGCAATTGATAGAACTTCAAATACTCATGACAATATCTAGGTAATGATCATTACATAGGCACCATGTCCAAGATTAGTAGACCGACTCCTGCCTGCATCTACTACTATTACTCCACACATCGAGCGCTATCCAGCATGCATCTAGTGTATTAAGTTCATGGAAAAATGGAGTAGTGCAATAAGAACGATGACATGATGTAGACAAGATATGTTTATCTATATGGAGGTAGATATAGATCTCGTCTTTTTATCCTTAGTGGCAACGATACATACGTGTCGGTTCCCTTTCTATCACTTAGATCAAGCACCGTAAGATCGAATCCCTTACCAGTACCTCTTCCCATTGCAAGACAAATAGATCAAGTTGGCCAGACAAAACCCAAATATCGGAGAAGAAATACGAGGCTATAAGAGATACACATAAAAGAGATCAAAGAAACTCAAATACTTTCATGGATATAAAAACATAGATCTGACCATAAACTCGAAGTTCATCGATCCCAACAAACACACCACAAAAGAGTTACATCATATGGATCTCCAAGAGACCATTGTATTGAGGATCAAGAGAGAGAGAGAGAGATAGATGAAGCCATCTAGCTACTAACTACGGACCCGAATGTCTACAAAGAACTACTCACACATCATCGGAGAGGCACCATTGGAAGTGGTGAACCCCTCTGTGATGGTGTTTAGATTGGATCTGGTGATTCTGGACTCTGCGGCGGCTGGATGAATATTTTGTCGACTCCCCTAGGGTTTTGGGAATAGTTGGGTATTTATAGAGCAAAGAGGCGGTCCGGGGGGCACCCAAGGTGGGCACAACCCACCAGGGTGCGCCAGGAGGCTGGCGCGCCCTGGTGGGTTGTGCCCCCTCGGGGCACCCCCTAGGTGCAACTAGGGCCCATTGCCTTTCTTCTGGGCCATAAAAATCATCGTAAAGTTTCGTGGCATTTTGACTCTATTTGATATTGATTTCCTACGATGTAAAAAACATGGAAAAACAGGAATTGGCACTGGGCACTATGTCAATAGGTTAGTAACCAAAAATGATATAAATGACTATAAAATGATTATAAAGCATCCAAGATTGATAACAAAACAGCATGGAACAATCAAAAATTATAGATATGTTGGAGACGTATCACACGTTGATGTCATTGTGAGTTCCTGGCATACCAAAGAAGGAGTGCCAAATCGAGAGGTCCTGTGTAGCCACTGCCTCAAGTACTACACTGCAACCGCCTTTGGCACCTTTGTACATCCCCTGCCAAGTAAATGGATAGTTCTTCCATTTCCAATGCATGCAGTCGATGCTTCCAACCATCCTAGGAAGTCCTCTTGCTTCATTCTGTGCTAGGATCCGAGCAGTGTCTTCAGCATTGGGTGATCACAAGTATTGCCGTCCAAACACTGCCACCACTGACCTACAGAACTTGTAGAAACACTCAATGGTCGTGGACTCGGCCATGTGCCCATAGTCGTTGAGTGAATCACCGGGAGCTCCGTATGCAAGCATCCTCATAGTTGTCGTGCACTTCTGGATTGAGGTGAATCCAAGTTTGCAGGTGCAATCCTTCTGGCACTTGAAGTAGTTGTCGAACTCTCGGATGGAATTCACAATCCTGAGGAAAAACTTTCGGCTCATCTGATAATGGCACCGAAACACTTTGTCGCCATGCAGTGGAGTGTCGACGAAGTAGTCGGAGTAGAGCAGGCAATAGCCTTCCAGACGATGCTGCTTCTTTGCTTTCAGCCGCCCTGACGCCAAGCCACCTTGCCACGGCTTTACATTGCTCGCGAGCAGGCTGGCAAGGACCATGAGATGTTCCTCGTCCTGGGCGTTGGCATCGGCTTCCTCCTCCAGCAGCGCCGATACGTCTCCAACGTATCTATATTTTTTGATTGTTCCATGCTGTTATATTATTTATTTTGGATGATTAATGGGCTTTAATACGATCTTTTATATTATTTTTGGGACTAACCTATTAACCGGAGGCCCAGTGCCAGTTTCTGTTTTTTGCCTATTTCAGTGTTTTGCAGAAAAGGAATACCAAATGGAATCCAAACAGAATGAAACCTTCACGATGATCTTTCTTGGATCGAGAGCAAACCAGGAGACTTGGAGTGGAAGTCTGGAATTCCGTGAGGCAGCCATGAGATAGGAGGGCGCGCCCAGGGGGGTAGGCGCGCCCCCACCCTCGTGGGCCTCATGGAGCTCCACCAACGTACTTCTTTCGCCTATATATACTCTTATACCTTGAAAACATCAGGGGGAGCGATGAAACCACTTTTCCACCGCCGCAACCTTTTGTACCCGTGAGATCCCATCTGGGGACCTTTTTAGGCTATCTGCCGGAGGGGGATCGATCACAGAGGGCTTCTACATCAACACCATAGCCTCTCCGATGAAGCGTGAGTAGTTTACCACAGACCATCGGGTCCATAGTTATTAGCTAGATGGCTTCTTCTCTCTCTTTGATCTTCAATACAAAGTTCTCCTCCATGTTCTTGGAGATCTATTCGATGTAATACTTTTTTGCGGTGTGTATGCCGAGATCCGATGATTTGTGGGTTTATGAACTTGATTATCTATGAATATTATTTGGTTCTTCTTTGAACTCTTATATGCATGATTTGATATCTTTGCAAGTCTCTTCGAATTATCGGTTTAGTTTGGCCTACTAGATTGATCTTTCTTGCAATGGGAGAAGTGCTTAGCTTTGGGTTCAATCTTGTGGTGTCCTTTCCCAGCAACAGCAGGGGCAGCAAGGCACGTATTGTATTGTTGTCATCGAGGATAAAAAGATTTAGTTTATATCATATTGCTTGAGTTTATCCCTCTACATCATGTGATCTTGCTTAAAGCGTTACTCTATTGTTATGAACTTAATACTCTAGATGCATGCTGGATAGCGGTCGATGTGTGGAGTAATAGTAGTAGATGCAGAATCGTTTCGATCTACTTGACACGGACGTGATGCCTATATTCATGATCATTGCCTTAGATATCTTCATAACTATGCACTTTTCTATCAATTGCTCGGCAGTAATTTGTTCACCCACCGAAATACATGCTATCATGAGAGAAGCCACTAGCGAAACCTATGGCCCCCAGGTCTCTTTCTTATTATATTGCATCTCTTTTATTATAGCATCTCGTTTACTATTTTGCAATCTTTATTTTCCAATCTATACAACAAAATAACAAAAATATTTATCTTATTATCTCTATCAGATCTCACTTTCGCAAGTGACCGTGAAGGGATTGACAACCCCTTTATCGCGTTGGTTGCGAGGTTCTTGATTGTTTATGCAGGTACTAGGTGACTTGTGCGTTGTCTCCTACTGGATTGATACCTTGGTTCTCAAAAACCGAGGGAAATACTTACGGTACGTTGTTGCATCACCCTTTCCTCTTCAAGGGAAAACCAATGCATGCTCAAGAGGTAGCAAGAAGGATTTCTGGCGCTGTTGCCGGGGAGATCTACGCCAAGTCAAGACATACCAAGTACCCATCATAAAATCTTGTCCCTCGCATTACATTATTTGCCATTCACCTCTCATTTTTCTCTTCCCCACTTCACAAAATTTGCCTTTTCTTCGCCCTTCTTCCATTCGTCCTTTTGTTTGCTCATGTTACCATGTGCCTTCTATTAGGTTGTGTCTTCACTTGCTAAATATCTATTGTTATGGATCCTCATCCTCTTGCTAATCTTTTTAAAAGATCCAATTATGATGAACCCATTGCTAGTGAGTTGAGTGCACTAGATTATCTTTATGAGGTTTTGCTTGAAATTCGTGAATCTGAAATTTGTGATGAAGTGATTCACGATAGATCTTTGAATAAAAAGCATGATTGCAATGATGTTATTATAAATTCTATGAATGTCAATTATGCTAATAATATGCAAAACCCTAAGCTTGGGGATGCTAGTTTTTCTATGTCCACTACTTGTTGCAACGATCATGATTGGGGCGATTCTTCTTATGATCTTGAAAATTTATTTAAGCCCCATGATGAATATGAGATTGATAATAGTGTTTGCAATATTATTGAAAGTGGGTTTGGAAGAGTGTCCACTTTAGATCCCACATATTTGGATAATGTTCAATCTTATGAAAGCGGGCGAGGCGGGGCTCCGGCGGGTCGGCGGGGTGCGGCGGGGTGCGGCGCGGCGACGGGAGGCGG
>NC_041390.1:588125765-588130661 GCF_002162155.2 Triticum dicoccoides
GAGGCGGCTCCGAGCCAGACTCGGGCGGCGGCGGCGGCTCCAGTCTCCTGGAGGGAGACGGCAGGCGGCGGGGTGGGCCGTCGGCTGGGCCTTGGCCCAGTCGGTGCGCGACGCGTTTTTTTTAAATTATTCCGCTCGGAAGAAAATAAAATAAAAATAAATACTAAACGGACTCCAAAAATTCCGAAATAAATTTTCACGGGCTTCTACAATCAAGCCTCACAAGATGAACATTTATTTGGGGCCTAAATGCAATTTTGAAAAACGCACATTTTTCCTAAATTCAAATAAAACACCGAAAAACTCTGGAATAAAATCCTATTTGATTTTATTATTAAATCCTCAATATTTCTTTATTTTGGGAAAGTCATTTTATTCCCCCTCTCATAGTTTTGTAATAGAAATAATTGATGATAAAATAAATAAAATCAAATGATCCTAATCTCAAAATTTGAGAAAACTCAAATATGAAAATAACGAAATCCCCAACTCTCTCCGTGCGTCATTGAGTTGCGTAGAATTTCTAGGATCAACCAGAATGCAAATAAAATATGATATGCATTGATGATCTAATGTATAACATTCCAAATTGAAAATTTCGGATGTTACAAAACAACAATTTGCACTGGGCCTTGGGTTAGTAGGTTAGTCCCAAAAATAATATAAAAGTGTATAAATAGGCCCATTAACATCCAAAACAGATAATATAATAGCACAGAACAATCAAAAATTATAGATACGTTGGAGACGTATCAAGCATCCCCAAGCTTAATTACTGCTCGTCCTCGAGTAGGTAAATGATAAAAACAGAATTTTAGATGTGAAATGCTACGTAGCATAATTCTCAATGTAATTTTCTTTATTGTGGCATGAATGTCCAGATCCGAATGATTCAATACAAAAGTTTAATATTGACATAAAAATAGTAATACTTCAAGCATACTAACTAAGCAATCATGTCTTCTCAAAATAACATGGCAAAAGTTATCCCTACAAAATCATATAGTCTGGCTATGCTCTATCTTCATCACACAAAGTATTTAATCATGCGCAACCCCGATGACAAGCCAAGCAATTGTTTCATACTTTTGGTGTTCTCAACCTTTTTTCAATCTTCCCGCAATACATGAGCGTGAGATATGGACATAGCACTATAGGTGGAATAGAATGGTGGTTGTGGAGAAGACAAAAATGAGAAGATAGTCTCACATCAACTAGGCCTATCAATGGGCTATGGAGACGCCCATCAATAGATATCAATGTGAGTGAGTAGGGATTGCCATGCTACGGATGCACTAGAGCTATAATTGTATTTAAGCTGAAAAAGAAACTAAGTGCGTGTGCATCCAACTCGCTTGCTCACGAAGACCTAGGGTATTTTGAGGAAGCCCATCATTGGAATATACAAGCCATGTTCTATAATGTAAAATTCCCACTAGCATATGAAAGTGACAACATAGGAGACTCTCTATGATGAAGATCATGGTGCTACTTTGAAGCACAAGTGTGGTAAAAGGATAGTAACATTGTCCCTTCTCTCTTTTTGTCTCATTTTTTATTTGGGCCTTTTTTATGGCCTTTTTTTATTTTATTTTTTCGTCCGGAGTCTGATCCCGACTTGTGGGGGAATCATAGTCTCCATCATCCTTTCCTTACTTGGGACAATGCTCTAATAATGATGATCATCACACTTTCTTTACTTACAACTCAAAAATTACAACCCAATTCTTAGAACAAAATATGACTATATGTGAATGCCTCCGGCGGTGTACCGGGATACGCAATGAATCAAGAGTGACATGTATGAAAGAATTATGAACGATGGCTTCGCCACAAATATGATGTTAACTACATGATCATGCAACGTAATATGACAATGATGAAGCGTGTCATAATAACGGAACGGTGGAAAGTTGCATGGCAATATATCTCGGAATGGCTATGGAAATGCCATAATAGGTAGGTATGGTGGCTGTTTTGAGGAAGGTATATGGTGGGTTTAAGGTACCGGCGAAAGTTGCATGGTACTAGAGAGGCTAGCAATGGTGGAAGGGTGAGAGTGCGCATAATCCATGGGCTCAACATTAGTCATAAAGAACTCACATACTTATTGCAAAAATTTATTAGTTATCGAAACAAATTACTACGGGAATTCTCCTAGGGGGATAGATTGGTAGGAAAAGACCATCGCTCGTCCCTGACCGCCACTCATATGGAAGACAATCAATAAATAAATCATGCTCCGACTTCATCACATAACGGTTCACCATACGTGCATGCTACGGGAATCACAAACTTTAGAACAAGTATTTCTCAAATTCACAACTACTCAACTATGATGACTCTAATATCACCATCTTCATATCTCAAAACAATCATCAAGTATCAAACTTCTCATAGTATTCAATGCACTTTTTATGATAGTTTTTATTATACCCATCTTGGATGCCTATCATATTAGGACTAATTTCATAACCAAAGCACATTACCATGCTGTTCTAAAGGACTCTCAAAATAATATAAGTGAAGCATGAGAGATCAATAATTTCTATAAAATAAAACCACCACCGTGCTCTAAAGATATAAGTGAAGCACTAGAGCAAAATTATCTAGCTCAAAAGATATAAGTGAAGCACATAGAGTATTCTAATAAATTACAATTCATGTGTGTCTCTCCCAAAATGTGTGTACATCAAGGATGATTGTGGTAAACTAAAAAGCAAAGACTCAAATCATACAAGATGCTCCAAGGAAAACACATATGATGTGGTGAATAAAAATATAGCCGCAAGTAAAGTTACTAATAGAAGAAGACGAAAGAGGGGATGCCTTCCGGGGGATCCCCAAGCTTAGGCTTTTGGTTGTCCTTGAATTTTACATTGGTGTTCCTTGGGCATCCCCAAGCTTAGGCTCTTGCCACTCCTTGTTCCATATTCCATCAAATCTTTACCCAAAACTTGAAAACTTCACAACACAAAACTTAAACAGAAAATCTCATGAGCTCCGTTAGTATAAGAAAACAAACCACCACATAAGGTACTGTAATGAACTCATTATTTATTTGTCGGAGTAATTGGACACGGATAACCCGAAGACGGCAAGATGATATTTCAAGACATCGGGGCTAGCAAAGCCCCTCAGTCTGCCTGCCGGCTGCCGACTGCGCCAACCAGCCGGCTGCCGACTGCGCCAACCAGCCGGCTGCCGACTGCAGCCCGACCCGACACCGACAAGACACTGACGAGACGGATGTACCTGAGCACTATTCACGCGTCATCTCAGTCGTCATGTATAGTGTCACTTGTCCCCTGGCACTATTTATGAAGTGACACAGGGGACAAGCATGACACCCCACCATGCCTTGACCATACCACCACTTAGCTTAGATAATAAACTAGCCACACTATATATATGAGCATCCATCCATCCATCCAGGATGAGCACACACCCCCACACACTCACGGCCACAAGGCCTCACACACACGCAAGCTAGCAAGCAAGCTAGCTAGCAACCATCCATCCATTCATACACACATGAACTCACACTCACTCACGCATGAGCACTCATATGCTCACGGCCATGAGCATGGCCGGCCACTAGCATGCCTCACATAAGCATATACTAGATGCACTTGGCACTGATCCCAGATACAGCTCCAGGAGCACTTTGTACTGCCCGATGTACACCCCAGATAGATACACTCAGACATGCAGCAGTACGAGTATTATCTCTCCGGAGAGCTCCGAAGCTGGGTAAACCACCGCGTGCTACTCGCATACCCGCTCCCGGTCCTATCAGCAGCAGTCTTACCCACACACTAAGCCCTTGTGGCATCTGTCGACTCGCAAGCCCCCCGTGAGAAATACCACGACAGTTGGCGCCCACCGTGGGGCGGTACTACTACTACGCTACCACGCTGCTGCTGGTTTCGCTGTCCGGGCGGGACCCTTTTTTCTTCATCGCCTCCGCCACGGTGTCGCGCCATCTCTCCGGTAGCGCTCGGGGGCTCGACTACGACCCGCCCCCGGAGCGGCCGTGCGGGACGGCGCGTCCTCGCCATCGGCCTCACCATTTTCGTCATCATCATCGCGGCATCGCCGTCGTCTCTCCGGCCGCGCTCGAGAGCTCGACATCAACCCATTCCCGGAGCGGTCGCGTGGCGCTCCGCATCCTTGTCGTTGGCCTCGGCCTCTTGTTTACCACCGCTGCGACGCCGGTCGCTCGTCCACGCGCGTGCCGCGCCACCTCGTTTCGGTCAACTGTTTCCATCCACGGTCGCGCGTCTGCTCCCCTCTGAGCTGCGTGTCGTTCCTCCACTCATACACTTCTCGTGCAAAGGCTAGATGCAAGCGAGATATTGCCTGCACACTTCCCAGACAATGGATATACACTAGCACGCCTCTGCTCGTCCGCCTGTCGCCATCAGGGGAAGGCGCTCGTACGCGTGGCCGCATTGCTCGTGCCGGGCCGGACCTCTACGAGCTCCTCGAGCGCCTCCCTACTCCGCCCGTCTCTGGATCCCCCGGCGCACCCGCGCGTGCTTCGCGCCGTGCCTGGCTACGCGCGCCGTCCGCTTTTCCTCAGGCACCGACGCGCCTGAGCCCCTGCTCCCCCTGCCGCCTCCTCCTGCCTCGCTCGCCGGCTTCCCGCCCGGCCGGCTCCGCGACCCGGTCGTCCGCGTTGCTCCCGGCCGCCTGCCGGCTTCCCCGCAACCCGGCCTCGAGCCGGCTCTGCCCGCCAACCTGGCCGCCTGCCGGCTTCCCCGCAACCCGGCCTCGAGCCGGCTCTGCCCCCCAACCCGGCCGCCTGCCGGCTTCCCCGCAACCCGGCCTCGTGCCGGCTCTGCCCGCCAACCTGGCCGCCTATCGGCTTCCCCGCAACCCGGCCTCGAGCCG
>NC_041390.1:588131336-588140553 GCF_002162155.2 Triticum dicoccoides
GGCCTCGGCTTCCCGCTTCGCGCGCGCTGGCTCGACGCACCCTGCCAGCTCCCCAGGCCTGCCGGGTCACCGTGCCCGCCCCGCCCTGTGGCCGACTCCCTCGCCTCCGCCTCCTGAGCCACCCGCTCGCCGGCTCCGCTTCGACGAGCCGCCTCGGCCCGGCCGGCTCCGGGTGGCCGCCCCGTGCCTGGCCGCGGCGCCTCCGCCTCCTGGTGGCCGCTACTCCAGGCCGGCCCCTATGCCCTCTCGTTTTGCTGCGTGCTGGATGTAGCGGCGAAAAGAAAAAGATAAAAAGTTGGACCCGGGTGTGTAAAAAAATGTGAGAGAGTTGTGCGTTCGACTCCACGCAACCGACTAGAATATGCGTCCGACTGCCAGATGTGCGTCCGACCGCTGACTGCCTGGCCGGCTGCAAAGAGTCTGACTGCTGTGTCGGAGTCCGCCTGCCCAGCCGGCTGAGGAAGAAAACCAAGAAGACAAAGTAGTCACCGGGAGATCCGACCCGACTGCTCAGCAGTCGGCCCGAATCTCGGGGGCTACACCCAGCGGGTGCGCTGACGCGCCCCCGCGAGAGAGAAGACAAAGTAGTTGCCGGGAGATCCGGCCCGACTGCTCAGCAGTCGGCCCGAATCTCGGGGGCTACACCCAGCGGGTGCGCTGACGCACCCCCGCGAGAGAGAGAAGACAAAGTAGTCGTCGGGAGATCCGGCCCGACTGCTCGGCAGTCGGCCCGAATCTCGGGGGCTACACCCAGCGGGTGCGCTGACGCGCCCCCGCGAAGAAGAAGATAAAGTAGTCGCCGGGAGATCCGGCTTGACTGCTCAGCAGTCGGCCCGAATATCGGGGGCTACACCCAGCGGGTGCGCTGGTGCGCCCCCACGAGAGAGAAGACACAGTAGTTGCCGGGAGAACCGGCCCGACTGCTCAGCAGTCGGTCCGAATCTCGGGGGCTACACCCAGCGGGTGCGCTGACGCGCCCCCGCGAAGATTGCAGACAAGAGAAGAGTTTTGTCAGGCTGTCAGCAGCCGGCAGAAAAAAAAATAAGATAGGTGCTGCAAGACGCCTCGCCGCTTGGCCGGTCGAGCCTGACCGGCCGGGACCCCCCTTCGAGCACCCGGAGGCTCGAAGGCTTCACCCGGCGGGTGCGCCGACGCGCTCCGCGAGCGCCGAGTCGCACCGGCTGTCTTCAACGACCGCGACTACACAAAAATCAATGTGAGCTCCTCACCCACATATTTTTTGCACCACGCAAGCATGGATAACCACGAGCGATGCTCGGGGGCTGTCTCCGCATTTTTATTACAATAGCATCACTGTTCGCCCCGGCGCCAGCCAGAGTTGGCCCGGGGGCTGGCCACTTGGCCTGAGATGTTAGTTCCCGCAGACAGCTTAGTACCGTGCGCGGTACCAAAGGCCCACTCTTAGTCATAGACCGCAGAGCGGCTGCCGACTAGCAAGAATGAACGCTGGAGGCCACCCACGCGAAAAACGCCCGGGAAGAAAAACGTTCGGGCGACCCGACTGTTTCCTTTACTAGTATCTACTCGGTTGAATCTGCTCCCAGACTCTGAGTACTGTACACTCCACTTCGCGGCCCACTCTCAGCCACAGACTGCAGAGCGGCTGTCGGACAAGCAAGAGCACAAGCCAAAAAGTGGAGGGAACATGAAAAAGATTGAAGGGGGCTCGGACGAAACCGAGTCGGCACCTGATGGGGTTATGTACCTAGGGTAGGGTCATGGACCTGATCTAAGTACCTTACCCAAGGACACCCTTAGAAGAAGTCGCCTTCCAGTCGACCAACGAGGGACACCCTCGACTGACTTGAAGGACTCGACCACGAAGACTCACTCGACCACCAGAAGGTCAAGAGGCACTCTGCACTGCAATGGCCTGTAATCAAGTAGACTTTATGATAGTAAAGGCACTTTATGTGGGGCGTTACCAGTAACGCCCCAGACTTAACTCACCTTAAACCCTCTCCTACGTGGGCCGGCTGGGGTCCTGGCGCACTCTATATAAGCCACCCCCCTCCACGGGTAGAGGGGTTCGGCACCTTGTAACTCATATACTCATAATCCACTCGACCGCCTCCGGGCTCCGAGACGTAGGGCTATTACTTCTTCCGAGAAGGGCCTGAACTCGTACATCCCTTGTGTTTACAACCTCTCCATAGCTAGGACCTTGCCTCTCCATACCTACCCCCACTCTACTGTCAGGCTTAGAACCACGACAGTTGGCGCCCACCGTGGGGCAGGTGTTTTAGCGATTTTGTGGAGAAGTTGCGATTCTTCCGAGTACTTTCATCATGGTGTCTGCTGGAGTTTTGGTCGGGGGTCAAGAGATCCGTCTCGGCACTCTCACCTTTATTGCCGACGACTCCGCGTGGCTCCAGGAGGCTCCACTCGACGTAGATGCGCTCCCCGTCCGCGGTGCGACGCATTTTCGCGCATGTGTCCGCGGCGTTCTGCTGCGGCAACCGTCGACCCAGTATCGGTCGGCTCCTCCATCGTCCACCCTCCCGGTCTCCCGCCAGCGCAAGCGCTCAGGCCGGTCGAGGCTTCAGCGATGGGTGAGGCACGCGGTGGCTCGCCAATCGGCCACCACCCAAGTTGCGGCAATCGAGCCCGACGAATCTCTCTACGGCTTGTTCAATCTGTCGACTGGCTCTGTAGAGACTGCATCCGAGTGCGGTAGCAGTGATCCAGCGGCGGAAATCTTGATGGTCGACGGGCCCCACAGTCCCCCTGGCTTCGCCCGTGATGGAGGAGCAGGTGACGGCGGCGACCCTGCACGAGGCTACGAAGAGTACCAGCCCGAGCCACTCGACTCTCTGCAAAGAGAGGAACTTCGCCGCAGGAACGAGGATCCCCTGCGTACTCCCATCGCAGGAGAAACCCCCGAGGCTCGTGCCTTGGAGGAGGCACGTCTGGCCAATTTGGCCGAACGCGCTCGACTGGAGAATCTTCAGCGAGCACTCGATGAGCGCGCGCGGCAACGAGTTCCCGACACCAATCGATGTCAACTCTTCCCGCCGACTCAGGTATATCGAACCCCAATTCAGAATTTAGCAGCTGCGACCCGTATAGCAGAGTCCATCCAGCCTTCGCAGTCGGAAGCTGGCAGAGGTTTGCTGCAGATCAGGGATCTGCTCCGGGCAGCAGGAGATCAGAATTCAGCCGTGTCTCAGTCGTGCAACAGAATTCACAGTCGATCCGTCACTGTGAATACGGTTCAGTCGGCTCACAGCCCCAGATCGCCTCCGCGGCGTGAAGGGCGCGAGAATCGGCGAGATCAATATGGCGACAGACTCGACCGAGATGGTAGGCGTCGAGTGCCCAATTCCCCTCCGAGGGGTGGGTCTTACGCTCCTCGGCAGCCAGATGACAGGCGTCAGTACAGTACAGGGCGAAGGGTTCCAGTCGACCCCAGAGAACCAGGCTTCGACGCGCGATCCATTATCGTGCAAGGTTTGGTCGACCGGAACAGAGCCCATCGAGGCGGACTCGACAGAGATGTACCCACAAGCAGTCGAGTGCATGTTTCTGGTCCTGAATGTTTCAGCAGAGCTATCAGAGCCGCAGTTATCCCTCCCAATTTCAGGTTGGCAACAGGAGTCAGCAAGTTCACTGGTGAGTCTAAGCCTGAAACTTGGCTTGAGGACTACCGAGTGGCAGTTCAGATTGGAGGTGGGAGCGACGAGGTGGCCATGAAGCATTTGCCCCTCATGCTGGAAGGTTCTGCCAGGGCATGGTTGACTCAATTACCTCCTAGCAGCATTTACACTTGGGAGGATCTGTCCCGAGTGTTCATCAGAACGTTTGAAGGAAGTTGCAAGCGACCAGCTGGATTGACAGAGTTGCAAGTCTGCGTGCAGAAGACTAATGAGACTCTCAGAGAGTATATTCAGAGGTGGATCACTTTGCACCACACTATGGAGAATGTGTCTGATCATCAGGCAGTCTGCGCCTTCAAAGATGGCGTCAAGAACAGAGAACTGAGTTTGAAGTTTGGTCGAACCGGTGACATGACCTTGAGTCGGATGATGGAGATTGCTACCAAGTACGCCAACGGCGAAGAAGAAGACCGACTCCGAAGCGGCAAGCACAAGCCGAGTCAGTCAGAAAAAGGAAACACCAGTCGGAAACAGAAGCGGAAGGCTGAACCGGCAGCTCCTGGAGAGGCTCTGGCCGTGACTCAGGGAAAGTTTAAGGGGAAACCAAAAGGATCCTGGAACCCCAAAAAGGTAAAGGATAAAGAAGGGAACGACGTAATGGATATGCCATGTCACATCCACACGAAGAAAGACGAAGAGGGGAATATCATCTACCCAAAGCACACCACTCGCCAATGTCGACTCCTGATCCAGCAGTTTCAGGGAAAACAGTCTAAGGACAAGGAGAAGGAGTCGGACAAGGCCGAAGACAAGGAGGACAGTGAGGAAGGATATCCGCATATCAACTCCACTCTGATGATCTTTGCAGATGTGGAAAGCAGGAGTCGACTGAAAGTGATTAACCGAGAGGTGAACATGGTTGCCCCAGCGAAAGCAAATTATCTGAAATGGTCTCAAACACCCATCACATTCGACCAATCGGATCACCCGACTCATATTGCCACCCCTGGGAGGCAAGCTTTGGTGGTCGATCCAGTTGTCGAAGGCACTCGACTGACAAAGGTGCTGATGGATGGTGGAAGCGGGCTGAATTTGTTGTATGCAGACACACTGAAAGGAATGGGCATTCCGATGTCCCGACTGAGCACTAGTAACATGAGCTTTCATGGAGTTATTCCAGGGAAGAAAGCCGAGTCACTCGGCCAAATAGCCCTGGACGTGGTGTTTGGTGATTCGAAACATTTTCGCAAAGAAAAGTTGACGTTTGAGGTCGTGGATTTTCAAAGTGCATATGATGCCATTTTGGGGAGACCAGCTTACGCACGGTTCATGGCTCGACCATGTTACGTGTACCTCAAATTGAAGATGCCCGGCCCCAAAGGAGTGATCACTGTCACCGGTGATAGGAAAAAGGCAGAAGAGTGCTTTCAGAAGGGCTCCAAGATTGCCGATTCCTAGGTGACAGCGGTCGAGTTCGAGGAATACAAGCAAAACGCAGATCCGAGTGACTTGCTGCGATCAAAGAAACCCACCACAGAGTCTGCATTCCAGTCGTCCGGTGAGACGAAGCCTGTTCACATTCACCCGACCGACCCCGATGCAGCTCCGACCCACATCTCCACAACACTCGACCCTAAATAGGAAGAAGCGCTCATCCAGTTCCTCCGTGAGAACTGGGACATTTTTGCATGGAAGCCCGCTGACATGCCAGGTGTTCCCAGGGGACTGGCTGAGCATCACCTAAGAGTCGACTCATCTGCAAAACCAGTCAAAGAGCATCTTCGGCGGTCCGCCGTCCAGAAGAGAAAAGCCATTGGTGAAGAAGTGGCTCGACTGTTGGCGGCAGGATTTATCCGAGAGATATACCACTCCGAGTGGCTCGCTAATGTCGTCATGGTTCCTAAGAAGGACAAGTCGCTCCGAATGTGCATTGATTTCAAGCACATCAACCGGGCCTGCCCGAAAGATCATTTTCCTCTCCCTCGCATAGATCAAATTGTTGACTCAACCGCGGGATGCGAGAGGCTATCTTTTTTAGATGCCTACTCCGGGTACCACCAGATCCGTCTATACGGACCCGACGAGGTAAAAACAGCTTTCATCACTCCATTCGGGTGCTTCTGCTATATCACCATGCCATTCGGCCTCAAGAATGCCGGAGCCACATTTATGCGAATGATTCAGAAGTGTCTACTCACTCAAATCAGTCGGAATGTGGAAGCATATATGGATGATATTGTTGTCAAATCACGAAAAGGTTCCGACCTGCTCGCTGATCTCGCTGAAACATTTGCCAACCTCAGAAGATATGATATCAAGCTCAATCCATCAAAGTGCATATTTGGAGTTCCTGGTGGCAAGTTACTCGGTTTTCTCGTTTCCGAACGGGGAATCGACGCTAACCCAGAGAAGATTGGCACTATTCTCCGAATGAAACGCCCTGTGCGAGTGCACGATGTCCAGAAGCTTATTGGATGCTTGGCCGCATTAAGTCGATTCATTTCACGACTCAGTGAAAAGGCATTGCCTCTTTACCGACTGATGAAGAAGACAGACAAGTTCGAGTGGACTCCAGAAGCTGATGCAGCGTTTGCCGAGCTAAAAGCTCTGCTCTCCACCCAGCCGGTGCTTGCTGCTCCAATCAGCAAAGAGCCTCTGTTGCTCTATATCGCAGCCACAGGACAAGTCGTCAGTACTGTGCTTACGGTCGAGCGGGAAGAAGAAGGAAAAGCTCTCAAAGTTCAGCGCCCAGTGTATTATTTGTCTGAAGTCTTGACTCCATCCAAGCAGAGATATCCTCATTATCAGAAGCTTGTGTATGGAATATACATGACCACAAAGAAGGTTGCTCATTATTTTTCTGATCATTCCATCACAGTCGTCAGTGACGCTCCACTATCAGAGATTTTGCACAACAGAGATGCAACTGGTCGAGTGGCCAAATGGGCGATTGAACTTCTTCCCCTTGATATCAAGTTTGAGGCAAAGAAAGCCATTAAGTCCCAGGCAATAGCAGATTTCCTCGCCGAGTGGATTGAACAACAGCAGCCGACTGAAGTTCACTCGGAGCATTGGACCATGTTCTTTGATGGCTCTAAGATGTTGAATGGTTCCGGTGCTGGGGTTGTCCTGGTTTCCCCCAGAGGAGATAAGCTCAGATATGTGCTCCAGATTCACTTTGATTCCTCCAACAATGAGGCAGAATATGAGGCCCTCTTATATGGGTTGCGCATGGCCATTTCACTCGGCGTCCGTCGCCTGATGGTCTATGGCGACTCGGATTTAGTGGTCAACCAGGTGATGAAAGAGTGGGATGTGAGAAGCCCAGCCATGACTGGATACTGCAGTGCAGTGAGGAAGCTGGAAAAGAAGTTCGAGGGGTTGGAGCTCCATCATATACCCCGACTGAAAAATCAAGCAGCTGTTGATCTAGCAAAGATAGGTTCCAAGAGAGAAGCCATTCCGAGTGGTGTGTTCTTGGAGCATATACACACTCCGTCAGTCAAAGAAGATCCTTTCACCGAAGAAACTCCACAGCCCAAGAGTGCCACAGATCCGACTGAAGTTGAAGTCCCAGCGGTGGTCGACTTGATCATGGAGGTTTTGGTGGTCATTCCCGACTGGACAGTTCCGTATGTCGCATATATCCTGAGAAAAGAGCTTCCGGAGGATGAGGAAGAGGCTCGACAGATCGTCCGTCGGTCTAAGGCCTTTACCGTAATCAAAGAACAATTGTACAGAGAAAGCGCGACTGGAGTTGGTCAGAAGTGCATAACACCAGAAGAAGGTCGACTCACCCTCAATGATATTCACTCGGGGACCTGTGGTCATCATGCGTCCTCTCGGACCATCGTGGCCAAAGCATACCGAGCCGGATTTTACTGGCCAAAGGCGAATGAGATGGCAAAAGAGATAGTGGATAAGTGCGAGGGATGTCAGTTCTACTTGAATATGTCGCACAAGCCTGCGTCGGCTCTGAAGACCATCCCACTCGTCTGGCCTTTCGCAGTATGGGGATTGGACATGGTCGGTCCTTTGAGAACGGGACGAAGTGGCTTCACGCATGTACTGTTGGCAGTCGACAAGTTCACCAAGTGGATCGAGGCTAAACCAATCAAGAACCTTGACACCAGTACTGCTGTTAGCTTCATCAGGGAACTAATATTCAGATATGGAGTCCCGCACAGCATCATTACGGATAATGGGTCGAACTTTGACTCGGAGGAATTCAGAGATTTCTGCAACTCCCAAGGCACACGGGTCGACTACGCTTCAGTCGCCCATCCGCAGTCGAATGGACAAGCAGAGCGAGCTAATGGACTAATTCTTAAGGGATTGAAGCCTCGACTGATGCGTGATCTCAAACACGCAGCTGGAGCTTGGGTCGACGAACTTCCCTTAGTACTTTGGGGACTGTGGACCACACCTAATCGGTCGACCGGAAGAACTCCATTCTTCTTGGTCTACGGAGCTGAAGCAGTCTTGCCGAGTGATCTTCTCCACAATGCTCCCCGAGTTGAAATCTACAACGAAGCAGAGGCTGAACAAGCGCGGCAGGACGCAGTCGATCTTTTAGAGGAAGAAAGGGAGATGGCTCTGATCCGGTCGACCATCTACCAACAAGATTTGCGTCGTTTCCACGCCAGAAATGTGAGAGGTCGAGCCTTCCAGGAAGGAGATTTGGTTCTCCGAGTGGATCAGCACAAACCACACAAGCTTGCTCCTTCTTGGGAAGGTCCCTTCATCGTCACCAAGGTTCTCCACAACGGGGCGTACTGTCTTTACAACGTCGAGCATAATATCGACGAGCCCCGAGCTTGGAACGCGGAGCTACTCCGCCCATTTCATACTTAAGTTTTATCACTCGGATGAGTTGCAATAAAGTACTTCTGTAGTTCATGGACCTCAAAATAATAGTGTCATAGTTCCTTCATAATTTTTGTCACTTTTTATTTTTGTCCAATAAAATTCCCCTCAGTGGGTGACTTAGCTGCGAATCCGTTTCGTCTAAGTTTGTAAAAATCCTACCGAGTGGTGAGCCAGACTCCCACTCGGAGGCTTAGCTGCGAATCCGTTTCGCCTAAGTTATCAAAATCCTACCGAGTGGTAAGCCAGCCTTCCACTCGGGGGCTTAGCTGCAGTCCAAGCACTCGCCTAAGTTATAAAAATCCTACCGAGTGGTGAGCCAGACTCCCACTCGGAGGCTTAGCTGCGAATCCGTTTCGCCTAAGTTATCAAAATCCTACCGAGTGGTAAGCCAGCCTTCCACTCGGGGGCTTAGCTGCAGTCCAAGCACTCACCTAAGTTACAAAAATCCTACCGAGTGAAGAGCAACCCTCCCACTCGGAGGCTTAGCTGCAGCCCCGTGCTCACCTAAGTTATAAAAATCCTACCGAGTGAAGAACAACCCTCTCACTCGTAGGCTTAGCTGCAGTCCAAGCACTCGCCTAAGTTACAAAAATCCTACCGAGTGAAGAGCAACCCTCTCACTCGGGGGCTTAGCTGCAGTCCAAGGACTCGCCTAAGTTTATCAAAATCCTACCGAGTGAAGAGCAACCCTCTCACTCGGGGGCTTAGCTGCAGTCCAAGGATTCGCCTAA
>NC_041390.1:588141304-588285159 GCF_002162155.2 Triticum dicoccoides
ATCCTACCGAGTGGTAAGCCAGACTTTCACTCGGGGGCTTAGCTGCAGTCCAAGCACTCGCCTAAGTTACAAAAATCCTACCGAGTGAAGAGCAACCCTCTCACTCGGGGGCTTAGCTGCAGTCCAAGCACTCGCCTAAGTTATCAAAATCCTACCGAGTGAAGAGCAACCCTCTCACTCGGAGGCTTAGCTGCAGCCCCGTGCTCGCCTAAGTTATAAAGATCCTACCGAGTGAAGAACAACCCTCTCACTCGGAGGCTTAGCTGCAGTCCAAGCACTCGCCTAAGTTATAAAGATCCTACCGAGTGAAGAACAACCCTCTCACTCGGAGGCTTAGCTGCAGCCCTGTGCTCGCCTAAGTTATAAAAATCCTACCGAGTGAAGAGCAACCCTCTCACTCGGGGGCTTAGCTGCAGCCCTATGCTCGCCTAAGTTATAAAAATCCTGCCGAGTGAAGAGTAAACCTCTCACTCGGGGGCTTAGCTGCAGCCCAGTGCTCGCCTAAGTGGACTGAAGAATAAGTCGATTGCAGTAAAGGCGCCTTGCTTTGAACCTGCAAAAGACATTTTGAGCCAAAGGCAATCGTATTCAAGCACCAAATTCAAGTTTGAATCGATGTCTAAAGGAACCGAGAGTGCTCAGGCGTTAAGCCTGTTAAGGTTTATTGGTTACAATTCCACTCGGCATACCGAGGCAAATTTAAAACGTCGAGCCGGAAGAAGTTTTTTACCCCTCCCGTGGAGGGCTGGAAGGTGCAACGAATTCATCAAGGTCGATTCCGTCGGCGATCCGAGTGGAAGCTGCAAGGAAAGTTTCCATAAAGGACCTGAAGTCGTGTTTCTTGGTGTTGGCCACCCGAAGAGCCGCCAACTTCTCTTCTCGCGCATCTTTACAGTGGACTCGGGCCAGACACAGAGCAACATCTGCACCACATCGAGCCGAGGACTTCTTCCATTCCTGCACTCGACCAGGGATCGTGTTCAACCGGGCCATCAGCGACTCAAGGTCATTCTGAAGTGTCTCCTCAGGCCAGAGCGTCGAGTCGATGCGAGATGTGGCGGCCTTCAGCCTTGCGAGATAGTCCACGACAGCTGCAACACGAGATTCCAGTCGGAAAACATCCATGGCAACTTCATCGTTCACCAGAGAATTGACGGGGTCGAGGTTTGGCTCCAGCCGGCTAGTTTCTTCTTCAAAGTTTTGACAGAATTCTACAAGGATGATCACTAAGTCAAGGGGATGGTCGAATGAAAAAACCACAATTGGAAATGTTTGCCAAGCATAGAGGTTTACCTTCAAGCATAAGAAACAACTTCTTGGCAAGACTACTCAGGAAGGCCTCCAGATCAGTTTTCTTCCCAGTCAATTTGCTGACTTGGTCGGTCAGGGCAGCTTTATCAGTTTTTAGTCGACTGATCTCCTTGTTGGCGATCCCAAGAGCAGCTTTCAGATTGGTATTGTCTTGTTCAAGCTTGGTGACTGAAGCTAACTTCTCGTCAGCAAGCTTGATCTTCTCAGCGAGTTCGAGGTCTTTCTTCTGTTGGGCCTCCCTTACCTTACCTGCAAGTTACAGCAAGGTCAGATTTTGAAACAAGCAAGGGGAAAAGCAGTCGTCAAGGTCTCACCAAACATACCTTCGGTCTCCTCCTTTGCCTTTGTCAGCTTCTCTTGAACCAGCTTCAAGCTCAGCTCGAGTTGAGTGTGCTTGTTTTCCAGCTCAGAGTAGCGAGCCACAAGATCACAGGAGTTCTGCGAAGAACCAATCGACTAAATGTCAAATATAATTCACTTCCGAGTGAAAAAGGAAAAAACACACGCTTCTAAGACTACAGCCGAATACAAGCATTCGACCGTAGTCTCGGGGACTACACCCAGTGGGTGCACTCAGCGTGCCCCCACTAATTCTGTTGAAGACAAAGTCGACTAGTCGACCTCAAAAAAAAGAGAGATGTATTCTTTAAGACTGTAATCAACTGCAAGCAGTCGACCACAGTCTCGGGGACTACACCCAGTGGGTGCACTCAGCGTGCCCCCACCGGTTTGTGAAATCCAGTCGACATAGTCGACTGATAGAAAGATTGACATCATAAAGCCTAAGGCCGACTGCCAGCAATCGACCTTAGCCTTGGGGACTACACCCAGCGGGTGCACTCAGCGTGCCCCTGCTCACACGGAGTTTAGTCGACACACCCAGTGGGTGACTACTATAAAGTTCGGGAAGGAAAAGTTTTTGGTAGCATATCCAACAGAACAAACAGTGGTCGACTGACCTGAACATTGCTTTGAAGGGTAGAACTGGCGTCATAAGCTGCCTGGCTCGCATCCCGGATGGTCTTTAATTGCTCCATCATGATTCCCGCCTGGCGTATCGCTTCCTTCGCCGCGCCAGCTTGGTCCTCTGGGACGTGGTGCGTCGTGAAGAGGGAGGGTTGCGGAGCACTCGTCAGTGGGTCTGCGAAGGACACGGTGTGTCGAGTGGTGTTCTCTTCCTCCGCAATCAGAATCTCAGGCGCCGTCACATCCTGGGGCACCTTACTGGCGGACGCTTTCCTACTCCTCCTGCGCTTCAGTGGTTCTTCATCCTCATCATCATCAGGGAGATTGATAACAGTATTGGGTGGAGCTACGGAGAAGAATCAGGATCAGAGATCGCGAGTCAGTCGACTAAGAACGGCGTTAAGAATACAGTACCTGGGTTCGAAGTTGCTGCGTCCTCCATCTCGTGGTCATCAGCCCGGGCTGAGGTTTCAGAAGTAGCAGCACTGCAACTCCAAAGGATCAGTCGACTAACTTCAGCGTCGACCAGAGACAAAGTTCACACAAAATAAGAAGACTTAAGCAGCACGATTACCCTGATATGGTGGGGATGGACACCTTCATCTTCGGCAGGAGCTTGATCGGCTTCGACGAGGCCGCCCTGGGCTGCTTCGGCGCCTTTTCAGTCGGCACCGGAGAGGTGGTCCGAGGGCGCTTGGTCGACTGAACAACGGTCGCAACCCCCTTGCCACGTTCAGACGAAGGGTCGTGGACAAGCTTCGACCACCTTTCTGAGCGCGGTGGTACGACCTCCTCCTCCTCTTCTTCCTCGTCCTCAACGTCATCGTCATCGCCGTCGTCATCATCATCGTCGTCGTCATCCTCTGCAACGTCCGAGTCCCATTCCTCCTCTTCCTGGCTCTCGCCCCCGCTCGCCTCACCCTCCTCAGTCGGAGCTTGTGCCCCATTGGGCATCGAGTACAGCTCGGTGAGAGCCTAGCAGATATCAAGACAAGGATCAGTCGACCAGTCGGCAGGATAAACGGAAATGAATGCGACAAGAACACAGTGGAGAGCAGAGCAAGTGTACCTTGTTTGGATCGCTGTTGTGGTCGAGTGGAGGAATCCTTCTGGCTCCGCGTGGGTTGTCCTTATTCCCGGTAACGGCTACCATCCATCTTTCCAGAGTGACGTCGTCGACTGCTTCTGGATGGACTCTAGTCTCGTCTTCAGTCCCACAGTACAACCACATACAGTGGCTCCGGAACTGAAGGGGCTGGATGCGACGCCTAAGGAAGACCTCCAGGAGATCCATGCCCGTCACTCCCTCCCGAACCAACTGCACCACGCGCTCCATCAACATCTTCACGTCAGCTTTCTCCTCCGGAATCAACTTCAGAGGGGAGGGCTTGTTCACTCGGTCCATGGTAAACGGAGGGAGTCCACTCGACTGCCCTGGCGTCGACTGGACCTGGCAGTAGAACCAAGTCGACTGCCAGCCTCTGACGGACTCGGGAAAGGTCATGGGCGGGAAGGTGCTCTTATTCCTCACCTGGATCCCCAGACCCCCACACATTTGGACAACTCGGGTTTTCTCATCACCTGGGCTCGCCTTCTTCACGGTCTGAGAGCGACACGTGAATATATGCTTGAACAAACCCCAGTGCGGTCGACAGCCCAGGAAACCCTCACACATGGACACGAACGTGGCAAGATAGGCAATAGAGTTTGGGGTAAAGTGGTGGAGCTGCGCTCCAAAGAAATTCAAGAAGCCACGGAAGAAAACACTCGGCGGCAAGGAAAATCCACGATCAACATGGGTGGCCAAGAGCACACACTCACCCTCTTCTGGCTGGGGCTGCCACTCCTTCCCCGGAAGCCTCGCAGCTCCATGAGGGATCAAGCCCTTGTTGGCCATGTCGAGGAGGTCATTCTCTGTGATGGTCGACTGGATCCAGTCTCCTTGGACCCAGCCCTTCGGCAGGCGGGATCTGGACGAGGACCCTCCGCGGCTGGTGGATCTCCCCTTTGCCTTCTCCGACGCCGACGCCTTCTTCGCACGTTCCAGCGCCGCCGTCTTCTCCTTGGCCATGGTTGCCGGCGAGATGCGCGAAGGGAAGTGGTGCGGGGGCGAGAGCGAGCACGATGGGCGGGGAAGAAGGAAGCAGAGAGAGAGAGAGAGGCACCATACAGAAATCCTCGCCGGGCGCATTTATAAGGTCCCTTCCGAGTGGATGACAGGTGGGCCCGGTCGATCTAATCATATCCAGGAACAGTTATGCAGACGGGATACGTGGCGAAAAAAGCGGCACGGAGATCGAGGCGTCTATGTCCCGTCCCATCCGAACGCCGCGGTCCGCCCCGCTTTGCGCGTGTCCCCAAATTTCGCATCCGCGGAATCCGCGAACAGCAGATCAGTCTGTCAGACACGGGGTTTCCGGCGATCCGTCGCTCGGAGATCGTCGAAGCCCGAAAGATCACTCGACGCAAGAATAGAATGGATCGAGTCGACTGAAGACAAGTTGCTCACTGTCGACGAAGAGATTCTTTGGTCCAGGACAACGCACGACCAGAGCGCAAAGGTTAATCGGAAACGACATCAACTCCTTCCTCACTCGAAGCCTCAATCCATTCGGGGGCTAATGATGGGGTTATGTACCTAGGGTAGGGTCATGGACCTGATCTAAGTACCTTACCCAAGGACACCCTTAGAAGAAGTCGCCTTCCAGTCGACCAACGAGGGACACCCTCGACTGACTTGAAGGACTCGACCACGAAGACTCACTCGACCACCAGAAGGTCAAGAGGCACTCTGCACTGCAACGGCCTGTAATCAAGTAGACTTTATGATAGTAAAGGCACTTTATGTGGGGCGTTACCAGTAACGCCCCAGACTTAACTCACCTTAAACCCTCTCCTACGTGGGCTGGCTGGGGTCCTGGCGCACTCTATATAAGCCACCCCCCTCCACAGGTATAGGGGTTCGGCACCTTGTAACTCATATACTCATAATCCACTCGACCGCCTCCGGGCTCCGAGACGTAGGGCTATTACTTCTTCCGAGAAGGGCCTGAACTCGTACATCCCTTGTGTTTACAACCTCTCCATAGCTAGGACCTTGCCTCTCCATACCTACCCCCACTCTACTGTCAGGCTTAGAACCACGACAGCACCCTCCGCATAAAACTTGCAATACTAAAAGCAAGCATATGATATATTTGCGTGGACTAACTTTGTCCTTTTTTATGATCATTTCCATGAACATTTGCCAAAAAACCTCCGCCCAACTTTGCCAAGTTGCCCGGAGGCTTGGGGGCTATTGTCGGAGTAATTGGACACGGATACCCCGAAGACGGCAAGATGATATTTCAAGACATCGGGGCTAGCAAAGCCCCTCAGTCTGCCTAGTGGCTGCCGACTGCGCCAACCAGCCGGCTGCCGACTGCGCCAACCAGCCCGCTGCCGACTGTGCCAACCAGCCGGCTACCGACTGCAGCCCGACCCGACACCGACAAGACACCGACAAGACGGATGTACCCAAGCACTATTCACGCGTCATCTCAGTCATCATGTATAGTGTCACTTGTCCCTGGCACTATTTATGAAGTGACACAGGGGACAAGCATGACACCCCACCATGCCTTGCCCATACCACCACTTAGCTTAGATGATAAGCTAGCCACACTATATATATGAGCATCGATCCATCCATCTAGGATGAGCACACACCCCCACACACTCACGGCCACAAGGCCTCACACACACGCAAGCTAGCAAGCAAGCTAGCTAGCAACCATCCATCCATTCATACACACATGAACTCACACTCACTCACGCATGAGCACTCATATGCTCACGGCCATGAGCATGGCCGGCCACTAGCATGCCTCACATAGGCATATACCAGATCAGATGCACTTGGCACTGATCCCAGATACAGCTCCAGGAGCACTTTGTACTGCCCGATGTACACCCCAGATAGATACACTCAGACATGCAGCAGTAGGAGTATTATCTCTCCGGAGAGCTCTGAAGCTGGGTAAACCACCGCGTGCTACTCGCATACCCGCTCCCGGTCCTATCAGCAGCAGTCTTACCCACACACTGAGCCCTTGTGGCATCTGTGGACTCGCAAGCCCCCCGTGAGAAATACCACGACATTATTTGTATTAGTATTAAACCTACTGTATTCCAACTTCTCTATGGTTCATAACCTCCATTACTAATCATAGATGCATCAAAATAAGCAAACAACACACGAAAAACAGAATCTGTCAAAAACTGAACAGTCGGTAGTCATCTGTAGCTTTCGAATACTTATGTAACCCCAAAAATTCTAAAATAAGTTGTTGTACGTGAGGAATTTATCTATTAATCATCTGCAAAAAGAATCAACTTAATCTCACTCTCCAGTAAAAGATGGCAGCAAATATCGTGAGCGCTAAAGTTTCTGTTTTTTACAGCAAGATTACTAAAACTTCCCCCAAGTCTTCCCAAAGGTTCTACTTGGCACAAACACTAATTAAAAGCATAAAACCACATCTAAACAGAGGCTATATGAATTATTTATTACTAAACAGAACCAAAAAGCAAGGAACAAAAATAAAATTGGGTTGCCTCCCAACAAGCGCTATCGTTTAACGCCCCTAGCTAGGCATAAAAGCAAGAATAGATCTAGGTATTGCCATCTTTGGTATGCAATCCATATGTGGCTCTCATAATAGATTCATAGGGTAATTTAATTTTCTTTCTAGGAAAGTGTTCCATGCCTTTCCTTAACGGAAATTGGAATGTAATGTTTCCTTCCTTCATATCAATAATTGCACCAATCGTTCTAAGGAAAGGTGTACCAAGAATAATGGTACATGTAGGATTGCAATCAATATCAAGAACAATGAAATCTATGGGCACATAATTCCTATTTGCAACAACAAGAACATCATTAATTCTTCCCATGGGTTTCTAAATAGTGGAATCCACAAGATGCAAGTTTAAAGAACAATCATCAAATTCTCGGAAACCTAACACATCACACAAAGTTTTTGGAATCATGGAAACGCTAGCACCCAAATCACATAAAGCATAGCTTTCATGATCTTTAATTTTAATTTTAATAGTTGGTTCCCACTCATCATAAAGATTTCTAGGGATAGAAACTTCTAATTCAAGCTTTTCTTCATGAGATTGCATTAAAGCATCAATGATATGTTTAGTAAAAGCTTTATTTTGATTATAAGCATGCGGAGAATTTGCACTGATTGCAACAAGGAAATACAATCTATTAAAGAACGATTATCATAATTAAATTCCTTGAAATCCAAAATAGTGGGTTCAATGCTATGTAAAGTTTTGACCTCAACAATCCCACTTTTATCAATTTTTGCATCAAGATCTAAAAACTACGAATCATTGGGACGCCTTTTAACTAAAGTTGACTCATCTCCAGTCCCATCATTATCAAGATTCATATTGCAAAACAAAGATTTAATAGGAGACACATCAATCACTTTTAGATCTTCATCCTGATTATCATCAAAACTAGAAGAACACGCTTTTACAAAGCAATCTTTGTTAGCACGCATCCTAGCGGTTCTTTCTTTGCACTCATGAATGGAAATTCTCATAGCTTTGAGACACTCATTGATATCATGCTTAGGTGGAATAGATCTAAGTTTCAAAGAATCAACATCAAGAGAAATTCTATCCATGTTCCTAGCCAACTCATCAATCTTAGACAATTTTTCTTCAATCAAAGCAATGAAACTCTTTTGTGAACTAATAAATTCTTTAATATTAGATTCAAAATCAGAGGGAATCTTATTATAACTTCCATAAGAATTGTTGTAGGAATTACCATAATTATTAGAGGAATTACTAGGAAACAGCCTAGGATTAAAATTACCTCTATACGCGTTATTACCAAAATTGTTCCTACCAACAAAATTCACATCCATAGATTCATTCTTATTCTCAATCAAAGTAGACAAAGGCATATCATTAGGATCAGAAGAAACACTCTTATTAGCAAAGAATTTCATAAGTTCATCCATCTTTCCACTCAAAACATTGACTTCTTCTATTGCATGCACCTTTTTACTAGTAGATCTTTCAGTGTGCCATTGAGAATAATTAACCCTAATATTATATAGGTGTTTAGTAGCTTCTCCAAAGGTGATTTCGATAAAAGTGCCTCCTGTGGCCGAATCTAAAAGATTTCTAGAAGCAAAATTCAATCCAACATAAAAAATTTGTATGATCATCCATAAATTCAAACCATGTGTAGGGCAATTACGGATCATTAATTTCATTCTCTCCCAAGCTTGTGCAACATGTTCATGATCAATTTGCTTAAAATTCATAATATCGTTCCTAAGAGGGATGATCTTAGCGGGAGGAAAATACTTAGAGATAAAAGCATCTTTTCACTTATTCCATGAATCAGTACTATTTTTAGGCAAAGAAGAAAACCAAGTTTTAGCACGATCTCGAAGTGAAAACGGAAATAGCTTCAGTTTAACAATATCATTATCCACATCTTTCTTCTTTTGCATATCACACAAATCAACAAATTTGTTCAGATGGGTAGCGGCATCTTCACTAGGAAGGATGGAAAACGGATCTTTCATAACAAGATTCAACAAAGCAGCATTAATTTCACAAGATTCAATGACGATAAGAGGAGCAATCAGAGCGCTAATAAAATCATTATTGTTGGTATTAGAAAAGTCAAACAATTTAGTATTATCTTGAGTCATCGTGACAAGCAATCCAACACACAAGCACACAAGAAGCAAGAGAAAAGAGACGAACTAGAAAAGATAAGGGGAACGGAAGAAAGAGGGCGAATAAAACGACAAGGGTGAAGTGGGGGAGAGGAAAACGAGAGGAAAATGGAAAATAATGTAATGCGAGGGATAAGAGTTTGTGCTGGGTACTTGGTATGTCTTGACTTGTGGTAGATCTTCCCGGCAACGGCCCCAGAAATCCTTCTTGCTACCTCTTGAGCACTGTGTTGGTTTTCCCTTGAAGAGGAAAGGGTGATGCAGCAAAGTAGCGTAAGTATTTCCCTCAGTTTTTTAGAACCAAGGTATCAATCCAGTAGGAGACAACGCAAAAGTCCCTTGTACCTACACAAAGAAATAAGAACCTCGCAAACAACGCGATAAAGGGGTTGTCAATCCCTTCATGGTCACTTGCGAGAGTGAGATCTGGTAGAGATAATAATAATAATAAGATAAATATTTTTGGTATTTTTATGATATAGATTGAAAGTAAAGATTGCAAAGTATAATAGATTAGAAACTTATATGATAAAAGATAGACCCGGGGGCCATAGGTTACACTAGTGGCTTCTCTCAAGATAGCATAAGTATTATGGTGGGTGAACAAATTACTGTCAAGAAATTGATAGAAACATGAATAATTATGATAATATCTAGGCATGATCATGTATACAGGCATCACATCCGCGACAAGTAGACCGAAATGATTCTGCATCTACTACTATTACTCCACACATCGATCGCTATGAAGCATGCATCTAGAGTATTAAGTTCATAAGAACAGAGTAACACATTATGCAAGATGACATGATGTAGAGGTATAAACTCATGCAATATGATATAAACCCCATCTTGTTATCCTCGCTGGCAACAATACAATACGTGTGCTTGAAAGTAGCACCATGATCTTCATGATAGAGAGTCTCTTATTTTGTCACTTTCATATACTAGTGGGAAATTTTCATTATAGAACTTGGCTTGTATATTCCAACGATGGGCTTCCTCAAATGCCCTAGGTCTTCGTGAGCAAGCAAGTTGGATGCACACCCACTTAGTTTCTTTTGTTGAGCTTTCATACATTTATAGCTCTAGTGCATCCGTTGCATGGAAATCCCTACTCACTCACATTGACATCTATTGATGGGCATCTCCATAGCCCATTGATACACCTAGTTGATGTGAGACCATCTTCCTCCTTTTTGTCATATCCACAACCACCACTCTATTCCACCTATAGTGTTATGTCCATGGCTCGTGCTCATGTATTGCATGAAAGTTGAAAAGGTTTGAGATTACTAAAGTATGAGACAATTGATTGGCTTATCATCGCGGTTGTGCATGATTTGAGTATTTTGTGTGATGAAGATGGAGCATGACCAAACTATATGATTTTGTAGGGATGAGCTTTCTTTGGACATGTTATTTTGAGAGGACATAATTACTTTGTTAGTAAGCTTGAAGTATTATTATTTTTATGTCAATAAACTTTTGTCTTGAATCTTTTGGATCTAAACATTCATGCCACAATAAAGAAAATTGCATTGATAAATATGTTAGGTAGCATTCCACATCAAAAATTCTATTTTTCTCATTTACCTACTCAAGGACGAGCAGGAATTAAGCTTGGGGATGCTTCATACATCTCCAACGTATCTATAATTTTTGATTGTTCCATGCTATTATATTATCCATTTTGGATGTTTAATGGGCTTTAATATGCTATTTTATATTATTTTTGGGACTAACCTATTAACCAGAGGCCTAGTGCCAGTTTTTGTTTTTTTGCCTATTTCAGTGTTTCCCAGAAAAGGAATACCAAACGGAATGAAACCTTTGCGATGATCTTTCTTGGACCGAAAGCAAACCACGAGACTTGGAGTGGAAGTCTGGAACTCCATGAGGTGGCCACGAGATAGGAGGGCGCACCCAGGGGGGTAGGCGTGCCCCCCACCCTCGTGGGCCCCACAGAGCTCCACCGACGTACTTCTGTCGCCTATATATACTCTTATACCCTAAAAACATCAGGGGGAGGGACAAAACCACTTTTCCACCACCGCAACCTTCTGTACCCATGAGATCCCATCTAGGGACCTTTTCCGATGATCTGCCGAGGGGGAATCGATCACGGAGGGCTTCTACATCAACACCATAGTCTCTCCGATGAAGCGTGAGTAGTTTACCACAGACCTTCGGGTCCATATTTATTAGCTAGATGGCTTCTTTTCTCTCTTTGATCTTCAATACAAAGTTTAGCTTGATGTTCTTGGAGATCTATTCGATGTAATACTCTTTTACGGTGTGTTTGCCGAGATCAAATTAATTGTGGGTTTATGAACTTGATTATCTATGAATATTATTTGGTTCTTCTATGAACTCTTATATGCATGATTTCATATCTTTGCAAGTCTTTTCGAATTATCGATTTAGTTTTTCCTACTAGATTGATCTTTCTTGCAATGGGAGAAGTGCTTAGCTTTGCGTTCAATCTTGCGGTGTCCATTCCCAGTGATAGCAGGGGCAACAAGGCACGTATTGTATTGTTGCCATCGAGGATAAAAAGATGGGGTTTATATCATATTGCTTGAGTATATCCCTCTACATCATGTCATCTTGCTTAAAGCGTTACTCTGTTCTTATGAACTTAATACTCTAGATGCATGCTGGATAACGGTCGATGTGTGGAGTAATAGTAGTAGATGCAGAATCGTTTCGATCTACTTGACATGGACGTGATGCCTATATTCATGATCATTGCCTTAGATATCTTCATAACTATGCACTTTTCTATCAATTGCTCGGCAGTAATTTGTTCACCCACCGTAATACAGACTATCATGAGAGAAGCCACTAGTGAAACCTATGGCCCCTGGGTCTCTTTCTTATTATATTGCATCTTTTTATTATCGCATCCTGTTGGGGATATAGCTACCAGGTATGACCCGCCCAGGAGGGGACGGATCAACCCCAATGGCGGGTTACGGAAAGAAGCCCAGTAATATTCAAGGTGATAGTGTATTAAGAATTGTAAAAGGCATAAGCCCAAAGGCGGCTTAAGGCCCAACATTGTAAACTGACTTATGTAAAGAAAGGCTTGTAGAGAAAGGCATGTAAAATAAGTCACCGAGTCGGACACGTTTTATGAGCCGGCCGGGACTCTGTAGGCCGCCAGGCGTCAACCTGTTTATATAAGGGGACGACCCGACGGCGGCTTAGGGCAAGAAACAACCAGATCGATAACCAAGCTGGCGAGTTGAGCCCCTTGGAGATCGAAACCTCAGCAATACCAATCCCAACTAGACGTAGGCTTTTACCTTCATTTTAAGGGGCCGAACTAGTATAAAAACTCTCTCGTGTCCTTTGTCCCGATTAACCCCTTTAAGCTTCCTAGTGCGATGGCCCTACGCCTAAGTCCTTGCTCTAGGACATCTGCTGTGTCAACTCCACAACAATTGGCGCCCACTGTGGGTCCTAACCATGGTGGATTTGAGTTCTTGAAGGGCAACTTCGAAGGGCTTAAGGGATACGCTGTGTGACGGATGACCAAGAGTCGTTGCGGCAAGCTCTACATCGACGACGAAGGATGGGGCCCAGATGTCGGCTCAATCGAGTACGGGTACCGGATCCCCTTCCACTAGTAGAAAAAGGGTCAAACGTGAAGCACATTAGTGTCGGTTTGTATTTGAGCCGGCACTAATGTATACATTAGTGCTGGTTCCAACGGCTAGCCGGGCCGCTTTCATTAGCACCGGTTCGTGCCATGAACCGGTACTAATGAGAGTGGTGGCAGGATGTTGTCAGACTGGGGCCCCTCCATCCCCTTTAGTACCGGTTCTTGGCACGAACCGGTACTAAAGGTCGTCCTACATAAACCCTTCGTGCACCCGAGCTCGCTCTGTTCTTCCCCTCTTCCTCTCGAGCTCATCACACATTTTTCCCAAATTTTGTCAAGATTTGAAGGCCCCCATCCATTGAAATGATTATAAAGGTTAGCAACTTTGTCCTTTCATCTCTCATTGCTAGATTTACTCTTGCAATGATTCGGATGTGGTATATATATTCTCTTTGAAAACTAGTTGCATTTCATGTTTATGACAAATTATGCCCATCAAGTTGACATAGAAATTTTTTCTAGGAGGTATGTGAACCGGAAATTCCAACTGACCCTATTGTTGAGAGGTTAAATTTAGTTGAAAGAGAAAACGAGTACTTGAAAGAAAAATTGAAAAGAATTGAGGGGGAGAAGATGGAATTGGAGTTGCATGTTGCCGATGTCATCGATGATCACAAGATCAAGATGGAGAAAATGCGCTTGAAGATTAGAAAGATTAGAAAATATGCCATCGATAGTGAGGCTTGGTATCATTATGCTGTTGGATCCATTGTTATCTTAGTTGCGATCTTCATCGCATTTGTTGTTGCATTTAAATGCTTTAGCTAGAGAGTTTTTTGATTGTTGCATTTAAGTGTTGTATGAACTTTACGTATGAACTTGTATTAATTTGGTCTATTCGGTGTTGTGTAATGAAGATGAGCCGGCAATGGATGTACGACGACCGATGCTCTCCCCTGTTCGTTGAGGGCGTGCATACTTTTCTGATTGCGGCTGAGGCAAACAAGCGGGCGGATGGTTTTATGCCTTGTCCATGTGCTGGCTGTAAGAATGGTCACAATTACTCTACGTCAAGAACCATTCACGTCCACCTGTTTGAGTCCGGTTTCATGCCCCACTATAATGTTTGGACCAAGCACGGAGAAAGAGGGGTTATGATGGAAGACAATGAAGAAGAAGAGGACGACGACAGCTATCCTGGCCATGGATTCCCTGAATACGATGATACAACAATGGGGGAAGAAGCTGAGCCGGTAATGCGGGAAGAAGCTGAGCCGGCAATGCGGGAAGAAGCTGAAGAAGAGGCATCAGATGAGCCCGTTGATGATCTAGGTCGGGCCATTGCCGATGCAAAGAGAAACTGCGCAAGTGATTTGGAGAAGAAGAAGTTGCAGCGCATGTTAGAGGATCACAAAAAATTATTGTACCCGAATTGCGTAGGTGACAAGAAAAAGTTGGGCACCACACTGGAATTGCTGCAATGGAAGGCAGAGAATGGTGTATCTGACAAGGGATTTGGAAAGTTGCTGGTAATGATAAAGGATATGCTTCCAAAGGACAACGAATTGCCCGAGAGTACGTACGAAGCAAAGAAGGCTTTCTGCCCTCTCGGGTTAGAGGTGCAGAAGATACATGCATGCCGTAATGATTGCATCCTCTACCGCGGTGAGTACGAGGATTTGAACGCTTGCCCGGTATGTGGTGCATTGCGCTATAAGATCAGCCGCGATGACCCTGGTGATGTCGAGGGCCGACGCCCCAGGAAGAAGATTCCTGCCAAGGTGATGTGGTATGCTCCTATAATACCACGGTTCAAACGTTTGTTCCAAAACAAAGAGCATGCCAAGGCGATGCGATGGCACAGAGAAGACCGTAAGAAAGACGGAAAGTTGAGAGTACCCGCTGACGGGTCGAAGTGGAGAAAAATCGAAAGAAAGTACGGGAAGGAGTTTGCAGATGACGCAAGGAGCGTATGGTTTGGTCTAAGCGCAGATGGCATTAATCCTTTTGGGGAGCAGAGCAGCAACCATAGCACCTGGCCTGTGACTCTATGATTGTATAACCTTCCTCCTTGGTTGTGCATGAAGCGGAAGTTCATTATGATGCCAGTGCTCATCCAAGGCCCTAAGCAACCCGGCAACGACATTGATGTGTACCTAAGGCCATTAGTTGAAGAACTCTTACAACTGTGGAATGGACCAGGTGTACGTGTGTGGGATGAGCACATGGGGGAAGAATTTGACCTAAAGGCGTTGCTATTCGTGACCATCAATGATTGGCCTGCTCTCAGTAACCTTTCAGGACAGACAAACAAGGGATACCACGCATGCACGCACTGTTTGGACGATACCGACAGTATATATTTGGCTAATAAGAATGTGTACCTGGGACATCGTCGATTTCTTCCGAGCAGGCATCCCGTAAGAAAGAAAGGCAAGCATTTCAAAGGTGAGGCGGATCACCGGGCGAAGCCTCGCCACCGTACTGGTGCTGATGTACATGATATGGTCAAGGATTTGAAGGTGGTCTTTGGAAAGGGTCCTAGTGGACAACCTGTTCCGAATGACGCTGACGGACGCGGACCCATGTGGAAGAAGAAATCTATATTTTGGGACCTGCCCTATTGGAAAGACCTCGAGGTCCGCTCTGCAATCGACGTGATGCACATGACGAAGAATCTTTGTGTGACCCTGCTTGGCTTCTTGGGCGTGTATGGGAAGACAAAAGATACACCTGAGGCACGGGAGGACTAGCAACGTATGCACGGAAAAGACGACATACATCAGGGTCATGCAAGCTACACTCTTACCAAAGAAGAGAAGGAAATCTTCTTTGAATGCCTGCTCAGTATTAAGGTACCGTTTGGCTTCTCGTCGAATATAAAGGGAATAATAAACATGGCAGAGAAAAAGTTCTAGAACCTAAAGTCTCATGACTGCCACATGATTATGACGCAACTACTTCCGGTTGCATTGAGGGGGCTTCTACCGGAAAACGTTCGATTAGCCATTATGAAGCTATGTGCATTTCTCAATGCAATCTCTCAGAAGGTAATCGATCCAGAAATCATACCAAGGTTACAGAATGATTTGGTGCAATGTCTTGTCAGTATCGAGTTGGTGTTCCCACCATCCTTCTTCAACATCATGACGCACGTCCTAGTTCACCTATGCAAAGAGATTAATGTTTTGGGTCCTGTATTTCTACACAATATGTTCCCCTTTGAGAGGTTCATGGGAGTCTTAAAGAAATATGTTCATAACCGTGCTAGGCCAGAAGGAAGCATCTCCAACGGCCGTCAAAATGAGGAGGTCATTGAGTTTTGTATTGACTTTATTCCTGACCTTAAGTCGATTGGTGTTCCTGAATCGCAGCATAAGGGCGGACTGGATGGAAAAGGCATGCTAGGAGGGGAACAAATAATATGTATGGACAGACATTCTCTCACTGAAGCACACTACACAGTTCTACATAATTCCGCCTTGGTGTCTCTGTATATGGATGAACACAAGAATTTGCTACGCTCCAAACACCCAGAGCGGTCTGATGACTGGATTACACGTGAACAAACCAGGAGTTTCGCCATCTGGTTGCAAGCACGTACCATGCATGACACCTCTATTGAAGATGACATGTACTTGCTGTCCCAGTTACCATCTTCGAATATAATGACTTTCAAAGGGTACGAGATAAATGGTAATACATTTTACACGATCGCCCAAGATAAGAAGAGCACCAACCAAAACAGTGGTGTCCGCTTTGATGCAGAAACCAAGACGGGAAAGGAAACATATTATGGTTATATACAGGACATATGGGAACTTGACTATCGACGTGGTTTGAAGGTCCCTATGTTTCGGTGCAAATGGGTCAATATGACACAAGGCGGGGTAAAAGAAGACCCGCAGTACGGAATGACAATAGTGGATCTCAACAATCTTGCGTATGCAGACGAACCATTCGTCCTAGCCAATGATGTGGCATAGGTTTTCTTTGTGAAGGACATGTCTACCAAGCCAAGAAAAAGAAAAGATAAGGAAGCGAATGCATCGTACGATGAGCCAAAGCGGCACATAGTTCTTTCTGGGAAGAGAAACATCGTGGGAGTGGATGACAAGACAGACAAGTCAGAAGATTATGAAAAGTTTGATGAAATTGCTCCATTCACAGTGAATATTGACCCGAGCATCCCGTTAAATGATGAAGATTTTCCATGGCTACGACGCAAAGGGACACACGCGAAGAAAAAGTTTCACACCCAAAGATCTGGGATGTGATCGGCTTAACTATCATCACTTTCTTCTGTGTTTCACACCCAGGAGGGAATCTCTGTAATAGTTAGGGTAGCTAGTTATGTGTTTTGGCATTTGAAACGCGAAGAAATTTTATGTGCAAGCAAATTCTTTCATGCATTTACTGATTTTTTTCAGCTAAATGACCCTGAAATTGAAAAGCATTTCAAATGAACTCAGAAAAGGTTGAAAGTTGGCATGGTATCATAATTTCACCCACATAGCATGTGCAAAAAAGTAGAGAGGGTTACCACAAAAACTGGATGCACTTCGTGTACAAAATGGACAATCTGTTTCGAAGTATCAGGGTTTCGGACGAAAACTCATCCGTTACAAAGGCATTTCATTTTTTAAATAACCTAAGCATTACCAAATTGAATATAATGATAAAACACACTAATATTAAACATAAGAAAAAAGAATCACTAAAAAATCTATTTTCAAAGTTAAGTTATTCACAAAAATAAATAAAGCAAAAAAAAGAAAAAAAAGCCCACCTACTAGGCCACAGCGGCCTGCATACGACTAGAAACCCAAATTCAAGTTGGGCCAGGATGCAGGCCCGCTAGCCCAGTAGGCCCAACAGGGCATCGTGGAAGAGGTAGGCCCAGAAGGCCTGCTTAAGAGAGGAGCTCGAGACAGCAGCGACGGCGGGGCTTATAAGCAGGTACGAGTGCCCCTCGGCTAGCGAGGTGGGACTAAACTTTTGTGCCCCTCGCCTGGCAGCCCACACCCTTTAGTACCGGGTCGTGGCACCAACCGGTACTAAAGGGGGGGGCCTTTAGTACCGGTTGGAGCCACCAACCAGTACTAAAGGGGTCGCTTCCCGCCGCTTGGGCTAGCCAAAACAGACCTTTAGTACCGGTTGGTGGCTCCAACCGGTACTAAAGGTGGGTTCTATATAAGAAAACACTTCAAAATTTCGTCAGTTTATCATCTCTCCCTCTGCTTCTTCTCCTCTGCACCGTCGCCCGCCGCCCCCGTCGTCTCCATATCCCTCGTCACCGCCCCGGCCCGTCGCCGCCCCCGTCGCCGCCCCGTCCCCGTCGTCGCCGCCCCATCGTCCCGTCCCCGTCGTCCCCGTCGTCACCGCCGCCCCGTCCCGGCCCGTCCCGGCCGCGTCGTTGCCGCCCCGGCCCGTACATCCCCGTCCCCGTCGTCGCCGCCCCCCGTCGCCTCTCGCCTCGCCGGCCGGTGAGCGCGCGCACACACACACATACATTTTTAGTTATAGATTTTTCTGTTTTTTAGAAATTGTTAGACATTTTTCTGTTTTTTAGAAATAGTTAGAAATGTTAGAATTGTTAGAATAGTTAGAAATGTTAGAATTGTTAGAAATGTTAGAATTGTTAGAATTTTTTCTGTTTTTTAGTTATAGAAATAGTTATAAAAAAGTTAGAATTGTTAGAATTTTTTCTGTTTTTTAGTTATAGAAATAGTTATAAAAAAGTTAGAATTGTTAGAAATTTTTCTGTTTTTTAGTTATGGAAATAGTTATAAAAAATTTAGAAATTTTTCCTTTTTTAGTTATAGAAATATTAGAAATGTTATAGAAATGTTAGTTATATATAACATTGTTAGAAATGTTATAGAAATGTTAGAAATTTTAGTTATCAAAATCCAATCATTAAAAAAATGTTACTTTTTGTGGGCATATAGCTAGTATTTGTTGTTGACGATGACCGGGCCGCATCCTCGCCATCGACATGTCCGCGACGACGTCCAGCTGACCCATGTCCGGGACTGGGCTCCGCCGGGCTGGCACTGGGAGGTGCTTCCTGGAGGGGCGCGCCGCTTGATGTGGAACCCGGCCCCGGGTCCCGTCGTCGACCCTGATCTCGTTTGGTGGCATTCGCGTGGGCCAGTTTCGGTGCTGAGGGAGCCGGCCCCGCCGGAGGTGGTACGTCGTCGTGTCAGGGAGGAGGACAAGCACGTCCATCGCTACATGGTTGCGTTAGAGGGCGGCAGGTTCTCCAATACCTGGCAATTTCTTGAGGGATCTCACTTCAGCTATGATCCTGTGAGGGTTCCTTCTCTTTGGGTGTCCACCGCCCGCGCCACATGATCCGACGATGTATTCGAGATTCTTCTGTAGTATTCGATCTTTAATTAGCTACTTAGCCAGTGATGTACTATTCAATATTATATATTATTCGAGACGATGTATTCGAGATTAAATCTATTATTCGAGACGATGTAGTCGAGATTATATCTATTATTCGAGACGATGTAATTTGAATACTAAATTGTTTTATATTTCTTTTGGCATAGTTAAATAAAAGCTATGGCGGACAATACCAACAGAGAGGGAGAACAGACCATGTTCGATATAATACGCAGGCCAGATGATGATCAGAATGAAGAAGATTATGACAGCTCTGAATTTCTAAACAACACCGGAGAGGGTGATATGATATTCGATCTCGACGACTGAATTGATGAAGTCATGAACTACGATCCTGAAACAACAAACACCGGCGAGGTATATATATTTATATAAGCAAGAATCTGGTGATCATCGCATGTTTTAAATGAGTTGAAGATATATTAACGAATCGATCTTTCTTCTTTCAGCCATCCTGATCGAGCAAATCTTTAGGCAAAAGGACGAAACGAGGCCCGAACAAAAAGTTGAAGGAGGGCGTAAAGTACAATATCAAGGCATTCAAACCTAATGGCGAACCATTAGCGCCTAAGAAGATTGCGGACAAATTCGTTCGTCGGTGCGGAGTTCTTGTGAAGGACCAACTCCCGATCTCCCTTCAAGAATGGAGAAAGCCAGCAAAGCCACGTCCAAATGTTACTTTTGTCGACGAGAATAAAAAAAACTGCTTTGGGATACTCTCATGGAACATTTCACCCTACCAGATCATTTCACAGAAGAAGATGTGCATAAAGTCAAGGACACTGCTTTTAGGAAGATGGCAGTTGCATTCAAGAACCACAAGAGATGTGAATGGGAGAAGTACGTCAAGGGAGGAAGGAAGACTCCAGTATTCGAGGGGATACTAGAGAATCAAAGTGCTCATTGGGACGATTTCGTGAAATTCAAGGATTCAGAATTAGCTAAGGAACGGTCGAGAATAAACAAGAAGAATGCCGAAAAAAAGGATAAGTTCCATAAGCTGGGGCCAGGTGGCTACGCGGTGGCAATGCCTAAGTGGGATAAGTCTGAGAAAGAGATGGAGGATGCAGGTGTCACTCCGGTTACTAAGAGCTGGCCCCCCAGGTGCAAGACTTGGTTCTATGCGCATGGGGGGGGGGGAGTTGGACCCGAAGACAGGCAATGTTTCGATGAAGGCATGTCTGAACGGAGCCGACGATGCGATACTTGTTGCAATAGAAGAGGCTCGATCGGGGGTGTTCCAGCCCAACAGAGAGAACGATGAGCTTACGCGTGCCCTGGGAAATCCTGAACACCCGGGAAGAACACGAGGCAAGGGCGCTATTCCGTGGTATGAGGGGTTTTCGTACTAGAACGCCGACTACAGAACCCGTGCGAGAAATAAGATTGCGGAGAAGAAGAAGAGGAAGATGGAGGAGGAGCAGAGGAAGCGGGACTATGAACGCCTTCAAGGCCTAGAAGCAAGTCAAGCGGAATTGGCAGTTAAATTCCAGCGGCAGCAGGAGCAGATCGACTCACTTAGCCAGCAAAGGGGGTCTCAGCATCTACAGCAGCTAGCGGATGATCCAACATTGGATAGCACCGCCCCATCCATGCCGAGAAGCAGCGTGGGTTCCGCCCCAGGCGACGCAGTGCTGGATAGATACCCCGTGGATGACATCACGGAGAACACTAACTACGAGCTACACTTCAAAATGAAGAACATATCCATGAAGGTGGCGGACGCCGTTACTTTTTCAAATTCCCCCGAGGCAACCTTCCATTGCAACCCGATTCTAGCCGGCTATGCTCGTGTCTTGGTTGATGAGGTGGTGGACCCATATTCGGAGCTACAGCTTGACATTCCTGGAGGTGACGACGAGCACACATTGGGAGAGGCCATACATCATGTCATCCTATGGAGAAAGGATTGCATCATCTTTCGAAGGCCACCGACACCGCGTCACCCGACTCCTCGTCGAAGTCCGCCACCGAGTCAGCAGACTCCCGCTCCAAGTCCACCAACGCGTGAGGCCACTCCTCCTCCTCCAAGTCCGGCAAAGTGTCAGGCCACTCCTCCTCCAAGTCCGACACAGCGTCAGACGTCCACTCCTCCTCCAAGTCCGGCACAACCTCAGGCCACTCCTCCTCCAAGTCCGGCACAGCTTCAGGCCACTCCTCCTCGTCCAACTCAGCCCCGTCAGCCGTCTCCGCCGCCTCAGCAATCGCAGAAGAGACACCCCGCAGCTATGGTGCGTAGGTACCAGTCGAGGTCATAGTACAGGAAGTACAGGCGGAGGCAAGCGATATAAATAGGGTCCAAACCTCAGTACTCCTCTTCCTAAGAGGGCTTACGACAGGACCGAGGAGCAAACCAATGCCATAGTGCGGGCAGAAGTCGACGCCCATTTTGGACTGAAACCGCCACCGCCGCCAAGGGAGAAAGTGTTTGTGGAAGTAGTTGACCACTTCATTCGTATGGCTCAACCACCAGCTCCTAAGACTGTTGACACAGACTATGAGCGCCACATCAGGAAGTTACATCGACAACGTCTACAGAAGGAGGCGAGCTCGAGCAAACAACAAGCAACTGTCAAAAAATGCGGGAAAACCGTAGCCCAGCTGGGAGAACAGGCGGCGCAATCGACCCTCCCGCTTGTTGTGCCGCCAACAACACGTGACAGTACGCGCGCCCAATATTATTGTGGCCAAACAGTTTATGTTCCCGAGGTGGGCGATGTGGTAATAACCCAGGAGTATATAATGCAGGCTGAAACTCTCAAAATCACTGTTGGACAACTCCTCGAGATCGAGGACATGCCTGTGCTTAAAGAGGAGGAAATAAAACGGAAATATGCCCGGGGCCAACCTTTGGTCAAGCCAGAAGAGGTCAAGAAGCTCCCAACGAGAATGTATGAATTGCATCAATGGTACATGGACATTACCAAGAGATCCAATCGAGAGTCCCTCATGGTGCAAGTCAAGAAGGATCATTACTACCATGAGAAACCTGTGACCGTTGAGTATTCTGAACTGTTTCAGTTATACAATCAAGACACACTCGACAAATCTATCGTCAGTTGCTATTGTCTGTAAGTGATTTCTTTCTGTAATTTAAGTCTCAAGCTAGCTGTAGTGATCCTTTTGATCAATCATTACCTGTAATTATCCTCACTATATTCTTTTCTGTGGTATTATGCAGGATGAAGATGTATGAAATGAGAAAAGGTGGACGCTATGGCATTGGGTTCATTGACCCAAACATCGTTAATGAATACACATGGACAGTAAACAAGCATCATGAAAAGCAATTAGAGGACAGCATGCTAGAGTTCTTGAAGCGCCTCAAACAAAATGAAGATATAATACTTCCTTACAACTTCCAGTGAGTCACACTTTCTTGTACTACAAATTCTCTGTTTTTGCCTACTAGCTAGGTACATGTTTTTGCTTACATATGCCCGCTTAATTAAGACATGCAAACGTGTGTGCATGCAGATTTCACTCGATCTTGTGTATCATTAAAGTTGACGCCGGAACAGTTCAAATACTAGACTCACTACTCAAAGCAAATAGTGACTATAACATCTTGTTTGGGATAGTCAACAGGTAATTTCAATCATTATTAACTATATATCTCGGCCTATTTAGTTCGTCATTTCATGATATGAACTATTTAATAACCCCTTTATTCATTTTCTTTGTCGGCGGGCAGGGCTTGGGCAAGGTTCATCAGCGTCACGGAAGGCGAATGGAAACGACAGCTGAAATGGTTTCGACCCAAGGTAAGTAATTAAGTAGTACTAGCTAGCTAGCTGCCATCTCTTTAATTATCATGCTTGATTAATTATTATCTGATAAAATTAAATTCCATTCTCGTAATAAAGGCCCTGAAGTAGGCGCAGGGGACTGATCTATGTGCATTCTGCGTTTGCGAGAACATTCGTATGATGGCGTCCGAAAGGAGCAGATCTCAAAGACAGGAATGGGTACGCTTGTCAGAACACTATTCACAATTTTTACACCATTATTGATATCTAGTCACACAACTAATACACATGCATATTGATCTCCTTCTTAACAGTTCAATGAGGTGCGGGACAACCTCCTAGAAATGGAGCGCGTAGAAGCACTTCAAGAGGAAATAGCGGGATTTTTGCTCGACCATGTCATAAATCCGAAGGGAGAATACTATTACCCGCTACCGCCCCCATCGACCAGGTCATGAACCACTTCCAATTGTCATCGTGCTCCGAAGGAAACAATTAGGCTAATGCCACTGGCTCCGAAGGCAACATGCATATGTAGGAGAAATTGTATATAGCTATACATGTGTGTATGTGTAAATTAATATGGTGGTTTGTGAGACATTGATGATATATATATATGATTGGTTCTACTAGAAATTCTATTTATATATATATATGCATAACATGTACAATGTGTAGTACCGTAAAATACCAGCAAACGAAAAAGAATTAAAATGGAAAACACAAAATTAAATGAAAAAGAAATCATAAAACCAAAAACCCCCCAAACATTTTAGTACCGGTTGGTGTTACCAACCGGTACTAAAGGGCTCCCGGCCCCCGGAGCTGGCTCGTGCCACGTGGTTTCCCTTTAGCACCGGTTCGTGCTGAACCAGTACTAAAGGGGGGGCCTTTAGTGCCCACACCTTAGTGCCGGTTCCTAAAACGGCACTAAAGGGCCTTACGAACCGGTGCTATTGCCCGGTTCTGCACTAGTGTTCGGTGGAATTCACGTCTTCATCGATCGGATCGGCGAGTCAGGCCCTGAACCGGACGTCTGCACCGACCTCATCGAAACGGCTCAACGCACAAGGACCGCCCGTGTTCAATCTGTCATGAAGCATGCCTTCGTGGGTTGCATCCACAACGGTGAATACTCTGAAGGATCGGTAATGGGCGGTGAGACGGCCGTCTGTTCTGACACTGCATCGTCAATAGGTGAAACGAACTCTCTGTAGCATTTACAAGACGGCATGCTCGGGGGTTGTTCCGATGGCAGCAGTATTACGGACCCCTTTGAGCCGCCAAATTGGGCCGGAGTCTTCATGGAGGGCACACAACCCTGACAGAACTCTACCGCAGCAACAGCAGCAGCTGCCGGGTCGGCTGCAGCCAGGTCAGGAGACCCCGCGCGCCCCCGGCTTAGATTTTAACGGACCTCATGGATAAGCTGACAACTCTGTTAACCGCTATGGTAGAGCCGGTGGGTAAGGCCTAGCACAACGCAGAGGTGGCACGCATGCACGAGGAGATGGTGCGAGCCAAGGAAAATCTAGCCGCGGTGGAGACCCGGATGGCAGCAGAACGAGCAGCTTTGGATGCTCGCACTCAACAACTTCAAGCAGAAACTTTCCGGCTCTCGATGGATCTTAACGCATCGAACGAGGTCATGAGGAGGAGGCATCAGAAAACTCAGTCACATCTACCTCTGACGCTGGATCCGAGGAACATGTTCCATACACCCGGGGCTAGGGGGAGCAACCCGCCGGAGGCAAACCGGGTCACGACACCCGGTGCACCAGTTTAGCCACGCGCCATGGAGCCACCTCGTATAAATGCAGCTCCTCCTCATTATGTGCCAACACCTCCAGGTCACTTATCCAACCCTCTGGAAAACCTCATCACAGCGTCGGCTCGTTTGGCGGCTCTCCCAATGGAAGGCGACTCTCTAGCAGCAATTGAAACCCAGAGGGTAAGAGAACTACTTCAAACAGCTCTGGCCCAGCAGGATGCATACTCCTACAGTCGAGACAAGATCCATTCAACTCCTCACCCAAGCCGGAGCCCGAGTTACAGTAGGCACATGGAGTCTGCAGAGATGTCAAGTAATGCTCAGCGCCACAACCGGCCATATAGGCATGAGCCGGTGCGGGCTGGAGCCCTTAATTTAGCGGATCAAGAGAGGATTCGTCAAGAGGCGGAACGAGCGGCTCAATTGGCGGCAGAGCAGGTGGCTCATCAAACCTTTCCGGCTTGTCCAGCAACCTCGGTTGAGGCAGGAGTAGCCACAAGAACCGGAGGTGTGCCTTGCTTGGTGCCGGCCATACGCAATGAGCGGTTGCCAAAGGACTTCAAGGGGCGTCATAAGGTGCCTAAGTACACGGCTGACCTACAGCTGGGGGATTGGATTGAGAGTTATGAGATGGCTATGGAACTATTGGAGGTTAGCAGCGCTGCAATGGCCAAGTATTTTACTATGATGTTGGATGGAACAACTCCTACTTGGTTAAAGGGATTGCCACCCAATTCTATCGGCTCATGGGCAGAGTTGAAAGCCCGGTTCATCCAGAACTTTAAGGACATGTGTAAGCAACCTATGTCGATTGTGGACCTGACCAATTGTAAGCAAGAGGATGGTGAATCCACAACCCATTGGGTACGCCGGGTCAAAGAGATAATACATTCATCTGATAAGATGGATGCCGGCTCAGCAGTTTTAATGTTGGAGAAAAATAGCCATTTTGAACCTCTAAAGCAGAAGCTGGGGCGGCTCAAACGTGACTGTAATGACATGGGAACATTGATGGCGGCTCTCATCAAGTATGCTGATTCTGATACCACCAAGGACTCGGTGTCTGACGAAGAAAAGGCAACAAAGGGAAAGAAGAATGGCAACGGCAAGGATCACCAGCATAACCCGGCAAATCAGGGAGGTAATAAACGTAAGGCTGATGAGTTTGTCGCTAACACTAATGCGCAGGTTGGTAATCAATGGCGCAAGGGCGGACAACCCTCTCGATCGGGCGCGTCAGGCCCCACCCTGAAGCAGTTGTTGAATGAACCTTGTCCAAAGCACGGCACCCGGGAGAAATGAGCCACTCACCTATGGAAAGATTGCATGATGATGAAGGCATTTAAAAATTCAAATACGTTTGATGGGGGTCATGGCCCAGGTGGCGGTTCTGGTGGAGGCGGCTTTCAGGGCCCGGGAGCCGGTTCAGGCGGAGGAGGTTTCCACGGTCAAGGTTATCCTGGTCACCAAGGAGGATATAATTAGCAACCCGGCGAGGGTAATCAGCAGCAGCAATCTAGTTATCAGAGCAACCCGGAGCAGCTGAGTAGTGGGCAATATCATGTATTTACCACCAGCTTATGTAAGAGGGACCAGAAACTTCACAAGAGAGCCGTCAATGCTGTTGAGCCGGCGGTTCCACGTTATCTACGTTGGTCAGAGCAGCCTATTGTGTGGAGCAGAGAGGATCACCCGCCCCGGGTTGATAACCCGGGTCACTTGGCTTTGGTAGTGGAACCTCAGGTTGGTGGATACAAGTTTACTAAGGTACTCATGGATGGAGGCAGCAGCATCAACATCCTCTACTATGAGACGTTCCTCCGGATGGGATTGACTGATAAAAATCTTAAACAACCCAACATTGTTTTTCATGGTGTGGTATCTGGTAAGTCGGCATACCCAGTTGGTAAGATTGAGCTAGAAGTAGCTTTTGGGGATGAATATGACTCCAGAGCGGAGAAATTAACCTTTGAGGTGGTTAAGATCAAAAGCCCATATCATGCTCTGTTTGGGCGGCCAGCTTATGCCAAGTTCATGGCTCGGCCTTATTATGTGTATTTGCAGCTCAAGATGCCGGGTCATAAGTGTACCATTACGGTACATGGGAGCAGGAAGATTGCCTTGGAGTGTGAAGAAGGTGATGCTGCCTATGCGGAATCTGTCTGTGCAATAGAGGAGTTAAAGTTTTACAAAGATCATGTTGACCCGGCGGATATGCCGTCATTAAAGAAACCCACAACAGAGCATGAGCCGGTGTTGAAATTCAAATCAGCTGATGACACTAAGATGGTTGACTTTGTGCCTGGCGACTCATCCAAACAGTTCATCATCAGCGCAAACTTGGATCCAATATAGGAAAGCGCGCTTATTGAGTTCATCCGTGGGAACCGGGACATCTTTGCATGGAAACCTTCAGAAATGCCGGGTGTCCCGAGGGAACTCGCTGAGCACACTCTTAATATTGATCTAAAGTTCAAACCTGTCAGACAGTTTCTCCGACGGTTCAATGAAGAAAGGCGCAAAGCCATTGGAGAAGAGGTGGCCCGGCTCTTAGCAGCCGGGTTCATTGTGGAGGTCTTTCACCCGGAGTGGTTAGCTAACCCAGTGCTTGTACTAAAAAAGAATGGCACCTGGCTTATGTGTGTGGATTACACCGATCTGAACAAAGCTTGTCCGGCTGATCCTTTTGCTCTCCCTCGTATTGATCAGATCATTGATGCTACTGCGGGTTGCGCACATTTGAGTTTCTTGGATGCTTATTCCGGTTATCATCAGATTAAGATGGCGATCAAAGATCAGGAGAAGACAACTTTTATTACTCCCTTTGGAGCTTTCTGCTATGTGTCTATGCCTTTCGGGCTTAAGAGTACCCAAACGACTTACCAGTGGTGTGTGCAGAATTGTCTTCACGATCAGAGTGGGCGTAATGTTCATGCTTATGTGGATGACATAGTGGTGAAATCCAGGAAAGAGGAAACCTTGATCACATATCTGAAAGAGACTTTTGATAATCTCCGGGTCTACAAGATGATGCTTAACCCGGCCAAGTGTGTTTTTGGAGTCCCAGCCAGCAAGCTTTTGGGTTTTTTGGTGTCCAACCGAGGCATTGAAGCTAACCCGGAGAAAATCAAGGCAATTACATCCCTAGCCAAACCAACATGCATCAATGATGTATAGCGGCTGGCGGGTCGAGTTCCTGCTTTGAGCCAGTTCATAAGCCGGTTAAGGGAAAAGGAAATGCCTCTGTATCAGATGATGAAGAAAACAGATGCTTTTGTTTGGAGCGATGCTGTGAACACGGCTTTTGAGGATCTGAAGACACAGCTTGCTGAGCCGCCAGTACTGGCTGCTCCAATTGAGAAAGAGCCGCTATTGTTATACGTGGCTGCGAACTCACGAGCTGTTAGTGTGGCTATTGTGGTAGAGCGCAAAGAGGCTCACAAAGAGCATCCGGTTCAACGGCCGGTTATTACGTCAGTGAAGTGCTAATTGAATCTAAGCAACGATATCCACATTGGCAGAAGCTTGTATATGGGGTGTTCATGGCAAGCCAGAAGCTTAAGCATTACTTTCAGGGACATCCAATCACTGTGGTTAGCTCTGCTCCTTTGGGAGACATTATAAAACAGAGAAGCCACTGTGCAAGTCGCCAAGTGGACAATTGAGCTTGGGTCTCATGGGTTGAAGTATGTTCCATGTACTGCAATTAAATCTCAAGCCCTGGTTGACTTCATCAATGACTGGACAGAGATGCAGATGCCAGAAGAGAAACCAGACAACACGTATTGGACTATTCATTTTGATGGGTCCAGGCAGTTGGAAGGCTCGGGGGATGGAGTCGTGCTAACTTCCCCACGAGGTGACAAATTTTGTTATGTGTTACGGTTGATGTTTCCTTGCACTAACAATGCAGCAGAGTATGAAGCCTTGCTCCATGGTCTTCGAGTGGCAAAAGAGATGAGCTTGAGCCGGGTCAGATGTCTTGGCGACTCAGATCTAGTGGCTCAACAGGTATCTGGCAAATGGGATTCCAAGGACCCTCTCATGGCGGCTTATCGCCGACAGGTTGATGCCGTTGTAGGACATTTTAAAGGTTATCAGGTGGAGCACATTGACCGTCGAAAGAACGAAGCAGCTGATGCTTTAAGCCGGTTGGGGTCTCAGCGTAAGCCGGTGCCACCTAACACCTTTTTGGATGTTTTGCATAACCCCTCTGTCAAGTTGCCCACAGAAGAAGATTTAGCTGTTCCTGACCCGGAGGCGCAGTTGGTAGCAGCTCTTCATGTCATCCCAGATTGGACGATGCCGTTCTTGGCTTACATGACCCGAGGAGAGTTGCCAGCGGATGAGACCCTGGCTCGACAGATAACCCGACGATCTAAGTCCATGACGATTTCAGATGGAGAGTTATATCATCGCAGTGTTTCTAGAGCGTTTCAGCGGTGTGTTTCCCCCAAAGAAGGTCAAGAAATCCTTTGTGAGATCCATGAAGGCGATTGTGGTCATCACGCTCGGTCAAAATCTTTAGTGGCCAAGGCGTTTCGTCACGGTTTTTACTGGTTTACCGCTCACGCTGATGCAGAAGATCTGGTCAGTAGAAGTGATGGATGTCAAAAATTTGCACGACGAGCGCATGTGCCCGCTCAAGAGCTCCGGATGATTCAAATAACTTGGCCATTTGCGGTCTGGGGGCTTTACATGGTGGGACCTTTCAAAAGGTCTAAGGATAAAAACACACATCTCCTGGTGGCAGTTGATAAATTCACCAAGTAGGGTTGAGGCGGAGCTTATGAGTAAGTGTGACGCAGCCACGACGGTTCAGTTCATGAAAAAATTGATTTTCTGTTTCAGTTTTCCACACCGTATTATCACTGACAATGGCACTAATCTGTCTCAAGGGGCTATGGAAGAGTTTTGTCAACGAGAACACATCCGGCTTGATGTTTCTTCTATAGCTCATCCTCAATCCAATGGTCAAGCTGAGAGAGCCAATCAGGAAATTTTGAAAGGGCTCAAACCCCGGCTTATGGTTCCTTTACAGCGAACGCCGGGTTGTTGGGTAGAGGAATTACCCTCGGTGTTATGGAGTATCAACACTACGCCCAATAGGTCTACGAGTTATACACCTTTCTTCATGGTTTATGGAGCAGAAGCAGTATTGCCTAGTGACATCCGTCATGACTCGCCCCGTGTGGCGGCTTATGTTGAAGCTAATAATGAACAAGCCAGACAGGATGCACTTGACTTGTTGGATGAAGAAAGAGACTTAGCAGCAGCCCGGTCAGCAATTTATCAACAGGACCTGTGTCGTTATCACAGCCGCTGGGTTAAGTCCTGGACTTTTCAGGAAGGCGACTTGGTGCTTCGGCTCATCCAGGATCTGTCAGATGCACACAAGTTATCCCCGCCTTGGGAAGGACCTTTTGTGGTCAGTAAAAACTTAATCAATGGGTCATATTACCTCATTGACGTTCGAGAGCACAAAGACTCACATAAGTCGGAGGAAGAGACCCGCCGGCCGTGGAACATTGCTCAACTTCGGCCATACTACACCTGAGCCACCGGCTCTCATCATGTACATATGTTCACATTGTATATACCATGATAAGCAATAAAGTAAGACCATCGGTCTCTTTTCTTTTCAAAGACTATGTTTTTTCTCATTTTTCAAAAGACTATTAAGGAGCTGATCATATTTGAATCAAGTCTAACCTTTTTTGCTCCGTTTTATGATCGTATCCGAATCTAGCTGCAAATCTCATGGTCACTTGGGGGCTTCCTGTTCAAACATAGGTCGTATTCGAATCAAAGAGAACATAGCTGTCGTAACCCTCTTGATCGGCTCAAGGCCAAAACTCACTTGGGGGCTTCTTGATCATATCCGAATCATAGCTTAACCCCTTTTGAGTCCGACTTGGATCGTATTCGAATCAGGGTCGTTAAAAACCTCTCAAGGTCATTTGGGGGCTTCCTGTTCAAACATATGTCGTATTCGAACCAAAGAGAACATAGTTGTCGGTACCCTCTTGATCGGCGCAACGCCAAAGCCACTGGGGGCTATATGGTCGTATTCGAACCTTAGCTTAACCCCTTTGGTCCGGTTTACTGATCGTATTCGAAAAAGAAACCCCACCTTTTTGAGTACAGGATTAAATTATTTTTATCTATTGTTTGCTTTTTTGTTTCAATGTTACAAACAATTAGCCTGGTCCTCTTCACCGGCTCGACTATTTGATAGCATAACCGCCCGGGTCATTCACACCGGCGGCTTACAGATCAAAAGGTACAGCCTACCAAGGTATAGTAATCATTGAGTATTCAAAAAAGAATAAAGGTTGAGTTATCAAATTCATCACCCGGATTATTTAAACCGGCGATCTAAAGATCAAAAGGGACAAGGTATGGTTAGTACTTATGCGCACTTACCTGCTGCGTTAACTAAAGAGTTAGTTTTAAAGCCCTTATCCTTTATTTATATTTGTCTCTGGTTCTTATTGAGGTAAATATATTGGCTATAAGTTAGGTGTTTAAACCCGTTTGATTTTAAACCGCCAAGCCAGTCTTTTCTTTACAGGAACAAAGTTCAAGCATTGCATAGACAAACATTAAACGATGCATGCATTGGCATCTGGAAACACAGATTCACATAGAAGTATTTTATGTGCGATGGCATAAGCAAACATGCGGTGTTTTAACAACTAAGTTATTACAAGGCTTTGTAAGCCCATGAATATGATCATTGTCCGTCCCTCGCCGGTTCACCACCTTCTGTTTGCTGGAAGTTGGGTTTTGACCAGTCAAAGCCAATCACGGCAACGAATTCGGCTTCGTCGTCGATCAGGCCGACCGGGTCAACCTCCGGAGCAAATGTATCTTCTCTCACTGGTGGGATCAAGTCTGTTACTTTGTATGAGGGAGTGGCCATCTTCTTATTCTCACTATAAAAACCCGGCTGGTACTTATCAACATTGGTCTCATCTCCAAGGCTAGTCGCCTGAGGCCGGACTCCACGTACACAAGCCATGAACTCATCCTGATCAAAGGGAGACCCGTCCTCTTTCACGGTGGGATAGCCTCTTGCAATGTCCACTGGGTCTAGATCTGGCACCCAAGCCTTGGAGCTGCTTAGGGCAGTCAAGGCTCCGGCTCACGCATAGGAGCATTTTACTTCTTGGAACCTGGCAGGAAGGATGGACAACTTTTTCAGGACGTCGCTGAGCCGGTTGGGTCCTTGGTTAGCAGGAGAGATGGTGTCCAGAGCCCGTTGTGCGCCGATACACAATTGTTCAACTAAAGTATATACTGCCTTTAGTTTAATCAACGGGACTTGGCTCAGATTCTTGCTTCGAGGACCTGCATAAATTTTTACACACAAAGTCAGTTAACGGCTTATACTCCGGTTTGGCAAAAAATACACAAAAGATCAAGTCAGACAACTTACCAAAGATAGCAGATACCATCTGAGACACCATCCCCTTTAACCCATTTAGCTCTGTTGAAATCTCTTTCAGAGATGTTTCGGCTGTCTCAACTTGTTGGGTCAGAAGTGTCTTTTCCTTTTCCCAAGTTTTCCCCTTGGCAGCAGAGCTGGTCTTCAAATTTTCCGTTGCAGAGAGACTTATTTGCAGTTTGGAGTTAGAAGATTTGATTTCTGTCTCCTGACTTGCTAGCCGGGTCTTTGCATTAGTAAATTGAGAGTTCAACTCAGACAAGGCATTCTGTAAAACATCTAGATGAGCCAAGACTTGGTTTCAAATTCAAATTCAAGATTCAAGTCTCAAACACTTTACAAACAAACCACTTGTAAAGTACTTGACACTTGGGGGCTAATGTATGCCAAGTCAAATTTCTAGGACTCTACAAAAATATTTAAAGTCCCAAGTACCTTACAAAGTAACAGCACTTGCACTTGGGGGCTAATGTATGCAGTTCAGCAAGTTTGTCAAGGTTAAACCGGAGCATTAAGTACTTTGAAGACGGTCTTCACAACAATTTTTAAGTACCGATTCACTTATGATCAAAGTGAACCGGTTCTTGGGGACTACAGGTGAAGCTTTGTTTTTATCATTGATTCAGAGGTAAAAGCTTTGGCCTATATTTTACAGTCCACAAGTTATTTTGTTTCTCTCATAATCTGAAGACTTGGGGGCTAAAGGAATACTAGTAAACCAGAAAAAACGTACCTCATACTTCAACTGAAGCTGCTTGACCATCTCGATCTCAGACTCGCGACTGGAGTGTACATGACTGAGATAGCCGAATAAAATGTCACTGGCATTGAGACAGTCATAGTTGGCAATGTCAAAGCGAACCTTCTGCCTCTCCAATGCCTCTTGCTTTGTTGTGCACCGAGCCAGCACCGTTGGGTTCCCCGGCTCAACAAAGCGGCTCCCAGTAATTTGAACATCTTAAGCAGGTGGAGACGGCGGGTCGGTTGAGCTTGATGGTCCAGCTGTAGAAGGATTCAAAGTGGCTTTGTCAAAAGACGGCTCCAGAGGATTTGCTTCATTATCAATAGGCGGATCTTCTGGAGCGTCAGTTAATGGAGAAGGCAGCCTAGCCGGGTCAGATGCCATTACTGGCGGGTCTTCCGCCGGTTTTGCTGCCTTTGCCTTTTTTGATTTAGCTTGGCCGCTAACAAAAAATGTTGCAGGAATGTCACTATAAAGATAAAATTGAACAACCCAAAAGAAAGGAGGATTACTCATTACCCGGGAGTAGTCTTGAAAGCCGGGAATTGGGTTTGCGAAGAGTCACCAGAGGAGCGAGACACCTCCTGAAAGAATAAAAAAGAGTTCACAGAAATACAAGGGGAAGGATCCGTTAAGAAGAGTTAAAGACAGAGATAAGTAAACCTCATTCGGACGTTTCTGGGGAGTTTGTTGAAGGAAGATAGCCGGTTCATCTTCAAACCCAGCTTCACGGCGGCTTTCATGTTGCTGCTTTTTCAAATGAAAGTTGGGATCCAAGTGAGCTAAAGGGTTAGAAAACCTTACTTTACGGATCACTCGTCGAACTTTGTGTCTTGGTAAGGGCTCTGAGTCAGAGGAAGTAATAGTTACCTCAGCTTCCCCGACCTGACTGGCCCCAGTGTCATCCTGGTAAGGATCGGTGTCAATAAGATTGTTAAAAAATTGACGAAGGGAATCAAGGGCTACCTCCGAGTTAGATGTGTCATCAAGTTTCATCAAATCTTCAGCAGTAGTCTTCTTTTTCTTCTTCGATCTACGGGTCGTTTTCTTGGCATTCATGGCGGCGATTTTCGCCTTGTTGGCAGCTTCGTGGTCATATTTCACTTTCCAAAAGTCAGAATTGGCCTACAAAGACAAGAGGAAGGATCAGTGCTAAACAATACGTCTGGGCAAAATACAAAGGAAAAAAGATCAGAATATCCTTATTTCTGGTACCGGGTTAAGTTTACAGAAGGGATTTAACCAAACAATACTGCAGTCTTCATATTTCCCATTCACCAAAAGGTTTGACATTGAGACAATGTCTTCTTCGGTTAATTGAACCGGGCTATGACGAAGAGAGTCGTCCGGGCCTCCACCATATTCATACATCAATTTTGACCGGCGGCTTAATGGAATAACCCGCCATGAGATCCAGCAGCGGGTCAGATCAACTCTGGTTAAACCGTTCCCCAACAAACGTTGATTCTTCTGATGGATGGAAGCAACCTCTTGTGTTCAGCAACAGTAAGTTCATTTGGAAGTGCGAACTTGGAGTCAAGACGATCGGGGCGGTAACCCGGCAGTGGCTTCTCGTTGGCTGGTGAAATGTTCTGACAGTAAAACCAAGTTTGGTTCGAGTCCTTTGGGTGACTTGGTAAAACTATGAGAGGGAAGACAACACCCTGCCGGCTCTGAATTGAGATGCCTCCAAGCTCTAAGATAAGGCTGTTGGTCCACTCGTTCTGCCGGTTCAGATAGAAGTATTATCTAAACAGTTCTACAGTCGGCTCTTGCTGAAGATATACCTCACAAAGCACTTGGAAGTTACAAATATTAGATATGGAATTGGGCCCAATGTCCTGAGGATGGAGTTTGAAAAAGTGAAGGACCTCTCTGAAGAACTTTGAACCGGGCGGTGAGAAGCCACGGTTCATGTGGTCAGTAAAGACAATCACCTTGCCGTCTTTTGGATTGGGTCGTTCTTCTTCTGGGTTAGGAGCATGATAACACATGACGGTTTTTGAGGGCAGAAACCCAATGAGGAAGAACTCTTTTAAACGATCCTTAGTTATGGTTGAAGGGACCCAGTTACAGATGCTGGGCGTCTTTGACGGCATGATGTGCAAGGAACTGAAAAGGAAAAAACAACATGCCGGTTCAGTTTACGGCAAGATTAATAGTTAAAGGATGAAGATGTAAAACAAGTAACGGAGGCTTAACTAAGGGCTAATGACATATAAGGAAAAGAAAGCCGGAGCGGTAAGCCGCCATGACTACAGATTCTTTTAGAAAGCGAATCCAGCTAAGTCTTGGCGTAAACAAGTTTCACCAAGCTAACATTATTATTTTGGATCAAATGGCTGTCCCAAAAAGAAAATATTCTAGACCTAAAAATCCAGTACAGATGAGTTCGTCAGCTATAATGAAGCATCTATATAGGAAAAAGGGATCTACTGATATCAAAAATGGACGCAAAACAACTACCGTGCGAGTTATATTTCTTTTTTGGATCAGAAGAAGTTGCGGAAGAATAACTACAAGAAGATCCGTGATGAACAACCGAAGAACACTGATGAACTTGCAACCCTAATACAGATCTAGATGTGTCATAAAGAAGGAACTTACGAGATGCAGGTCTACTGCGAAGAGTTGTCGCCTCTCTCTGGATGAACTCAAGGTGGTGCAGCGGCCGATATTGAGGGCAACGGTGAGTGCTACGGCGGCGGCGGAGCTCGAGAAGCAGGGAGGCAGCGACAGGAAGAAGACAGAGAGAGAGAGAGAAGAATGAGGAAGGCCGGGGCAAGCTTATTTATAAGGATAAGATGCGAACAGACGGGCGCAAAAATCAAGGGAGAACCAAATAATGGTTATCCAGCTATATAGACGCCTCGATTCTTGGGAAGCATTAAAGATAAAAGGTCCGTTGGAAGATGACGTCATCAAAGTTTTTTGTGTTTTCAAAAGATGACATCATGGCGGGTTACAGAGTTTTTCAGACAGAAGAAGATGGATTTCATCTAAGTATTGAATATTGACAAGGAACAAAGTTCAAAATCAACCTGGGGCCTAATGTTGGGGATATAGCTACCAGGTATGACCCGCCCAGGAGGGGGCGGGTCAACCCCAATGGCGGGTTACGGAAAGAAGCCCAGTAATATTCAAGGTGATAGTGTATTAAGAATTGTAAAAGGCATAAGCCCAAAGGCGGCTTAAGGCCCAACATTGTAAACTGACTTATGTAAAGAAAGGCTTGTAGAGAAAGGCATGTAAAAGAAGTCACCGAGACGGACACGTTTTATGAGCCGGCCGGGACTCTGTAGGCCGCCAGGCGTGAACCCGTGTATATAAGGGGACGACCCGACGGCGGCTCAGGGCAAGAAACAAATAGATCGATAACCAAGCCGGCGAGTTGAACCCCTTGGAGATCGAAACCTCAGCAATACCAATCCCAACTAGACGTAGGCTTTTACCTTCATCGTAAGGGGCCGAACTAGTATAAAAACTCTGTCGTGTCCTTTGTCCCGATTAACCCCTTTAAGCTTCCTAGTGCGATGGCCCTATGACTAAGTCCTTGCTCCAGGACATCTGCCGTGTCAACTCCACGACACATCCCGTTTACTATTTTGCAATCTTTATTTTCCAATCTATACAACAAAATACCAAAAATATTTATCTTATTATCTCTATCATATCTCACTTTCGCAAGTGATCGTGAAGGGATTGACAACCCCTTTATCGCGTTGGTTGTGAGGTTCTTGATTGTTTGTGTAGGTACTAGGTGACTTGTGTGTTGTCTCCTACTGGATTGATACATTGGTTCTAAAAACTGAGGGAAATACTTACGCTACTTTGATGCATCACCCTTTCCACTTCAAGGGAAAACCAACGCATGCTCAAGAGGTAGCAAGCGCCATGAGCGCCTCCTCGTTGTCCAAGTCCATCTTCGAGCAAACAAATCGAGAACACCTGGCGGGCGTGGTGGGCGCAGAACCACCGGTGTACCACCCCATGCAGCCGGAGCACCGGAAAACTCGCCTAGATGGTGGTGGAGAGGTTGCCGCGGTGAAACCTTCTCTCTTTTCCAGCGGGAATAGCCTATCTAGCGGTGCTGGGCAGTGGGTGGCGCCGAGATCGGTACGATGGTGGCCGAGTCCGCGGGGTGGGGGACGAATTTGGACGATTGCCTTGACTTTTCGCTTGACAGTGTGTACCACGCGTATTTTCCCCTTCCTCCGGAGCCCCCGAGCGCCCCCAGCGCACTGGGTTCGGCCTGCGATCGCCGGGCCCAAAAACGGGCCGAGCCGGCGGATTTCGGCGTCTTGGGGGCGCGACTGGGGCCTTTTTTGGCGTCGGCGCTAAAAAAGTCGCCTTGGGGGGCCTATTGGGAACGCGGCTAGAGATGCTCTTAGAGATTCACTCTCAAGTAAATTTCAATTTGCATAAACATACCTAACAATGCAACTCAAAATCCTTTAGGGAGTCAAAAACATTCTTCAGGTTTCATAGTTACTACCAAGTGAAGCCAACTTTAGGATCTGTCTTTCCTGAAGGTTCATGTCAGTCAGGCGGGTACATTTCACTCATTAAACACAAATATTTGTGCACACTTTAGATTAATCAAACATACATCTTTAGGGCCGCAAGCTAATTTGCCAAGGTAAGCCTAATCTCCTACAAGGCTGCAACCTCCCACACATTGACGTCCTCCTCGACAACTCATGCCATGAATTTACCAACACCATTCAGTAGTTCATTGCTAAATACAAAGAAGGGAGACTAAATCTCACCACCAGAACAATGCATTTATTTACCTCTATTTTTTGCACTGAGCACCAGTTGCACAAACTCTTTCTCCTTCCTAATCGACTCCCCTTCTCCACCGCCACCGCCTTGTCCTTCCATCTAACAACCTGAACCAAGAACCTCGGGTAGGCCATCTGGTTTGTATTTTTTCATTCACTAGCAAATCTAATTTTTTGTTCTACCCCGTCATTTGCAATGCTTGATGGAGTTTTTTGTCTATATCATCTTTGAAACTACACTACAACAAATTATCCTTCCAACTCCACACAATCAACCTGCTCCGGATAACTTAGACAATTGTGCCATGATTTATGTAGATTGATTGTATTTTCTAATCACATTATCCCTTTCAGTCCATTCCTGAATCTAGTTGCCACACAAATTTATATATTGCTTATGAGTTCAGGAGGGGAGAGGTAGAGATATATTATCCTCATAACTCTGAGCAAAGCTGCAGCATGACATATTAGCAAGAGTAGCAAAGTAGCCGCAACAGTATGGCGTGGCAAAGAGTACGGAAGCAGGAGCGTCATGCGGAAAACAGTAGGGAAGCAACAACATTACGTGGTAGCAGGATGCGCACCTTGTCCATATTCGCGCGTGAGGCGAGCATTCGGCAGGAGTGAGAGCAGCCTCCTCCCCACTGGCCGAATTGGCGGAGGGAGGCGGGCGGGCGTAGATCTCGCGGCCCGGTGGCTCACCTTGTCCTGCGCACTAGCCTTGGCCTCTTCATCCACCGCTGCCGCCTTGTCGTGCTCGTCGCCCTTGGGGAAGGCGAGCGGGGAGTTCGGGCTGGCGATGCCCTTGCTCTATTCGTCATCAGCCACAGGATTCTCGGCCAGCGGCTCCGCCGGGGCCTTGCTTGGCCGGTGCAGGTCCTAGGAGGGGATCTCCGGCCGCGCCTGCTGCCGCTGGTGGCGGCTGCGGCAGTTGCTGACCTGTACAATGGACGGCAGATCCACGAGAATGGTGACCACCTTCAGCCTGCACACGCCGAACTCCTACTCCCGCGCGATCCACTCCCGGCTGTCGTAGATGTTCGGATCTCATCGAGCGATTGAGGGATTGGGTGGAGTTGTGTAGGCGATGGCGAGAGCAGGGGAGGAGGCGGAGGATTGATTTGGTCGTTTTGGTTTAATAGAGGGTCTTTTGTAAAAATGAATCATTTCTCAAAAATTCACTTACAGAAGGACTGCGGGTTCAATTATGAAAAACTATATGGACTTTTCAGCAAACACACCGTGACGGTGAACTCAACAGAATCAATGTGTGCTTTATTAATAGGTAAAGATATAGTCTTGGAGTACACTTTTGATGCTAATATTATGTTATATTGTGAAAGAAGAGCTTGTTCATGATTGGCCTATCAGGGGTGCTAGATTCTATCAAGACCTTATATATTCATATAGGGTTTCATGATCTGAACAGGACCATTGTCTTGTTGCAGTGCTTTTCATGTCTAGAGAATTTGTATATAAAGGTGATGATTTCACACACATTGAAAGCCCATACATAATGTACTAGAATTAACCGTTCAACTGTCGCTCCTTCGACATACTCTATTTTAGGCATTAACTGTTTCCAATCTTCATGTCTATTTAGGTAATAAGTTTTTGAGAAAAAGGTCTAATCAATCGATGGTAGAGGAAGCACAAGGATTTTTTCAAATCTCATGACATTCGTTTGAAGAGAATAATGGTGGAAAGATATGCATCCAACCGTGTAAACACTAGATTTGTCACATTCTTCATGTTGAATGCGAGGGCACTATTGTCCATGAGGATTAAGTTTTTTGACAAGAAATTTCTCACATATGGACATGTTAAATAGCATAAAAAGAAGTTTCAGGTGGACCAAAGGTCTTCTGATCGTGCTCGGCTTCTATTTACAACAACTTGTCGTCATCGTGGACCATTAGATCTTTTGTACCAGGATCTTGATTTAAAGGATCGGACCGATCTTTTTTATTGTGACTGCCGAAAACTTTGGTTGAGTTAGATGTTATTGCCCTATTCATTCTAGGTTATGTGTAAACCTGATGAACAATTAAGCCTCATGCTTTTGTACCTTTTGTAAACTGGAGTTAGATATTGTTGCCTTTTTCAACTCGGTTTTGACCCACATTTTCTTTCATACTGGGCCAATGGCTTGTCATTTCTTTAATTAATACATGAATATTATAGGCAATCACAACATAGGGAAAGAACATCATTCTTGTGGGATCCTTGAGAGCACTGTTCATTACAGAACCCACAAGTTTTTAGCGTCCGCCAGCACCCACAAACTTATTTTCAGCTAGCACATCAAATGGGTTGAATTCTTAATAAGAAAAGTTGCATGGTACTAACAAATTTGGATTCTGACATTTGGGACCCATGAGGAAAACGTATATCCAAGGCGGTGTCGACTCAATAGTAAACATTGAAAAATCTATTTTTAAAATTACTGTAAATCCAAAACTCGCCTGAAAACCATGAAACTTGGCTTGGTATTGTGACATGTAGGGATGAAAATAGCGTGGAAATGGACGGAACTGGGTGCTACCATATTTGTTTTCGTATTTTTTACAGAAACGGAAATGAATATAGAAACCCCGGAAACTAATACGGAATCATATACTACCGGAAACAAACACGGAGCGAATATAGAGCGGACACGGAAACAAAACTGTGTGTTGACCGAAACTTAAAACCCCCTTGAATCATAGAGAAATACAGACAAAAAACAAACAAATTGATGGAATTCTTAACATGGCGACAAAATGATATGGCTGTGTTCGTAACATAGGGTAGTATTGTAGTAGTACATGACAATTCCGTATAGAGTCTAGCTAAGTATATGTGTGGTAGTAAAAATTGGTACTCAAATGATACATTCTGCTTATTCTACTCATTGTGTCTTTGTGTGTTGTTTTGTAGTTGGGCTACAAAGCATCCATGGGCCTATAGTAGAAACAGAAATTCCATATTAACAAAAATGGAAAGTTCCGTTTTCACGTGTGTTCCACCGGAAAACACCATTCCATTTTTGTTTCCGTTTCCGCATAAAAAATTCCATTTCCATTTCCGTTTTGCAAATTTCCATTTCTGTTTTCATATTTCCTCTCCATTTCCATTTTTCCTCCGGAAAAGAGGGAAACTTTCCACTCCGTTTTCATCCCTAGTGACATGGCACCAACATGTTGTCGTAAAACAATAGTCCAATTTTGGACAAGTCTTGGTATGAACTTCTTACAAATCGGAGCTTCTCTCAAAAAGCCTCGTGGTTCTGAGAGGGAACTTGACACCTATGTGTGCGAAATGACATACGCTGTCTCTGTCCGCCTTGATTTATTTTACAGAGGCAACATGCAACTATAGGAGCATCGTCCTCAAAATATGAAATTATTCAGGGTTTGTTTTGCCTTTGTATACATTATTTGAGTTTTCTAGGCATTTTGGAACATACTTTGGTGTGTGCAAAGGCCATGTGTGTACTAGTCACCTATGTAATTGGATGTCAATTTGTTTATGCAATCAAGTCCTTATAGGTTATAAGTACATATTTTGTTATTATGTATGCAATGACATCGCACACAGACCATACTAGGAAACTCATCGGTGATGATTTCGTCAATCGCTAACAATTGTATACCAGCAAGCATTTGCCCATACTAGGAAAAGAAACCATCTTGAGATCTAAAATATCCAATCTCTTATTATAGAGAGTGATCAAAGTATTCATGTGATTGATACTAACATTAAGATGTTTGAAAGGTTCAGTATATTTTTGCAATTCAACCATATGTTTGTGCAAATCACCAAGTTTGTCCAACATTTGAACTCCCTCTGGGGTGAAAGAAAAACCCTTCTTTTGAGGTGGAACCCCCAGAATTCCTTCTAAGATTTCATGGGCAGCATTAGCATCAAGCTCAATAAAATTCCCTTTGGCGGCAAAATCTAAGAGTTGTCTATGATGCAAAGCCAATCCTATGTAAAAACTACGAAGCAAAATCTTTGTGTCTCCCTTTAGGTTGCAAATAAGATATGATTCCATTAACCTATACCAAGCATTTTTTAAATTTTCTCCTTATCGTTGCTTGAAGTATAAAACTTCAAAACCTGGTGACAAAGGAGGGGTAGTCACGCTAGCCATTATGACTAGAAAGAAAGAATACAGATAGATTTGATAGGAAAATGGCTGACGAAAAAGAGGGCGAATAAAACGACAAATTTTTGTGAAGTGGGGGAGAGGAAAATAAGAGGCAAATGGCAAATAATGTAAATTTCAAGGGGATGAGATTTGTGATTAGGAACCTGGTATATGTTGATGATGTCTCCCCAGCAACGGCGCTAGAAATTCCTTTTGATGTTTGCTTGAATTACGACGGTATTTCCCCAAAGAGGAAGGAATGATGCAGCACAACAATGGTAGGTATTTCCCTCATTGATGATACCAAGGTTATCGAACCAGTAGGAGAACCATGGAACACCACGTAAATAGCTCCTGCACACAAAGAACAAATACTTGCAACCCTACGTAAGAGAGGGGTTGTTAATCCCTCACGGGTAAAAACATAGGTAAAATTGTAGTAGATTGGATAAATAGATATCGTGGGAACGCAAGATAAAATAAATAAGAATAAATTGCAGCAAGGTATTTTTGTATTTTTGGATTAATAGATCTGAAAATAAAATCAAATAAAAATAGATCGCGAAGGCACATATAATAAAGAAGAGACCCGGGGGTCGTAGATTTCACTAGTGGCTTCTCTTGAGAAAAATAGCAAACGGTGGGTAAACGAATTATTGTTGGGAAATTGATAGAACTTCAAATAATCATGATGAGATCCAGGTAATGATCATTATATAGGCATCACATCCAAGATTAGTAGACATACTCCTGCCTATATCTACTACTATTACTCCACACATCGACTGCTATCCAGCATGCAGCTAGTGTACTAAGCTCATGGAGAAATGGAGTAATGCAATAAGAATGATGAGATGATTTAGACAAGATCTATCTATGTAGAGATAGACCCCATCATTTTATCCTTAGTAGCAACGATACATAAGTGTCGGTTCCCCTTCTCTCACTGGGATCAAGCACCGTAAGATCGAACCCATCACAAAGCACGTCTTCCCATTGCAAGTTAAATAGATCAACTTGGCCAAACAAAACCCAAATATCGGAGAAGAAATATGAGGCTGTAAGCAATCATGCATATGAGAGATCAAAGAAGACTCAAATAACTTTCATGGATAAAAAGATAGATTGGATCATAAACTCAAAGTCCATCGGATCAAAACAAACACACCGCAAAAATAGTTACATCATATGGATGTCCAAGAGACCATTGTATTGAGAATAAAAAGAGAGAGAGAGAGAGAGAGAGAGAGAGAGAGAGAGAGAGAGAGAGAGAGGAAGCCATCTAGCTACTAACTACGGACCCATAGGTCTACAATGAACTACTCACGCATCATAGGAGAGGCACCAATGAGGATGATGAACCCCTCTATGATGGTGTCTAGATTGGATCTGGTGGTTCTAGAACTTGTGGCGGCATATTGTGGTATTTATAGAGCAAAGAGGTGGTGCAGGAGGCCACCGAGGTGGGAACAAACCCACCTGGGTGCGCCTGGGGGCCCAGGCGCGCCCTGGTGGGTTGTGCCCCCCTTGGGGCACCCCTAGGTGCTTCTCGGCCCATTGGGTGTCTTCTGTTCCATAACAATTCCACAAAAAGTTTCGATGCGTTTGGACTCCGTTTGGTATTGATTTCCCGCGATGTAAAAAACAAGCATAAAACAGCAACTGGCACTTGGCACTATGTCAATAGGTTAGTACCAAAAATGATATAAAATGATTGTAAAACATCCAAGAATGATAATATAACAGCATGGAACAATCAAAAATTATAGATACGTTGGAGACGTATGAACAGACACCTTCGAAGATACCTATAGAGCACCTTTATGATCACCCAGTTACTAACTGACGTTTGATACACACAAGGCATTCCTCCGGAGTCCGGGAGTTGCATGATGTCCTGGTTGAAGGAACATGTATTTGACATTAAGAAAGTAGTATCAATAAACTAAATGATCATATGCTATGCTAACGGATGGGTCTTGTCCATCACATCATTCTCCTAATGACGTGACCCCGTTATCAAATGACAACTTATGTCTATGGTTAGGAAACCTTAACCATCTTTTGATCAATGAGCTAGTCTAGTAGAGGCTTACTAGGGACTTGGTATTTGTTTATGTATTCACACATGTATTTAAGTTTCCGATCAATACAATTATAGCATGAATAATAAACCTTTACCATGACTAATGAAATATAATAATAACCACTTTATTATTGCATCTAGGGCATATTTCCAACACCATTACCCTGTCTGATCGGGTGAGCGGGACCTCGGGTCCGAGCAGTGCCATGATCAATATTAGGGAAGATTTGTGCATAGGCTTGGTCCCGATCTTAGTGTTCCTATCCATCCAGGCATCGTAGCCTTCGCGTCCCACAGGTTCGCACCTTTTGGATCCGTAAATGGATCGAGGCGGAACCCGGTTTGCCTCTATCCGATGTCGAACGTCATGACGGTCTAGGTAATCCACAGGGTCCTTGGTGTGACGGCTTGAAGCCGGTTGGGTGTTGAAATTTTCCCGCACTGGCCTATCACGCCATCTAGGGAGGTGGTGAGGCGCATCGACGGCCAATTCATCATCGAACTCCAGCAACAAACACCTGTGAGGATAAGATTTTGGCGCGCTGTGGGGTCGATCTTGATATATTGCTCGGCCAAGAGTACTTCGACCCACTTTTGGTTCTACGTGTCTGTATTGGCTTGCAACAGCTACGTTTTGCATTTTATACTTTGTGCGGTAGCGACCAGGCGCTACCGAAAGCGCTCTTGCTCGAAGGGGTCCTCGGGGACAATGTAGTCCTTGGTGCCGAGGCTCTCGTCTTCCTCTTACTCAGGCATGTAGTTGTCGTGAGCCCCTTCAAAGAGGTCATCAGGGTCTAGGTCTTCGGGGATACCCTTTGGGGTGGCGTGACGCTATGGGGAGGCTTGAAGATCTTCCCCTAGGTCATCAACCTCATCTGCTGTCGTGCGCTAATTCTTGAGCTTGTGTTGGTTTTTCCCTTGAAGGGGAAAGGGTGATGCAGCAAAGTACAGATAAGTATTTCCCTTAGTATTAATAACCAAGGTATCAATCCAATAGGAGGAACACCCAAGCCTCCAATGATAACATGATACGTCCATTCTGCATCATGTTTACCTACTGTTATTTATAATGTTTTCATGCATAATAATGCTGGATGTCGCTTGAAGCTACGTCGGTATTTCCACAAAGAGGAAGAGATGATGCAGCACAGTGGCAGTAGGTATTTCCCTTAGATATGAAACTAAGGTTACCGAACCAGTAGGATAACCAAGCAACACAACGTAAACAACACCTGCACACAAATAACAACTACTCGCAACCCGGCGTGTAAAAGCTGTTGTCAATCCCTTTTGGGTAGCGGCGCCCCAAGATGAGGAAACAGACGTGAGAGAGTTGTAAATGTTGATAGATCAAACGCCAAATAAAATAAATTGCAGCAAGGTATTTTTGGATTTTTGGATTAAATAGATCTGAAAATAAAAGGTAAATCAAATAGATCACAAAGGCAAATAATATGAGAAAGAGACCTGGGGGCCGTAGGTTTCACTAGTGGCTTCTCTCGAGAAAAATAGCAAATGGTGGGTAAACAAATTATTGTTGGGCAATTGATACATCAAACTTCAAATACTCATGACGATATCCATGCAATGATCATTACATAGGCATCACGTCCAAGATTTGTAGGACGACTCCTGCCTGCATCTACTACTATTACTCCACACATCGACCGCTATCCACCATGCATCTAGTGTATTAAGTTGAGAAACGGATTAATGCAATAAGAATGATGGCATGATGTAGACAAGATCTATCTATGTAGAGATAAACCCCGTCGTTTTATCCTTAGTAGCAACGATGCATACGTGTCGGTTCCCCTTCTGTCACTGGGATCAAGCACAGTAAGATCAAACCCACTACAAAGCACCTCTTCCCATTGCAGGATGAATAGATCAAGTTGGCCAAACAAAACCAAAATATTGGAGAAGGAATACGAGGCTATAAGCAATCATGCATAAAAGAGATCAGAGAAACTCAAATAACTTTCATGGATATAAAAAGATAGATCTGATCATAAACTCAAAGTTCACTCGATCCCAACAAACACACCGCAAAAAGAGTTACATCATATGGATCTCCAAGAGACCATTGTATTGAGAATCAAACGAGAAAGAGGAAGCCATCTAGCTACTAACTACGGACCCGAAGGTCTACAAAGAACTACTCGCGCATCACTGGAGAGGCACCAATGGAGGTGGTGAACCCCATCTGTGATGGTGTCTAGATTGGATCTGGTGGTTCTGGACTCTGCAGTGGCTGGAATTGATTTTTGTCGACTCCCCTAGGGTTTCTGGAATATTGGGGTATTAATAGAGCAAAGAGGTGGTCCGTGGGGCACCCGAGGTGGGCACAACCCACCAGGGCGCGCCTGGGCCTCCTGGCGTGCCCTGGTCGGTTCTGCTCTCCTCGGTACACCCCCCAGGCGCAGCCTTGGCCCATTAGGTGTCTTTTGGTCCATAAACAATCTTTGTAAAGTTTCATGGCATTTGGGTTCCGTTTGGTATTGATTTTCTGTGATGTAAAAGCATGCAAAAAACAACAACTAGCACTTGGCACTATGTCAATAGGTTAGTACCAAAAAATGATATAAAATGACTATAAAATGATTATAAAACATCCAAGATTGAGAATATAACTGCATGGAACAATCAAAAATTATAGATACGTTAGAGACGTATCAATGCTTTTTGGAGTAATTCTAATGCCTTTTCTCTCATAATATGCAAGGAACACACAAAGTGGGAGAATGCCGGCAGCTGGAAATCTGGACCTGAAAAAGGTACGTTAGGCTACCTATTTTGCACAACTCCAAATGAGCTGAAACTTTATGGGGATTTTTTATGGAATATATAAGAAATATTGGAGCCAATAAGTACCAGAGGGGGCCCACCAGGTGGGCACAACCCACCAGGTGGGCACAACCCACCTAGGCGTGCCAGGGAGCCTAGGCGCACCCTGGTGGGTTGTGCCCTCCTCGAAACACCTATGGTGCACATATTCTGGTATATAAGTCATTTTGACTTAGAAAAATAAGGAGAGGACTTTCAGGATGGAGCGCCGCCATCTTGAGGCGGAACTTGCGCAGGATCAATTTTGCCCTCCGGTGGAGCGATTTCGCCGGAGGAACTTCCCTCCCGGAGGGGGAAATCATCGTCATCATCATCACCAACAACTCTCCCATCTTGGGGAGGGCAATCTCCATCAACATCTTCAATAGCACCATATTCGCTCAATCCCTAGTTCATCTCTTGTGTTTAATCTTTGTACCAGAACTATAGATTGGTACTTGTGGGTGACTAGTAGTGTTGATTACATCTTGCAGTTCATTACTATATGGTTTGTTTGGTGGAATATTATATGTTCATATCCATTATGCTATTTAAAACCCCTCTAATCTTGAGCATGTTTATCACTTGTGAGTAGTTACTTCTGTTCTTGAGGTCACGGGAGAAATCATGTTGCAAGTAATCACGTGAACTTGATATGTGTTTGATATTTTGATAGTATGTATGTTGTGATTCCCTTAGTGGTGTCATGTGAACGTCGACTACATGACATTTCACCATATTTGGGCCTAAGGGAATGCATTATGGAGTAGTTATTAGATGATCGGTTGCAAGAGTGACAGAAGCTTAAACCCTAGTTTATGCGCTATTCTGTAAGGGACCTTTTGGATCCAAAAGTTTAATGCTATGGTTATAATTTATTCTTAATACTTTTTGCGTAGTTGCGAATGCTTGTGAGGGGGTTAATTATAAGTAGGAGGTTTGTTCAAGTAATAACAACACCTAAGCACCGGTCCACCCACATATCAAATTATCAAAGTAGCGAACACGAATTGAATCAACATGATGAAAGTGACTAGATGAAATTCCCGTGAACCCTCAAGAATGCTTTGCTTACTATAAGAGACCATTTTGGCATGTCCTTTGCCTCAAAAGTATTGGGCTACCTGATACGTCTCCAACATATCTATAATTGATGAAGTATTCATGTCGTTATATTATCATTCTTGGATGTTTTAGAATCATTTTATAGCAACTTTATATCATTTTTTGGGACTAACCTATTGACCCAATGCCCAGTACCAGTTGTTGTTTTTTGCTTGTTTTTTACATCACGGGAAATCAATATCAAATGGAGTCCAAACACCACAAAACTTTTTGGAGATTTTGTATGGACCAAAACACCCAGGATGGGCCAGAGAAGCACCTGGGGTGCCCCTAGGGGGCACAACCCACCAGGGCGCACCTGGGGGCCCAGGCGCGCCCAAGTGGGTTGTGCCCACCTTGGTGGCCTCCCCCACCCCCTCTTTACCCTATAAATTCCCAAAATTCCAGAAACCCTCGGGTTAACCTAGATCAAAATTTCCGCCGCCGCAAGCCTCTGTAGACACCGGAAACCAATCTAGACCCATTTTGGTACTTCGCTGGAGGGGGAAATCATCACCGGTGGCCATCTTCATCATCCCAACGGCCACCATGATGGGGAGGGAGTAGTCCACCCTCGGGGCTGAGGTTTTGTACCAGTAGCTATGTGTTTAATCTCTCTCTCTCTCTATCTTGTGTTCTTGAGATGTCACGATCTTGATGTATCGCGGGCTTTGTTAATATAGTCGAATCATATGGTGTTTTCCCTTCTCCATCTTGTTGTGAATTGAGTTTTCCATTTGAGATTTCGTTTTATCGGATTGAATACTTTTATGGATTTGAGAGCACTTGATATATGTGTCTTGCATATGAATACTCATGGTGACAATGTGGTATCATATTGATTCACGTGATATATGTTTTGGCACTCAACTCACGGATTCCCGAGGTGACATTTGAGTAATCTACGCATAGGGGTTGATGCACGTTCTTGTCTTTGTTTCTCTGGTAGAAATCTTTGGGCACTCTTTGAGGTTCTATGTGTTGGATTGAGTATTATGAATCTGAAATTATTTGGTGTTATTTTAGTACGAACTCTTGGATTGATCGATCGAAAAGAATAGCTTCGAGGTGGTTTCGTACCCTACAAATAATTTCTTCTTATGTTCTCCGCTAGATAGGAACTTTGGAGTGATTCTTCATCGCACTTTGAGGGGTGGTTATATGATCCAATTATATTAGCACTGTTAAGAGATTGCACTAGCGGAAGTACGGACCCTAGGCCTCAGTTTCAAGCATTGCAATACCGTTTCGTGCCTGTTTACTATTTGCTACCTTGCTATTTTTATTTATTCAGATTATAAAAATATGTTTCTACCATTCATATTTGATACGTCTCCGTCGTATCTACTTTTCCAAACACTTTTGCCCTTGTTTTGGACTCTAATTAACTTGCATGATTTGAATGGAACTAACCCGGATTGACGCCGTTTTCAGCAGAATTGCCATAGTGTTATTTTTGTGTAGAAATAAAAGTTCCCGGAATGGCCTAAAAATCAACGGAGAATTATTTTGGAATATATAAAAAATACTGGAAGGAAGATCCACGTCAGGGGGGCCTCCACCTGTCCATGAGGGTGGGGGCGCGCCCTACCCCCTGGGCTCGCCCCCTACCTCATGGGCCCCCTGACGCTCCATCGACCTCAACCCTGACTCCATATATTCACTTTCGGGGAGGAAAAAACAGGGAGAAGTATTCATCGCGTTTTACGATACGGATCAGCCGCCAAGCCCTAAACTCTCTCGGGAGGGCTGATCTGGAGTCCGTTCGGGGCTCCGGAGAGGGGAATTCGTCACCATCGTCATCATCAACCTTCCTCCATCACCAATTTCTTGATGTTCACCACCGTGTGTGAGTAATTTCATCGTATGCTTGCTAGACGGTGATGGGTTGGATGAGATTTATTGTGTAATCGAGTTAGTTTTGTTAGGGTTTGATCCCTAGTATCCACTATGTTCTGAGATTGATGTCGCTATGACTTTCCTATGCTTAATGCTTGTCACTAGGACCCGAGTGCCATGATTTCAGATCTGAACCTATTATGTTTTCATCAATATATGAGAGTTCATGATCCTATCTTGCAAGTCTATATTCACCTACTATGTGTTATGATCCGGCAACCCCGAAGTGACAATAGTCGGGACCACTCCCGGTGATGATGACCGTAGTTTGAGGAGTTCATGTATCCACTATGTGTTAATGCTTTGGTCCGGTACTCTATTAAAAGGAGGCCTTAATATCCCTTAGTTTCCAATAGGACCCCGCTGCCACGGGAGGGTAGGACAAAAGATGTCATGCAAGTTCGTTTCCATAAGCACGTATGACTATATTCGGAATACATGCCTACATTACATTGATGAACTGGAGCTAGTTCTGTGTCACCCTAGGTTATGACTGTTACATGATCGATCGCATCCGGCATAATTCTCTATCATTGATCTATTGCCTAAGAGCTTTCCATATATCGTTCTTCACTTATTTACTTTTTCATTGCTATTGTTATCATCACTACAAAACACCAAAAATATTACTTTTGCTACCGTTACCTTTTACCACTTTTACCACTACTATCATATTACTTTGCTACTAAATACCTTGCTGCAGATATTAAGTTTCCAGGTGTGGTTGAATTGACAACTCAGCTGCTAATACTTGAGAATATTCTTTGGGTTGAATACTCTACCCTCGAAAACTATTGTGATCCCCTACACTTGTGGGTTATCAAGAATATTTTCTGGCGCTATTGCCGGGGAGCATAGCTCTATTCTTTGAGTCACTTGGGATTTATATCTGCTTATCATTATGAAGAACTTGAAATATCCAAGAACCAAGATTTATCCCTCAACTACGAGGGGAGGTAAGGAACTGCCATGTAGCTCTGCACTTGATTCACCTTCTGTTTTGAGTAAGCTTGTGACACCTAGACCTGCTTCTGCTATTAATTCTGATATGTCGCATGTTATTGATGATGCCACTTCTGCTATGCATGATACTTATGATGAAACTACTTCTATGCTCGATACTACTGTACCACTTGGTGAATTTCTTGATGAACAACTTGCTAGGGCTAGAGTGAATGAAATTATTGAAACTAATAATATTGATGAAAGTGAAGATGAAGATTCTCCCCTAGATATGAATTACCTGTTGTTCCTGAGGTTTATGTTATGGATGAAGAAACCGCTAGAGACTTTCTTGCTTGCAATGATAGGAGTGATCTTAAGAAACTATTAGATAAGCTAAAACAAAAAACTTTGAATGCTAGAATTAAATATGATACTGCTTATGCTACTTCACCTATCTTTGTTACTGATAAGGATTATGATTTCTCTGTTGATCCTGAGATAATTACTTTAGTTGAATCTGATCCTTTCTATGGCTATGAATCTGAAACTGTTGTGGCACATCTTACTAAATTAAATGATATAGCTACCTTGTTCACTAATGATGAGAAAACTCGCTACTATTATATCCTTAAATTATTTTTGTTCTTATTAAAGGGTGATGCTAAGATATGGTTTAATTCTCTTGATCCTAGTTGTGTGCGTAGTCCCCAGGATATGATTTATTACTTCTCTGCTAAATATTTCCCCACTCATAATAAACAAGCTGCTTTAAGGGAAATATATAATTTTGTGCAAATTGAAGAAGAGAATCTCCCACAAGCCTGGGGGAGGCTTCTCAAATTACTTAATGCTTTGCCTGATCATCCTCTCAAGAAAAATGAGATACTTGATATCTTTTATAATGGACTAACCGATGCTTCCAGAGACCACCTGAATAGTTGTGCTGGTTGTGGTTTCAGGGAAAATTTGTTGATGAAGCTGAAATTCTATTGAATAATATGTTTACTAATGAAAATAATTGGACACTCCCTGATCCAATCCCCGATCCAATTCCTGAACCAACTCCTGACCCAACTATCAAGAAAAGGGGTATTCTATTTATCAGTCCTGAAGATATGCAATAGGCAAAGAAATCTATGAAAGAAAAAGGTATTAAAGCTGAAGACGTTAAGAATTTACCTCCTAGTGAAGAAATACATGGTCTTAATTTACCACCTGTTGAAGAAATACATGGTCTTGATAACCCGACACGGGTAGTAAAGGTAAATTCTCTCTATAGATTTGATGAAGGTGATATTCCTCGTTATAAGTCTGCTAGCCAATGCTTGGATGAGTTTGATAATTTTATTGTTAAACAAGAGAACTTCAATGCTTATGTTGGTAGATAATTGAAACATAATGCTTATATGATTGAACACTTGAGTGATTATATGGCTAATGTTAAAGGTGATCTAAAACTTATTAGTAAACATGTTTCTATGGTTACCACTCAAGTAGAACAAGTACTTAAAGCTCAGAATGATTTGCTCAATGAATTAAATAGTAAGAAAAATGATAATGCTCTTAGATTTATGACTAGAGGTGGTAAAATGACTTAGGAACCTTTGTATCCTGAGGGCCATCCTAAGAGAATTGAGCAAGATTCTCAGAGAAATAATAATGATGCACCTAGTCCTTCTAAGAGGAAGAAAAAGAAAAATGATAGGACTTTGCATGCTTCTAGTGAACCTGTTGATGACACACCTGAGAATCCCAATGATAGTTCCATTTATGATGCTGAAAAACAATCTGGTAATGAGCATGAACCTAGTGATAATGTTAATAATGATGTTCATGTTGATATGCTCAACCTAGTAACGACAATGATGTAGAGATTGAACCTGCTGTTGATCTTGATAACCCACAATCAAAGAATCAACGTTATGATAAGAGAGACCTTGTTGCTAGGAAGCACGGTAAAGAAAGAGAACCATGGGATCAAAAACCCATGCCTTTTCCTCCTAAACCATCCAAGAAAAAGGATGATGAGGATTTTGAGCGCTTTGCTGAAATGATTAGACCTATCTTCTTGCGTATGCGTTTGACTGATATGCTTAAAATGGATCCTTATGCTAAGTACATGAAAGATATAGTTACTAATAAAATAAAGATACCATAAGCTCAAATTTCCACCATGATTGCTAATTATACTTTTAAGGGTGGAATACCAAAGAAACTTGGAGATCCAGGGGTACCCACTATACCATGCTCCATTAAAAGAAACTATGTTAAAACTGCTTGTGATCTTGGATCCGGTGTTAGTGTTATGCCTCTCTCTTTATATCGTAGACTTGATTTGAATAAGTTGACACCTACTGAAATATCTTTGAAAATGGCTGATAAATCAACTGCTATACCTGTCGGTATTTGTGAGGATGTGCCTGTCGTGGTTGCAAACGTTACTATTTTAACGGACTTTGTTATTCTTGATATTCCCGAGGACGATAGTATGTCTATTATTCTTGGAAGGCCCTTTTTGAATACTGCAGGGGCTATTATTGATTGCACCAAAGGCAATGTCACTTTTCATGTTAATGGTAATGAGCATACGGTACACTTTCTGAGGAAACAACCTCAAGCACAGTATTAATTCTATTGGAAAAATTTCAACAATCGCTATTGGAGGTTTTGAATTTCCTCTTCCCACTGTCAAGAAGAAATATGATATTCTTATTGTTGGGGACGTGCATATCCCCGTTGAGGTAACCTAGTGTTATTCAAAAATTCTCTGGTTCTAGGTTATTCGGAATGAGTTTGTAAACAAGACCTGATCAACCTTGTTAGTGGATTCCTTTTGATGAGCATTGGATGGATGAATTTAGAAAACATAATTCTTTGTACCCTCTTTTTACTTTCTATTATTTATATTAAATAAAGCGAAAATAGTAATTTTTTTTTCTGTATGTTTTCTGAATTATCCATGCAATAAAAAATATCCCAAAAATAAAAGTTCTCCAAATACCCTGAAAATTAAATATGGTTTTTTCTAGAATATTCAAGAATATCTGGCACTGAGAACACAACAGGGGGAGCAAGCACCTGGCCACGAGGGTCCTGGCCGCGCCCCCTGCCTCGTGTGCCCACGGTGGCTCCCCTCCACTTATTCCAACTACCACACACTCCTTCTTCCTCCCAAAAACATCACTAGCCAGCTCAAACCCGAGCCCAAGCTCATCTTGCTGCCATTTTCGATCTCCTTGCTCGAAGCTCCATTCACAAAACTGCTTTGGGGGATTCTTCTTTGGTATGTGACTCCTCCAATGGTCCAATTAGTTTTTGTTCTAGTGCTTTATGCATTGCATATTTTTTCTGCTTAGGTGACCCTGTTCTTGAGCTTCTATGTCAAATTTATATGGTCAAAAGTAGTTTTAATGCATGATATATCCTCTAGGCACTTGTGGGAGTAGTTGCTATCAATTTTGTTGAGTTTGGTTCACTTTTATTTTGAGGTTACTAAAAAATTTAGAAATTTTTCAGAGGAAGAAATATGTTTAGGAAAATGTACCAAGGTGGTCATTCAAGGAAGCAAGGACCCAAGCTCGCAATACGCGATGCCGATGATGAACCACCGAGGGAAGCTCAGGTGCGGGCTTGTGAATGCCCGTTAGAGGACTTTATGGATCGAGCAGGAATCAAGGAAGAATTTAATGTGTATGTGCGTAATGCCGATCTTGAGAGCTTCGAGGAAGATAAGTGCCGCCAATACCACTATCTCACTGATTCCTTTGTGAGAAGGTTTGAACTCTCATCATCACGCAATTCTCAAATTGTCCTATTTGATCTTTATGAAAATTCTTATACTATGGACTTAGAGGATTTTAATACTGCTTGCAAACTTCCACAATGGGGCGGCACTAATGAGCCTCACAAATCTGAGTTTAGATATTTTCTTGCTAGTATAACTATGGGGGAATCTAGAGATATAACACAATCTACCATAGGGAGCATTCATTTTCCTGCTATACATTATTTTGCTCTCTTCATAGGTAGGTGCATAAATGGTAAGATGAAGCATGTCACATCTGTGTCCTTGACCTCAGTGTTCTCGGGAGCGCTGTATTAGGAGATAAACATTATAATTTGGGAGCCATTGTTGCACGTAGGTTGCATAATAATAGATTTAATGGAGATTTATTTGGTGGAATTTATGCAACCCGTCTAGCTAATTTTCTTGATATACCCATACGTGGGTATGATATTGAGTTGCCTCCTGTTTATTTAGATTATGAGTCTATGGTTTGTCATCAGTTCGTTGAGAGGAACAATCAGTATCTCCAATACCGACTAATCTTTGACAGACGACGCACCTATCACGTCGCTCTGCCTGCTCCTACTTTCTTTGACTTTCAGGCAAAGGGGAGATATGTTATAACTAGGGAGGAGGCGACCGAGTACGAGAGGAGGGTAGAGACAGCACGCCTCCAAGCTGCAGCTCATCAGGATATTGCCGCTGCATCTCAGTACGACCCCAGCTACAACTTTGGATATCCGCCAGGCCAGCCGTGGCCATAGACCAACTTAGGCCAAAAGCCTAAGCTTGGGGGAGTAGGTATCTCTCACTGACATTACATTCATGTTCACACAATCATGCTATTTGTCGGTGCTCATACTTTTTCACTATAATATCCATGCTAGTATATTTTCCTTTTTATGCTTTCCTCTTGTGTGTTTGATAAACCTTAAAAAAACAAAAAAAATTAGTTGTAGCTTTTAGTTAGTTTACTTTCCATGCATGTAGTAGTAATGATTAAAAGAAAACCCAAAAATATTTCTCGTTCTTCTTTTGCTTGTGAGGAGCTTTCCTGTGTAAATAGTTTTATTTCTTTTCTTGTTCTTTGGGGGTCGAGAGGAGAAGACCATAATTAAAATGTTGAGTGGCTCGTATATGCATTATTGTTGATCTAACAATGAGCCCATATTACCTTGTCTTCTCTCTTGAATTGAATGCTTGCAGATTCCAGCTTAGTCCAATGCATGTGCACTATTATTATTATCCACGCTATTCGATCGTGCAAGTGAAAGGCAATCATGATGATTATATGATGAACTTATTGAGATGATAAAAGCTGGTATGAACTCGACCTCTCTTGTTTTTGCAAATATGATTAGTTCATCGTTCCTAATTCAACCTATTATGAATAAACATGTTTGCAATGACATGTAGAGATTATAGTTGCTTATGACATGCTTAATTAGCTAGGATCTTATAATGGTTTACCTTGCGTGCCAACATGCTATTAAAATGGTTGTGATGTGGTATGATAGGGTGGTATCCTCTTTTGAATGATTCGAGTGGCTTGACTTGGCACATGTTCACGCATGTAGTTGAAACAAATCAACATAGCCTCTATGATTTTTATGTTCATGGTGCATTATATCCTACTCATGCTTGCATTTGGTGTTGATTAATTTTAATGCATGTTCATGACTGTTGTCGCTCTCTAGCTAGTCGCTTCCCAGTCTTTTCTAGCCTTCACTTGTACTAAGTGGGAATACTGCTTGTGCATCCAATTCCATAAACCCCAAAGTTGTTCCATATGAGTCCACCATACCTACCTATAGATGGTATCTACATGCCGTTCCAAGTAAATTTGTATGTGCCAAACTCTAAACCTTCAAATAAACATTCTGTTTTGTATGCTCGAATAGCTCATGTATCAACTAGGGATGTCTGTATCTTCCATGCTAGGCGGGTTATTCTCAAGAGGAGGCGACTCTAATCCTCACTCACGAGAAAGTGGCTGGTCACCGGGATGCCCAGTCCCATGCTTTATGCAAATCAAATCAAAATAACTACAAACAAAACTCCCCCAGGACTCTTGTTAGTTGGAGGCACTCGTTGTTTCGAGCAAGCCATGGATTGATGCTTGTTGGTGGAGGGGGAGTATAAACTTTACCATTTTGTTTGGGAACCACCTATAATGTGTGTAGCATGGAAGATATCGAGATCTCTCGGTTGTTATGTTGACAATGAAAGTATACCGCTCAAAATATTATTCATATGTATTTCAAAACTGAGCTCTGGCACCTCTACAAATCCCTGCTTCCCTCTATGAAGGGCCTATCCATTTACTTTTATGTTGAGTCATCATCCTCTTATTAAAAAGCACCAGTTGGGAGAGCACCGCTGTCATTTGCATCCATTACCGTTAGTTTACATTGAATATGACTTGACTGGATCTCTTTTACCAAGAATTACAATGTCTAGTCAGTCCTTGATCTTTAAAGGTGCTCTGCATTTATGTTTTGCAGTCTCAGAAAGGGCTAGCGAGATACCATCTTGTTATATCATATCATGATTGTTTTGAGAAAGTGTTGTCATCCGAGATTTATTATTATTGCTCACTAGTTGATTATGCCATTGATATGAGTAAACATGAGACCTAAATGTTATTGTGAATATGGTTAGTTCATAATCTTTGCTGAAAACTTGAATGCTGGCTTTACATATTTACAACAACAAGAGAAAACAGAGTTTGTAAAAGTTTTTCTTCATCACCTTTAGTTTATCAACTGAATTGCTTGAGGACAAGCAAAGGTTTAAGCTTGGAGGAGTTGATACGTCTCCGTCGTATCTACTTTTCCAAACACTTTTGCCCTTGTTTTGGACTCTAACTTGCATGATTTGAATGGAACTAACCCGGACTGACGCTGTTTTCAGCAGAATTCCCATGGTGTTATTCTTGTGCAGAAATAAAAGTTCTCGGAATGACCTGAGAATCAACGGAGAATTATTTTGGAATATATAAAAAAATACTAGAAGGAAGATCCACGTCAGGGCGCCCTCCACCTGTCCACGAGGGTGGGGGTGCGCCCTACCCCCTGGGCGCGCCCCCTGCCTCGTGGGCCCCCTGACGCTCCACCGACCTCAACCCTGACTCCATATATTCACTTTCGGGGAGGAAAAAACAGGGAGAAGGATTCATGGCATTTTCCAATACGGAGCCGCCACGAAGCCCTAAACACTATTGGGAGGGCTGATCTGGAGTCCGTTCAGGGCTCTAGAGAGGGGAATCTGTCGCCATCGTCATCATCAACCTTCCTGCATCACCAATTTCATGATGCTCACCGCTGTGTGTGAGTAATTCCATCATAGGCTTGCTGGACGGTGATGGGTTGGATGAGATTTATCGTGTAATCGAGTTGGTTTTGTTAGGGTTTGATCCCTAGTATCCACTATGTTCTGAGATTGATGTTGCTATGACTTTGCTATGCTTAATGCTTGTCAGTAGCGCCCGAGTGCCATGATTTCAGTTCTGAACCTATTATGTTTTCATCAATATATGAGAATTCTTGATCCTATCTTGCAACTGTATAGTCACCTACTATGTGTTATGATCCGGCAACCCCGAAGTGACAATAGTCGGGACCACTCCCGGTGATGACCGTAGTTTGAGGAGTTCATGTATTCACTATGTGTTAATTCTTTGGTCCGGTACTCTATTAAAAGGAGGACTTAATATCCCTTAGTTTCCAATAGGACCCCGCTGCCACGGGAGGATAGGACAAAAGATGTCATGCAAGTACTTTTCCATAAGTACGTATGACTATATTCGGAATACATGCCTACACTACATTAATGAATTGGAGCTAGTTCTATGTCACCCTAGGTTATGACTCGTTACATGATCGATCGCATCCGGCATAATTCTTTATAACCGATCCATTTCCTACGAGCTTTCTATTGGGGATATTACTGCTGTAAACCGGCCTATCTGGGCCGGTCAACTTCATCAGTAGTTCCAGAAGTGATAAAGCCCAAGAAGGTAGATGAGGGCCTAAGGCCCGTAGCCGGTTCAAGACTTGTAGCTGTAAACCGGAATTTGTATATAAACTTGTATTGTAAGTTAGGAATAAGGATAGACCAACCCGGATACGAATATCGACCGGTGTTGGGACTCTGTGAGCCGACGGGTGTCACCCGTGTATATAAGGGGACGACCCGGCGGCGGTTCAAGGACAACAGACAACAACTCGAGACATAGGCAAAGCTTATTTGCTCCCTAGTCATCGAAACCCCATCAATTCCATCACAACTAGATGTAGGCTTTTACCTTCATTGAAGGGGACGAACTAGTATAAACTCTCTTGCGTCCCTGTGTCCGCTTTAACCCCTTCAAGCTAACCCATCGCGATTGTCGGGGAAACTGATCCACGAACACCTATGGGGACCGGGCCCCTTTCGGTTCGGTGGGGGGCGGAGGTCGCGCAAAGAGCGGATCGAGGCAGTGCACACGAGCAGTTTACCCAGCTTCAGGCCGCACGGATGCCTAAAACCCTACTGCTGCTTGTCTGGTTGTATTGAGTTCTTGCTCAGGAGCGATGAACGCTGCCAGACCGAGCGTGAGAGTGTTCTTGATGTTTCGAATGAGCCGAACCTCAACCGAACCCCTTCTACGTTGTGCATGGGCCTCCTTTTATACTCTCAAGGGGTCACCGACAGGTGGCAACGTAGACTAGAAGGGTAAAAGTGGAAAAGGATGCGGTAGGTGCAACTACCACTACTGTGGACACAGTGCACCCTACCTAACTCTGACGGCAGCGGACAAGGTCATTGAATGCATGTCTAAGTTGCCTAAACAGTGCAAAAAATGACCGTTAGGAGCACCACGTTTGCCACGATGGCCTTCTCTTCATCTCCGCTTGCCACCGCGTACCCCTGGCTACACAGGCTCCCGCCACGCGCCCCTGAGAAAGCCTCACGGCGACACGCGGGCGGGTGCGCTGGAGCGCGGGTATGGAGTGGCAGCTGGCGCCCGGCGAGTACCTTGTCGGGGCCGTCGTCTTGTCGCGTCCGGAAGCTTGTCGCTCGTCGGACCTTGTCGGGACGCGCGGTGCGCCGCGGCAAGTTTCTTGAGGTGCCGTGGTTGGCCTTCCCGGCAAGCTCCTCTTGCCGCGGCCTTGTCTCTTCCCGGCAAGCTCCTCTTGCCGGGGCCTTGTCTCTTCATCTTAAATACTTTGTTCTTGAATGGCTCCAAAGGAACCTAAAGAGGACCCTGGCGGTCGTCCGGCAAGCCTTGCCGCGGGGCGCTGCAACTGCCCGTGCACAAGTTCGGGATACTAGGGTACCCCTGCTGTAGTACACCGACAGGAGCCCCCGGGCCTGGGCCACATACGGTGCCGAGCGCTGTTGGGCCAGGCCCAAAACAGGGCACGGGCACGCGCGGGCCTGGGTCATGCCAAATCTAACTCCGTATCCACCGCGCCCCCCGTAACGGCACGCGTCAATCGCGACGTCGTGGGAGAGATCGTGGGTGGTTCTTTATTCGGAAAGAGCGTAACGTTCGCCCCCTCCCCCTTATAAGCAGGGGAAACAGGGGCATTTCCCCCACCTTCGTCCTTCGCTGCTGCAATCTCAGAAATCTCCGCCGCCCTCCTCCGCTTGCAGAGTTGAAAGAGAGCAGCGCTCCGGCCCCGTCGCTGCCGCCACCACCAGCGCCGTCGATCTCCCCCATCGCCTCCGCCATGCCTCCGAAGCCCGGGAAGGGGAAGGCCACGAAGGCTGCGGCCGCGAAAGCTGTGAAGTCGACCGAAGCGCAGCGGCTTGAGGCGCTGCGGAAGGAGCGGGCCACTTTCCCCCCTGAGCTCTCCGCGAAGGAGCTGAGGGAGTGGTACTATCTCTTCTGGTCGACGGAGACGCGGGCGCATCCGCGCACGAAGGTACTCTCCGCCGTCGCCTCGCAAGCAGCTCCAGTTGGCGGGTATCCTTTCTTCGTCGTGTTCTTCTACTGCGGGCTCTACCCGCCATTCTCTGATTTCTTTTGCGACGTCATGAACACCTATGGACTCCACCTCCTTGACTTCACCCCCAACGCCGTTCTAACCATGGCAGTTTTTGCCCATCTATGCGAAAACTTTGTCGGAGTCCACCCCAACGTAGCTCTCTTCCGCCACTTCTTTATGCCTCGTGTCGAGAGAGGGGAACCTCTTGCCGGCGGGATCGCCTGGATCTCGCGGGCCGGCAAGAAGGAGACCTATCTAGAGGGGGAGCTCCGCAGCAAGCGGGACGAGTGGAGAGCAGATTGGTGCTGGGTTGTAGAGGAGAGCCCGCAGCCGTTCACCGCCCTGCGCCAAGCCCCAGCAGTGCGTGGCAATGACTGGAGCGCTCTGTCCGTGGATGACGACAAGCTGAAGATCGCCACCACCCGGATTTTGTGTCTCAGGCTTGCCGGGCTGACTGTAGGAGCTGTCGGCGCAGATTTCCTTCGTCGGCGCATCGCCCCTCTGCAGGCGAGGGGGAGACCCTCCTGGGAATTTGGAGGCCCGACAAATATCATGAGGTTGCGCCCGGGCCTCAACTTCAATTTCACCGTCATAGAGTTGGACGGGATACTCAAGGAGATATTCAAGCACGACCCACAGCATCCCGAGTGGTTCAGGTTGCCGGCAGGCGTCGTTCCTCTGTGCAACAACTCCTCGCGCGACCGCATCTGCGCCATGATGCCGTTGTGTGATTCGCACGGGAAGGCGCCTCCGCAGGGTCGGGCACGCAGCAGGGCGGCAAGTGGACCAACAGCCATAGCGCCCGCGACGCGCTCCGCCGCGGCAAGTACGGTTGCCGGGAGCGCCTCCTGCCACGGCGGCAACTAGAGCGGGGTCATCTCGGGCTGGCGCTGCAGCCCCCGCCAAGCGGGCAAGGGATCCCACCCCTCCACCTCGTCGCGCTGGAGGTGGGCCGAACTTTGACCTCTCCGTGCTTAGCTCCGACGAGGAGGAAGAAGAAGAGTAAGATTCCCTTGTTGTTCTTGTAGTTCTTCAACTTGCTATTCTTGTCTTGTATCTGATCCATTTTGGACTCTCCCTTCTCAGGACTCTGGCCCAGAGGGCGGCGAAGAGGGCCAAGGCTCAGGTGGTGATCATCGAGGACGAGCCTACTGCGATGGCAGGAGGCGCACCCGAGACCACCTTGCCGGATCCGGCCACTACTTCGCAGAGCGGCCCCCAGCGTAAGTATATGGTTTACTTTCTGCTTCTGGGCGCGCGTGGTTGCTCTTTTCCTTTGTTGACATCTGATCACTGGTTTGTTTGTGCAGGAGCAGAACAGCTTCATCAAGAGGGCGTGGTGATCACCTCCGACTCGTCATCTGCTTCGACTACGCCGCCAAGGGCGGACTCCCCGGCAAGGGAGCGTTCTCCGGTAAGGGAGGAGCCTCCGGCAAGGGAGGAGTCTCCGGCAAGGGACAGCTCTAACGATCCGCCGGTGGTGGAGCTCATGACAGCGGATCCCAGCACAGGTAGTCCTTCTTGCCCGAAACTTTCCTTGTATTCCTCTGCTGATTTTTCTTCTTGAGTGCTTGTTTTGACTTCTCATTCTTCTCCGTTTGTCAGATCCACCCTCCGCAGATCCGATGGAGACTGAGGCGGGCGGCGAGGGGGACGCGCGCGACAACACTGATGATGCCGCGGCCGCCGAAGACGGAGCTGGTGCCGATGTGCCTGCTGGCGAAGAGGCCGCCAAGGCTGCCGCCGAGGAAGCTGGCGGGGGATCTGGCGATCGCACTGACGGCCCTGAGGCCGCTGGAGCGTCAGGCGCTGCACTGACCGCCGATCCCTCTGCCGCTGCCGCTGCGTCAGGCTCCGAGGAGCCCCAGCCCGGCGCCTATCTGAAGGCTGGCGAGGGCATCTTCATCAAGCTCCCTTGGGTGTCAAGCTCTAGGGCGCCGGTGGAAGGAGAAGCTTTGGATGGGGAGGTGCTCGCCTCCGCCGGGTTGTCGATCGTTGACGTGCCGGGAAGCAGCAGTGACGAGCCCGAGTAGGAGCGACTGCTGCGAAGGTTGCTGGCGCTCTATCGCGCCCGGCAAGTCAAGTTGGAGTCCCGGGAAGCGCTCGTCGTGAAGGCGAGCGTGGATATAGAGAAGCGCGCGGAGGAGCTCCAGGGTCTTCGTCAGGCAGCTCTCCGGGCTTTGGCGGAGGAGCGGGAGCAGCTTGCTGAAGAGCGGAAGGCCTTCCTCCTTGAGAAGGCCGAAGCTGAAGAGCAGCAGCGGCTCACCGGCGAGAAGCTGTACGCGCAAGAAGGCGAGCTGGCTCAGCGGAAAGTGAACCTCGACAGCCACGAGGAGGAGCTTGCCGCGCGCGAACATGCACTTGGCGGGTCGCTCCAAGAGGCAAAGGATGCGGCTGCGGCTGCCGAGACCGCCAAGAAGGAATTGGAAGTAAAGGTGGCGCAGCTGGAGGCTGATCTGAAGGTGGGTGGCGAAGAGCTTGCCGCGCTCAAGCGGGAGCGCGAGAAGGACGCTCTTGCCCACGGTGAGCTATAGGGCCAACTCTCCGAGAAGGGAAAAGAGCTGCGCGCCACCAAAGATTCCAACGCTGATCTAGAGCTGAAGCTGGCCACCTTGACGGAGACGTTGGACGGCACCAAGAAACGGGAGGCGGACTTGAAGAAGGATATCAAGGCCAACGAGGCGCTGCTGTCGAGGGCCGCCGAAACCCAGAATCTTCTCAGAGATACTGTGGCGCTCTGGACGGAGGGCCTCGTGAACATTGCTCCAGTCATCGAAGAGGAGCTGGTGCAATTGGGGGTGGAAGGCATCGGGTACTCCTCCGACGAGAACCTCCAACCCAGCGCCAAGCTCTCTCTGTTCTTCAAGGGCGTGGCGACGGCCCTCCAGCAACTCCGGGAATGGATCCCAAAGCAGCTGGCCGACGAGTCGTGCTCGAATTGTGCCGGAGTTCTGGAGAAGGTGCTGGTGAAGGTGGCCTTCCGCAATCCGGGCCTCAACCTCACCAATGTCCTCAAGAGGCTGCCGGCGGACGCTGATCTTGACGCACTTAAGGCCCTCGTCGCACCCATTGTGGACAGGGTGAACGAGGTCAAAAGGGTTGACGGCGGTCGCGTAGATTAGGCCGTCTGTTTTCTTCTTTTCTTGTTGCTGCCAGTCATGTCATGGGAACACTTTATTAGAGGCGTGACAAGTTATTTTTGTAATATAACTCTATCTTAGGCAAAAAATTGATGTGTTACTTCCTTTACTCGACTCTTGGCCTTGTATGGTTCTGCCCTACGCTTTCTAGGGAAACTTGCCGGTGCAGGCACCCTTGCCGCGAGCGCCGAGTGAGGAACTTCAGCAGCCTACTGGCGGGGTCGCTACCGGCAAGCAACCTTGTCGCAGCTAGTTGCAGCTCACTTAAGTTGTTGAGCGGACTCGAAACAAAGTAAGGGCGCAGCTAGCTACGAGTTGGTTCCTCCGCGCACAGGTTTTCCATACAAAGTACGGCCGTTCAAGGAAAATAACCCAAAATCTTAAAAAACTGATTGCTCAAGCTTTAGCAACTTAGCTTTTCTGTCGTCTGCTTCCCGGCAAAGCAACTTAGCTTTTCTGTCGTCTGCTTCCTGGCAAGGAGAAACTTTCTTGAACGGCCTGGTCCACACCATTATCTTCTCCTCCCCCCCCCCCCCGGCAAACCTTGTGGGCGAGGGAACCTTCCTTATTTTGAGAAAGAGACAGAGAAATAAAGTAATGATATGGAGCCTTACGGCTCGTTATTGCGGTGTCATTTCCTTTACTCGACTCTTGGCTTTGTATGGTTCTGCCCTACGCTTTCCAGGAAAACTTGCCGGAGCAGGCACCCTTGCCGCGAGCGCCGAGTGCGGAACTTCAGCAGCCTGCTGGCGGGGTCGCTACCAGCAAGCAACCTTGTCGCAGCTAGTTGCAGCTCACTTAAGTTGTTGAGCAGACTCGAAACAAAGTAAGGGCGCAGCTAGCTACGAGTTGGTTCCTCCGCGCACGGGTTTTCCATACAAGGCACGGTTGTTCAAGGAAAATAACCCAAAATCTTAAAAACTAATTGTGCAATCTTTAGCAACTTAGGTTTTCTGTTGTCTGCTTCCCAGCAAGGAGAAGCTCTCTTGAACGGCCTGGTCCACACCATTATCTTCTCCTTCCTCCCCCGGCAAACCTTGTGGGTGAGGGAACATTCCTTCTTTTGAGAAAGAGACAGAGAAATAAAGTAATGATATGGAGCCTTGGGCTCGTTATCGCTTACCGGGGTCTGGTGCTGCACAAAGTGTCAGATAACATATGCGAAAAAGGATTACAACATAAAAACTGACAAGATGTGCGGGGCACATGAATTTTACTGGTGCACGGGGTCTGCGCCCGGCTTTGTACAAAGGATTACATGCAACAGCGGCAAGACTTGTACAAAAGGTGGTTGCCGGAAAAGCTTCCGGCAACCGTGCCCTACGGGTAAAACTTACGAAGATGTTCAATGTTCCAGGAGTTGCTCACTGGAATGCCATCTTCGGTCTCAAGGCGGACAGCGCCGGGCCTAGTGACTCGTTTCACCCGATAAGTGCCTTCCCACTTCGGCGTCAACTTGTTGGAATTCTTGGCGGACTGGACACGCCGAAGAACAAGGTCGCCTTCCTCGAAGCTTCTGGCTTTAACTTTGCGGCTATGGTAGCGACACAAAGCTTGCTTGTAGCGAGCGGCTCGCACAGCAGCCTGAAGACGGTCCTCCTCAAGGAGCAGCGCGTCATCTTGCCGCAGCTGCTCTTGCTCGAGCTCATCATAAGCGAGCACTCGAGGTGACCCGTAAACGAGTTCCATGGGGAGAACTGCCTCTGCTCCGTAGACTAGAGCGAAAGGTGTCTGGCCAGTGGCTCGATTTGGCGTCGTCCTGATCGACCAAAGAACCACCGGCAGCTCCTCGTCTGCCGCGATTCTGAGGCCGGCAAGCAAACCTTCATACTCTGCGTTATTGTTCATTGCTTGCTCCTTGGGAAAGTGCATCTGAACTACGTACTTGAGGTGCTCTCCGGTGGGTGCGATAAGCAGCACGCCAGCACCGGCGCCTTGCAGCGAGAAGGCACCATCAAAGTACATCAACCATTCTTTGCTTGCCTCTTTGACGGGGATGCTCGTTTCCGGAGTTTCTGCATCTGGTGTTGGCGTCCATTCCGCTATGAATTCTGCCAATGCTCTACTCTGTATAGTTGAAGTGCTCTCAAACTTGAGGCTAAAGCTTGACAGTTCCAATGCCCACTCGACAATCCTGCCTGTTGCTTCTGGATTTTGCAATATCCTCTTCAACGGAAAGCGAGTGGCAACTGTTATCTCATGTGCCTGGAAGTAATGGCGCAGCTTTCTCGAGGCCATGAGAAGGCCGAAAAGCAATTTCTGCATGCCAGAATACCTTGATCTAGCCCCCTGCAGAAGGGAACTGACAAAGTAAACTGGGCGCTGCACCATTTTCTTCTGCACCTCCTTGCATGCCTGCGCAGATCCCACTTTGTCGGGGTCAGAGCTTGTCGGAGAAGCCCCCTGCTTGTCGCTGGATTCACTTGCCGCGGTTGCTGGCTCATCGTCCGCCTCCCTCTCCGCTACCAACGCAGCACTAACCACTTGATTGGTTGCTGCTAGATACAGCAGCAACTTTTCTTGAGGCTTAGGTGCAACAAGTATTGGAGTAGAGGACAGGTACCTCTTCAAGTCCTGCAGCGCAGCCTCCGCTTCCGGAGTCCATTTCATCGGACCTGCCTTTTTCAATATTTTGAAAAACGGCAAGGCGCGCTCTGCGAACTTAGAGATAAACCTGCTGAGAGGAGCCACGCAACCGGCAAGCTTTCGTACATCCTTGACGCGCTTTGGTGCTTCAATCTGCTCGACGGCTTTGATCTTGTCGGGATTGGCTTCAATCCCCCGCTGTGACACAAAGAACCCGAGAAGCTTGCCGGAAGGGACTCCGAACACGCACTTCTCGGGATTGAGTTTGAGGTTGATCTTGCGCATGTTTGCAAAAGTTTCATCTAGATCTTGAATCAGGGTAGCCTTGTCTTTGCTCTTGACCACTATATCATCCATGTAGGATTCCACATTTCTGTGTATCTGGGTCTAAAAAGCGACATGGACTACCCTCGCAAATGTTGATCCAACGTTCTTCAACCCGAAAGGCATCCGTACGAAACAGTATGTGCCACATGGGGTGATGAACGCGATTTTATCCTCATCTTCCTCTGCCATGAAGATCTGATGGTATCCTGAGTATGCATCAAGAAATGAAAGCAAATCAAATCCGGCTGTGGAGTCTACAATCTGGTCAATGCGCGGCAAGGGAAATGGGTCTTTGGGACAAGCTTTATTGACATCAGTGAAGTCTATACAAAGTCTCCATTTCCCGTTGGCCTTGCGCACAACAACAGGATTGGCCAACCACGTGGGATGGAGCACTCCTCTGACAAGGCCTGCTGCTTCCAGCTTTTTGATTTCTTCTGCAATAAACTCTTGGCGCTCCACTGCTTGCTTCCTGACTTTCTGCTTGATGGGCCGCGCATGAGGACAAACGGCCAGGTGGTGCTCAATCACTTTCCTGGGAACACCGGGGATGTCAGACGGTTGCCATGCAAACACGTCGACATTCGCCCGTAGGAAAGCAACGAGCGCGCTTTCCTATTTGGGGTCGAGAGTGGCACTGATGGTGAAGGTACCACCAGTGCCGTCCTCCTTGGCGGACACCCTCTTGGTCTCTGGTGGAGCTGCCATCGTCTTCTTAAACTTGCCGGTGGAGCTCGATGGTGCGTCCTCGACGGTAGCGCAGCACTCCGAAGATGTGCGCTTGCCGGAGTGGGCATCAGAGCTCTTACCGGACTTGGTCTTCTTCTTCTCCCCGGGAGCTTCAGCGGCAAGTGTCCTGCGTTCTGCTGCGGCTGCTGCTTCCCGGTAGATATTGTCGGCGCAGATAAGGGCATCTTTCTTGTCGCCAGGGACAGAAATGACACTTATCGGGCCTGGCATCTTGAGCATGTTGTATGCATAGTGAGAGGCTGCCATGAACTTGGCGAGTGCTGGACGGCCAAGGATCCCATTGTAGGGTAATGGAAAGTCGGCAACGTCGAGCGTGACCCTCTCAGTCCTGAAGTTCAGCTCGCTGCCAAATGTTACCGGCAGCGTGATCTTCCCCTTCGGCTTGCTCCTTCCCGGGCTGATTCCTGGAACGTGCCGGTCTCTTCGAGTTCGCTGTCAGGGATCTGGAGTTTCTGGAGGACCACGGAGGATATCAGGTTCAAGCCGGCCCCGCCGTCAACTAGCATGTTCGTGACCTTGAGGTTGCGGATAGTTGGAGAAACCAACATCGGCAAGCACCCGACTGCAGTTACGCGATCAGGGTGGTCCTCAATATCGAAGATGATAGGCGTGCTGGACCATTTCAGGGGCCTGCGTGACTCTATGGATGGCTCTGCTGCATTCACTTCCCGCATCCACTACTTGAGTTGGCGGTGCGAAGTATACAGAGAGGTGCCACCGTCAATGCACAAGACCTCTGTGGATTTCTGAAATTCCTGCTCGTCGGCCTCGTCATCATCCATGTCTTCGTCGTCGTTGTCATCTTCATCCTTGTCGCGGCTGCGGGGAGGTCTGTCACCTTGCCGCTGCTTGGCCTTGCCGCGGCGTCCTCCCCGGCCGGGGCGTTTCTTGCCGGCTCCTCCAGCACCTTCCTGGGCCTTCTCCTTGTCGCGCCGCTCGTACTCAGCTTTTTGCAGCTCAACAAGCTGCTCGACCTTCTTGCAGCTCTGGAGATCGTGTCCCTTGGTGCGGTGGATCTTGCAATATTGCTTGCCGGAGTTGTCCTGCTTGTCGACGGCCGCCACAGGCTGGGCTTCCTTGTCGGAGCCACCAGCTTTAGCTTCCTTGGCGCCACCTCCGTTGCCGGTCTGCTCGACAGCTAGCACTTCCTTGCCCATTTTCCTTCTGTTGTTCCGCCGCCGGCCTTTCCTTGCCGGGGCGGCATCCTCACTGTCGGATCCTCCTGCTCCTGTAGTTTCTCCGGGGAGCCTCCTCCCCTCTTCAGCACACGCACACTTGTCGGCCAGGGCGTAAAGCTCGCTGACGTCTCTGATCTTACACATCGCCATCTCCTCCCTCATCCTGCGGTTTCGCACGTTCTGATGGAACGCGCTGATGATCGCGGCAGGGCGGACGTCTGGGATGTTATGCTGTACACGGCTGAATCTCTGAATGTACTTGCGCAGTGGCTCTCCTTCCTTCTGGGCGAGCAGATGAAGATCACTCTCCTGGCCATGAGGCTTGTGGCCGCCTGTGAAGGTGCCAACAAACTGATGGCATAGATCTGCCCAAGAGGAGATGGAGTTGTCCGGCAAGTGCATGAGTCAGGACCTGACGTTGGGCTTGAGCACCAGTGGGAAGTAGTTGGCAAGGATCTTGTCGTCCCGTCCCTCGGCAGCCTGCACTGTGATGGTGTAGATGTTGAGGAACTCCGACGGATGCGTCTTGCCGTCATACTTCTCTGGTACGTCTGGTTTGAAGTTCTTTGTGCTGGGCCACTGGACTTGCCGCAGCTCACGAGTGAACGCAGGACAACCTACCGCGTACGGCAGATCGCCTGGTTCCCCTGGCGCATGCATGTCAACAGAGGGCCCAGCGCGCTTGTCGGATTGACATCACGCTTCTCTTCGGCGCTCGATGCGAGTACGAGCGTCCTCTTGTTGCCGTTCGTGGAGAACTTGGCGCTGGTCGTGACGAGCTCGTGGGTCCGACGACGCGGTGGAGCCGCTGTTGGGGTGGATTCGGCGAGTCGGCGATTTTGGCCTTCGTAGTGGAGAGTGCATGGAAGTCGCACCTCCCCCTGTCTTGTTGCCATCGACTCGCGTCCGGCAGTCTTGCCGCGGCAGCGAGGTGCTTGGTTGCCGCGCAGTGTCGCCGTTGGCGAAGCCGATGAGGCTCTGGATAGTGGCCCTCCACTCGTCGGTCTTGTCCGCCGTCGGAGGGTAGTCTAGAAGCAGTTGAGCTCGCGCCAAGGCTTCTGCTGGGGTGGTGGGCGGCAGAGGTGTACGGTGCGAGGAGCGGGACATGCTCGGACTCCTAACCACGTTAGAAGGAGCAGTGTTCCGTCCAGGCGACCGTACTTCGCTCGAGCCAGCATGCTGGCGCGCATGCTGGTCTTGGACACCACGAGAACCACCAGCTTGATCTTGGCTCAGCGAACGTATGGCGCTGCGAACGCCATGACGCTGCTGGTCCCGCGCCTCCTGGGATGGGCGCGGTGCACGCATGGACACCGAGGTCTGTGCTGCCTTGTCCTTGGACTTGGCCGCACTGAGAGCTCCCTCATCGACGCCCATTCTTCCGCCGGTGTCCACTCCACCACCCGTTTGCTCCGGAGGCGGTGAAAGCGACGCAGACGGAACAGCGGCTCCCGAATCCTTCTTCTTCGGTGGCATGTCGATGAAGATTATGAAGATTCAGCTCGCGTGCACGCCGGATCGGGTTCACACGATCTCGACGCCCCCTACCTGGCGCGCCAAAGATGTCGGGGAAACTGATCCACGAACACCTATGGGGACCGGGCCCCTTTCGGTTCGGTGGGGGGTGGAGGTCGCGTAAAGAGCGGATCGAGGCAGTGCACACGAGCAGTTTACCCAGCTTCGGGCCGCACGAATGCGTAAAACCCCTACCTGGCGCGCCAAAGATGTCGGGGAAACTGATCCACGAACACCTATGGGGACCGGGCCCCTTTCGGTTCGGTGGGGGGCGGAGGTCGCGCAAAGAGAGGATCGAGGCAGTCCACACGAGCAGTTTACCCAGCTTCGGGCCACACGGATGCGTAAAACCCTACTGCTGCTTGTCTGGTTGTATTGAGTTCTTGCTCAGGAGCGATGAACGCTGCCAGACCGAGCGTGAGAGTGTTCCTGATGTTTCGAATGAGCCGAACCTTAACCGAACCCCTTCTACGTTGCGCATGGGCCTCCTTTTATACTCTCAAGGGGTCACCGACAGGTGGCAACGTAGACTAGAAGGGTAAAAGTGGAAAAGGATGCGGTAGGTGCAACTACCGCTACTGTGGACACAGTGCACCCTACCTAACTCTGACGGCAGGGGACAAGGTCATTTAATGCCTGTCTAAGTTGCCTAAACGGTGCAAAAAATGACCGTTAGGAGCGCCACGTTTGCCACGATGGCCTTCTCTTCATATCTGCTTGCCACCGCGTACCCCTGGCTACACAGGCTCCCGCCACGCGCCCCTGAGAAAGCCTCACGGCGACACGCGGGCGGGTGCGCTGGAGCGCGGGTATGCAGTGGCAGCTGGCCCCCGGCGAGTACCTTGTCGGGGCCGTCGTCTTGTCGCATCCGGAAGCTTGTTGCTCGTCGGACCTTGCCGGGACGTGCGGTGCGCCGCGGCAAGTTTCTTGAGGTGCCGTGGTTGGCCTTCCCGGCAAGCTCCTCTTGCCGGGGCCTTGTCTCTTCCCGGCAAGCTCCTCTTGCCGGGGCCTTGTCTCTTCATCTTAAATACTTTGTTCTTGAATGGCTCCAAAGGAACCTAAAGAGGACCCTGGCGGTCGTCCAGCAAGCCTTGCCGCGGGGTGCTACAACTGCCCGTGCACAAGTTCGGGATACTAGGGTACCCCTACTCTAGTACACCGACAGCGATGGCTCCACGACTAAGTCCTTTCTCTAGGACATCTGCCGTGACAAAATCACGACAGTTGGAGCCCACCGTAAACAGCCTATGTCGATAGTGGACTTAGCTACATGCGTCCAGGAGGAAGGAGAATCAACGACTCATTGGGTGCGCCAGGTTTCACAAGTGTTGCACTCCTCAGACCGCATCAATGCTGACACCGCAGTATTAACCCTAGAAGGCAACTGCCGGTTTGGGCCCCTGAAGCTGAAGTTGGGACGGATGAAGCATCATTGCACCGACATGGGGACCCTCATGGCCGCTTTGGTGAAATATGCTGATTCTGATAGTACCAAGGATCCCGAATCTGATGATGACAAGACAGGGAAAGGGAAGAAGAACAACAGCTCCAAAGGTCAGCAGCATCACTGGGCAGGCAATGGTGGTGGAGGCAAGCGTAAAGCGGATGGTAACATGGACTTTGTGGCTAATACCAACGCACAGGACAATGGCCAGCAATGCAAGGGTAGACCGAAAAATCATAATGGAGCACCCAACCCTAACCCAAACCGGCGAAACTATCTGCTAAGCCAGCCCTGTCCAAGACATGGGACGAAGGAGGCGCCAGCAAACCACCTTTGGAAGGATTGCTTTATTATGCAGGAGTTCAAGAATTCTAATAATTTCCAGTATGATCACGAATCTGGCAGTGGCTCAGGATCCGGGCCGGGTTACGGTGGAGGAAGTTCCGGTTCAGGATTCAATGGTAATCCGGGCGGACATAATGGTCAACATAGTCAGAACAACCAGGGTGGTTACAACCAACAGCAGCAACAGTCACGTTACCAGAGCAACCCAAAGCAGTTGAGTAGTGGGCAGTACCATGTCTTCACCACTAGCTTGGACAAGAGAGACCGGAAGGTTCAGAGGCGGGCAGTCAACTCTGTTGTACCGGCCATACCCCGTTATCTATGTTGGTCTGAACAACCAATCATATGGAGCAGAGAGGATCACCCTCCCCAGGTCGATAATCCGGGTCAGTTGGCTCTAGTGGTGGCGCCTCAGGTGGGAGGTTATAAGTTCACCAAGGTGCTCATGGACGGAGGGAGCAGCATTAACATCCTGTATTATGAGACCTTCCGTCGTATGGGATTAACAGATAAAAATCTCAAACCGTCTAATACAGTGTTCCACGGTGTAGTGCCAGGCAGATCAGCGTATCTCGTTGGTAAGATAGCTCTGGAAGTGGCCTTTGGGGATGACCATAATTCCAGGTCGGAGACATTGACATTTGAAGTGGTGAAATTCCAGAGTCCATATCACGCCCTGTTTGGGCGACCGGCTTACGCCAAGTTTATCGCACGACCCTGTTATGTGTATTTGCAGCTCAAGATGCCGGGTCACAGGGGGACAATAACGGTTCACGGAAGCCGCAAAATCGCTTTGGAATGCGAGGAAGGTTCAAAGGCGGGCAGTCAACTCCGTTGAACCGGCCATACCCCGTTATCTACGTTGGTCTGAACAACCAATCATATGGAGCAGAGAGGATCACCCTCCCTAGGTCGATAATCCGGGTCAGTTGGCTCTAGTGGTGGCGCCTCAGGTGGGAGGTTATAAGTTCACCAAGGTGCTCATGGACGGAGGGAGCAGCGTTAACATCCTGTATTATGAGACCTTCCGTTGTATGGGACTAACAGATAAAAATCTCAAACCGTCTAATACAGTGTTCCACGGCATAGTGCCAGGCAGATCAGCATATCCCGTTGGTAAGATAGCTCTGGAAGTGGCCTTTAGGGATGACCATGATTCCAGGTCGGAGACATTGACGTTTGAAGTGGTGAAACTCCAGAGTCCATATCACGCCCTGTTTGGGCGAACGGCTTACGCCAAGTTTATGGCACGACCCTGTTATGTGTATTTGCAGCTCAAGATGCCGGGTCACAGGGGGACAATAACGGTTCACGGAAGCCGCAAAATCGCTTTGGAATGCGAGGAAGGAGATGCGGCTTATTGTAACGCCCCGTACACACCCGCCGGTGGTCGTTACTCCTGGCGGGATCTAGACTGGCCCCACAGATCAATACTAGTCTTTTATGCGCACTTTGTCCTCACTCATGCGCACCCGGGAGCAACTTCCCGGTCGGTCACCCATCCTGACACTACTCCAAGCTGAGCACGCTTAACTTTGGAGTTCTGTCCGAATGGGCTACCGGAAAAGAAGGAATTCCTTATTGATATGAGTAGTCTATCATCCCTAATAAGCCAGGCCATCACATACACCCCCACTCAGAGGAACCGACGTCCTCGTCGGGCCACAGGAACGTTCCCTCTTGGCACATACGTCTGTGCTTCCAGTCCAGTACATGTGCCATGCCGTGTGCCATGACGGGTCACAACCATCATGAACAACATGACCACGCACCTGTCCGCAACCACCCGTGTAACCGCGAGGGTCGGCTCTGATACCAACTTATAACGCCCCGGACACACCCGCCGGTGGTCGTTACTCCTGGCGGGATCTAGACTGGCCCCACAGATCAATACTAGTCTTTTCTGCGCACTTTTTCCTCACTCATGCGCACCTGGGAGCAACTTCCCGGTCGGTCACCCATCCTGACACTACTCCAAGCTGAGCACGCTTAACTTTGGAGTTCTGTCCGAATGGGCTACCGGAAAAGAAGGAATTCCTTATTGATATGAGTAGTCTATCATCCCTAATAAGCCAGGCCATCCCACTTATGCAGAGTCGGTTTGTGCCACTGAGGAGTTGAAGTACTATAAAGACAATGTTGATCCAATGGACATGACTCCGTTGAAGAAGCCAACTACGGAGTATGATCCGGCCCTGAAGTTCAAATCGGCAGCAGAAACTAAGCTTGTTGACTTCGTACCTGGCGATTCGTCCAAGCAGTTCAGCATCAGTGCCAACTTGGATCCCAAATAGGAAAGCGCGCTCATCGAGTTCATCCGTGAGAATTAGGACATTTTTGCATGGAAGCCCTCTGACATGCCAGGTGTACTGAGTCAACTCGCTGAGCACACATTTAATGTGGATCCTAAATATAAACCGGTGAAACAGTTCCTCCGCCGGTTTAACGAAGAAAGACGCAAGGAGATTCGAGAAGAGGTAGGCAGGCTCTTAGCAGCTGGCTTTATTGTTGAAGTTTTTCACCCTGAGTGGCTTGCCAATCCGGTGCTGGTCCTCAAGAAAAACGGCACCTGGCGCATGTGTGTGGATTACACAGATCTTAATAAGGCTTGTCCAGCAGATTCTTTTGCCCTCCCCCGTATTGATCAAATTATTGATGCTACGGCGGGTTGTGAGCGTTTAAGTTTTTTGGATGCGTATTCTGGCTATCATCAGATCAAAATGGCAGTTAAGGACCAGGAGAAGACAACATTTATAACTCCCTTTGGAGCCTTCTGCTATGTGTCTATGCCCTTTGGGCTCAAGAGTGCCCAGGCAACTTACCAACGGTGTGTACAAAATTGTCTTCATAAGCAGATTGGCCGTAATGTACATGCTTACGTGGATGATATCGTGGTTAAGTCCAGGAAGAAGGAGACTCTGATTGATGATTTGAAGGAAACCTTTGATAACCTGAGAACATACAAGATGATGCTTCATCCGGACAAGTGTGTCTTTGGTGTACCAGCGGGCAAGCTATTGGGTTTTCTGGTGTCCAACAGGGGAATTGAGGCTAATCCGGAGAAGATCATGGCTATCACCTCCCTGGCTAAACCGAAGTGTATCAACGATGTTCAACGCCTGGCAGGCCAGATTGCCGCGTTAAGCCGGTTTTATCAGTCGTCTTGGTGAGAAGGCAATCCCTTTGTATCAGATGGTGAAAAAAACGGATCAGTTTGTTTGGAGCTCTGCCGCTAATGAAGCATTTGAGGACTTAAAGTGGCAGTTGGCCAATCCACCTGTGCTCGCCGCTCCCATTGACAAGGAGCCGTTATTGCTATATGTTGCTGCTAATGCTCGGGCGGTCAGCGTGGCTATTGTGGTGGACCGAGAGGAGGCAGGCAAGGAGCATCCGGTTCAACGACCGGTCTATTATATCAGCGAGGTGCTAATCGAGTCCAAGCAAAGGTATCCGCATTGGCAGAAGCTGGTGTATGGAGTTTTTATGGCAAGACGGAAGCTTAAACAATATTTCCAAGGGCACCCAATTACGGTGGTCAGTTCTGCTCCTTTGGGAGATATCATCCAGAACCGGGAAGCAATTGGCCAGATTGCAAAGTGTACCATAGAGCTGGGGCCGTACGATTTGAAGTATGTGCCTCGGACAACGGTTAAGTCTCAAGCACTTGTTGATTTCATCAATGATTGGACGGAAATGCAAGCACCTGAAGAAAAGCTGGATCACACGTATTGGACCATCCATTTTAATGGATCCGGGCAATTGGAAGGCTCGGGGGCTGGAGTCGTATTAACTTCCCCACGAGGTGATAAGTTTTGTTATGTTCTCCTCTTAATGTTCCCTTGTACTAACAATGCAGCTGAGTATGAAGCCTTGCTCCATGGTCTCCGGATGGCTAAGGAGATGAATCTAAGTCGAGTTAAGTGCTTCGATGACTCGGACCTTGTGGCTCAGCAAGTGTTTGGCACTTGGGACTCCAAGGACCCACTCATGGCAGCGTATCGTCGGGAGGTGGATACTATTGCAGGTTATTTCAAAGGCTATCAGGTGGACCACGTGGACCGGCGGAAAAATGAAGTGGCGGACGCTTTAAGCCGGCTGGGCTCTCAGCGCAAACCGGTCCCGCCCAATGTTTTTCTGGATGTACTGCACAACCCGTCGGTCAAGATCCCTGGTGAAGAGGATTTTGCTATTCCTGATCTGGAGGCTCAGTTGGTGGCGGCTCTTCATGTTATTCTGGACTAGACGCTTCCTTACCTGGCGTACAATAACCGGGGCGAGTTGCTAGAGGATGAGATTCTGGCCCAGCAGATAATCCGGCGATCCAAGTCCATGGCTATCATCAACGGCGAGTTGCATCATTGCAGTGTATCAGGAGCTTTTCAATGCTGCGTGTCTCTTGAAGAAGGCCGTGAAATTTTGCGTGAGATCCACGAAGGAAATTGTGGTCACCACGCCGGTTCAAAGTCTCTGGTGGCTAAAGCGTTTCGCCATGGCTTCTATTGGTTAACTGCTCATGCTGATGCGGAGGATCTGGTCAGACGATGTGATGGTTGCCAAAGGTTTTTGAGACGTGCTCATGTACCGGCTCAAGAATTGAGAATGATTCCAATTACTTGGCCGTTTGCGACATAGGGGCTGGATATGGTTGGGCCTTTCAAAAGGTCCAAAGATAAGAAGACCCACCTGCTAGTGGCGGTTGACAAGTTTACAAAGTGGGTGGAGGCAGAACCTGTTAGCAAGTGTGATGCGGCCACGACGGTTCAGTTCATCAAAAAGGTGATTTTCCGGTTTGGCTTTCCGCACAGTATTATCATAGATAATGGTACCAATTTGTCCAAAGGTGCTATGAAGGAGTTCTGCGCACGGTAGCACATCCGGCTCGACGTTTCATCAGTGGCACATCCACAGTCCAATGATCAAGCAGAAAGAGCTAATCAAGAGATCTTGAGAGGCATCAAGCCCCGGCTCATGGTTCCTTTGCAGAGAACGCCGGGTTGTTGGGTAGAAGAATTACCATCTGTGTTATGGAGCATCAATACAACGCCCAACAGATCAATAGGATACACACCATTCTTCATGGTTTATGGAGCGGAGGCGGTTCTCCCCAGTGATATCCGTCATGATTCACTTCGTGTAACGGCTTATATTGAAGCGGACAACGAGACAGCACGGCAAGATGCTTTGGACCGGTTGGATGAAGAGCGTGACATCACAGCCGCCCGATCGACGATTTACCAGCAGGATCTTTGTCGTTATCACAGTCGCCGAGTCAGAACGAGAACCTTTCAGGAAGGAGATTTGGTGCTTCGGCTCATCCAAGATCATACTCATATGCATAAGTTATCCCCACCTTGGGAGGGGCCTTTCGTGGTCAGCAAGAATCTGCACAACGGGTCGTACTATCTGATCGATATTCGAGAACATAAAGACTCACGTACATCAGAGGAGGAGACTAACAGGCTGTGGAACATAGCTCATCTTCGGCCTTACTATACCTGAGCCATTGGCTATACTTATGTACATATTACGACAATGTATATATTATGATTAAATATAATAATCTAGAACCTCATCTAAAGCAGGGTATCTGTTCTTTTACATCATGCGAGGTTACACGGAGTTGCTCTAAAGCAGCCTCCGGTTTACCCCTTGAGTTCGCTTTTTAAAAGCATCATGTTATATCACTTGGGGGTTTGGTCGTGTCCGAACCAATACCATGCCTCTTGATAGGCGAGAGCCACCAGATCACTTGGGGACTTGGTCATGTCTGAACCAGTCATGCCTCTTGATCGGCTTAAGGCCACAGAATCACTTGGGGGCTTGGTCGAACCCGAACCATGACCATGCCACTTGATCGCATAAATGCCACGGTTTCATTTGGGGACCTGGCTGACTAGAACCATAGTTACACCTAACGGGAGCTTGGTCGTGTTCGGCCATGGTAACACCATCTGATCAGCTCAAATAAACCTTTTTTGCAATGTTTTGTCATTGCACTTGATTTACACTTTTCTTTGAAGGTTTTTTTTGCTTTTTTTGTGTTTTTTAAACCGACAAAGTTTGTTAACCAATCAATTGACGGAACACAGTTCACATCAATCCGGAGACTATTTGCCCGGTTTGATCCTTGTTGTTAACATCCTCTTATGGAGTAACACGGTGTTTATTATAACCCGACACGGTTTACATGGTAAACCAGCGTCATATATATACAGGAGCTGTTATCTCCTCCAACTGTGTGGGTTTGCAAAACTCCACTTCAAGATTAGCCAAGCCAACTTCATGCTCAACTAGGGCAGGTATTATGTATCACAAAAATTTGGTCATATACTTAAGAATTTTTTTTGGATGTTTTGACTTCATATATGCAGACATCATATTCCGCCGGACGGTACAACCGCGGTGGCACTTGAAGAGTTTTTTATTGCAGAAGGTGCTTTGGAAAGTTCATCATCACAGGAAGAACAAATTATGCACGAAGGCATATCGACATCAAAAGTATCAGCTAGCCTATTACAAGGCAACACGGTGCCCATAATAATATCATTGTTTTTCACAAAGGAGAGGCAGTTTCAAAACCGGCTTCCGGTTCAAGCTTGGTCACCAGCCTGGCCTGATGGTTGTGGGTCACCCTGCGCCGCTTCAGCCTCCGTTTCTCTACCTAGTGGCTGGAAATCAACAGTTGTCCAGTCTATTCCCATTAATGCTTGAAAAATAGCTTCATCGTGGATTAGCAATGACGGGTCAATATCGGGAGCGTAAGTGTGCTTACGGATTGGAGGGATAAGATTTTCCGACTCATGAATTGGGGCAGCTATTCGCTTGTTCTGATTATCATATTGAGCTTGATAATGAGACAAGTCTGCTTCTTCAGCTAGTTGACAAGCTAGCGGACGCACCTCCCGGTTTATGGCTCGCTGATCCGCTTCACTAAATTCTGACCCATCTTCTTTTAAGCTGGGATAGCCCTGAGCCGCTTCAATAGGATCAAAATCCGGCACCCAGGCTTTTGCCTGCATTAAGGCATTGATCGCACCGGTTCGAGCAGCAGATTTCTTCAGCTCTTCAACCCGGGCGGGAAGCACCGACAGTTTCATCAGGGTATCTTGAATCAAAGTGGGCGCCAGTTTGTTGTGAGATGCGGTATAGATGATCCACTGTGCGCCAGTATACAGCTGTTCGACCAACGTGTAGACGGCCTTCAATTTTTTCCGCACATCTGAACCCAAATGACCAGTGCGTGTCCCTGAAATATCATAAGGGTTAAATCGGCAGCTCTGTAAGAAGGCCGAGTCAATTCAGAAGTCAAACTGGCTTACCAAAGATAGCAGTGGTCATAGTATGCACGTGCCGCTTTATACTGGTCAATTCATTCGCCACCGGTTTTAGTGCAGCCTCGGCATCCTCTGCTCGTTTGATTAAAGTGGACTTTTCAGTGGCCCAATCCGCCTGTTTCTTCTTGAAGCTCTCCTTAAGCTGCTCCATGGCGCTTAAAGCGCTGGTTAATTCCTCTTTTGCTTTGGAGGTTTCAGCTTGTTGGGTTTTCAGGTTTTCTTGGAGGTCGGCGATTTGGTTTTCTTTCGTCTTCAGCTCAGCCTGCATGCAGACAGTTATATGCTTCAACAAAACGGTACAAGGATTGAAGTACCAACCACATAACAAGTTATGCACTTGGCACTTGGGGGCTAATGCATATTCGATCTTCATCTTTCAATTGCTTACAAAGTCCCAAGATCAATACAAGTATTCAACTTGGCACTTGGGGGCTAATGGCTATTTGCTCGTATATATTCTGATGCGGCAATTTCAATTACTTAAAGTACCGGTTTAACTACGCTAAGTTGAACCGGCCCTTGGGGGCTACATCAGCGAATTTCAAAGCATATTACAAACCGGTCCTTAGGGGCTAGGAGAGTCAGCAAGAATGGAAGCATACAAGCAGGAAGGAGCATATGGAAGTTACCTCATATTTATCTTTCATCATATTAACCAGACCAGCTTCATAGTCGCGATTGGTATACAACCGGTTCAGATAGCCGGAATGGATATCTTGGGCGTTCAGAGCAGCATAAGTCGTCAGATCAGCGTTCCACTTGCCTTTGCCAAAGGCAGCAAATTCTTCCTTGGCAGAATGTTTGGACAAAGCGACAGGATTGCTTGGCTCAGTATGGCCAGTGCTAGTAATGACAACCTCATAATCCTGGGTACCGCCGGTTTGCACTGGGGCTGTTCGCTTGTTAGTAGGTTTTGTTGGACCGATGGAGCTTTCAATCCGGATGGAACCTGTGGGCTGATTGACAGGACCTGAGGCATCAGTAGGTCTCTGTTCAGCGGTAAGATCGTCGTCTTGCTGCGGTGGATCGTTGGGTATATCCTTAGGAATAGCCGCTTCAAGATTGGGTGGCTTGCCTGGTTCAAGAATGACATCTTCTTCGGCCGCTTTGTCCAGGCGGGCCTTATTGCTTGGCCTAGGTTTGGCCTTGAGAAGAATAATAAAATCAAATACAGCATATGGTCTACGGCGATGTACTGCAAACATCACAATAAGTATAGCTTACCCAAGCACCGTTTTGAGCCGTGGGAGCTGAGTAGCCGATGACTCGCCAGAAGATGAGTGGGAAGTAACCTGGTAATCGGAGTCAGACGGATTAAGAGGTTGACGAAAGCAGCCCGCTTTAGGACAAGCACTGACAAGCAAATTAGAGACCTCTGAATGGCGTTTCTGAACCGGACTGTTCGGTAAACCGGCGGAGGTAACTACCTGGCCGCTGTGCCGGGTTGTGCGATGAGCTTCGTGTTGTTGGTCTTCATAAGAAATTTAGGATCCAAATAAGCAAGAGGATGAGAAAATTTAACTTTCTGGTTTGCCTGGCGGATTTTTTGTGAAGGCAAAGTTTCTGAATCGGAAGAGAGAATAATTACCTCTACAACATCCGCGTGGCTGGCTTCGGCATCATCCTGACAAATATCATCATCAATAAGACACATGAAAAATAAACCAAGTGAGTCAAGCTCTACCTCAAAGTCCGGATTATCCACATCATCATCAGGGGCCGGATTAGAAGATGCAGTGGTTCTTTTCCTGTGGGCAGTCTTCTTCACAGCTTTAGTCTTTTGCCGAGTTGCTCTTTCCGGTTTGTCTGGTTTTTCTGGTTTCTCCTGCGGCAGTTTCTTGCTCCAAAACGGATCATTGCCCTAATTACACAGACACTGATATTAAACAAAGACTAGATATATCATTAACAGATTCAGCTAAAAGAAAAATCAAAGTCTTACAGCTGGCGGTTTGTTGGTGGCACAGAAGGGAAGCAAGCCGTTTCTAGCACAGACGTGTTCCGGTTCATTCAGCATCTTATTCACAGCCTCTGTGATTTCTTCATCGGTGAGCTAGATTTTGGAATGTCGCAGTGGGTCATCAACACTGCCAGTATACTCGCACATCAAACCGGAGCGCTGACTAAGGGGCAGTATGCTCCATGATATCCAACAGCGAGCGAGATCAACCCCTGTTAAACCGTTGGCCATAAAGGCTCTGAGCTTTGACAGTTGAGGAGCATATTTGCTTCTCTCCTGTGCAGTCAATCTTTGTGGAAAAGGGTGTGTATTGCTGAGTCGCTCCGGACGAAAGCCAGGCAAATGATTCTCACCAGAAGGGGAGGTGTCTTTGCAGTAGAACCATGTCTGATTCCATTCTTTGGGGTGTCTATGCAGTTTGGCGTGAGGGTATGTGACCTCTTTCCTTTTCTGAATCGCCACGCCACCCAACTCCGTATTGGAGCCGTCAGTAAACTCAGTATGGCGGTTTAGATGGAAAAGGTCTCTGAACAATTCCACTGTGGGCTCCTCTTGAAAGAACGCTTCACAGAGCACTTGGAAGTGACACATATTTGTAACAGAGTTGGGGCCAGTATCTTGTGGATGGAGCTGGAAATCGGCTAAAACATCCCGGTAAAATTTAGAACCGGGCGGCTTAAAGCCCCGGGCTAAGTGATCTACGAAAACAACAACCTCTCCTTCTCGAGGTGTGGGAGGGCATTCTTTGCCAGGAGCCCTCCAATGGATGGTATCTTTGCTGCCTAAAGCGCCAATCAGGACTAAATCGTCCAGTTGAGCCTCTATGACGCGAGAAGGAACCCAATTGCACTCATACACTTGCTTGTCCATGATGGAATCTACAAGGTAGAAGATCCCGGTTCAAAAATGCATTTGATCAAGATACATTAGTATAGGCACTGTTAAACTGGAGACAGAATTATCTTAACCGGAGTTTTATGAAGCAACAAGCATCTGGCGGTTCAATAAGGGGACTAATGGCATATACCGGTTTGGAAATTTTTTCTATAAGGTTAAACCGCCTGATCTAAGCATTGCGGATGGACAAGTACGCAGAAACAGGTTTCACAAGATTTCCTTATAGCATTGGATCTGAAGCAAGTTCAGAAAAGAGATAAATACTTAGAGGTTAAAAGGAGCAGTACCGAACCAATGAGCAAAACGTTCATATAGATCTATGGTTTTGAGATGCATAAATGAAGGCGAAGGTCAAACAACTATCATTGCACAGAGTAAAGATCTGCGGATTCATCTAAAGATCTGTCGTATGAGCAAGAGGCAGACGATGAATACTGAAGAACTGTGAAACCCTAAAACAGATCTGCAGGGGAAAGGATAGAAGGTTTACCAAAGCTGAGGAAGACGCGGAAGGTTGCCGCGATGCTCTGGTGCGCCCAGGTTGATGCAGCGGCCAAGGTTGAGGCAGAGGTCGACGGTGGCGGCGGAGCTCTGAAGCCGGGCGATGCGAGGAAGACGAAGCAGAAGGGGAAGAAGGGAAAGAGAAAGGAAATGAAACTTCGGTCCTATTTATAAGGAAAAAAGACATGTGTCAGGCGCGACAATCAAGGGGCCACGAAACGGAGCTATCACCTCGATTTCCGCAGATATATTAAATAAGGAAGCATAATGGATATCTTTGTTATGACAGGTGATGTCACTGCGGTTTACAGTAATCAAAGAAGATGACATCATGGCGGTTTACCAATTTATGAGAAGACGTTGAAGATGAAGTTTTTGTTAAAGGATTGACATGGACCCGTTCAAATCAATCTGGGGCCTAATGTTGGGGATATTACTGCTGGGCGTAAACCGGCCTATCTGGGCCGGGTCAACTTCATCAGTAGTTCCAGAAGTGATAAAGCCCAAGAAGGCAGATGAGGGCCTAAGGCCCATAGCTAGTTCAAGACTTGTAGCTGTAAACCGGAATTTGTATATAAACTTGTATTGTAAGTTAGGAATAAGGAGAGACCAACCCGGATACGAATATCGACCGGTGTTGGGACTCTGTGAACCGACGGGTGTCACCCGTGTATATAAGGGGACGACCCGGCGGCGGTTCAAGGACAACAGACAACAACTCGAGACATAGGAAAAGCTTATTTGCTCCCTAGTCATCGAAACCCCATCAATTCCATCACAACTAGACGTAGGATTTTACCTTCATTGAAGGGGCCGAACTAGTGTAAACTCTCTTGCGTCCCTGTGTCCGCTTTAACCCCTTCAAGCTGACCCGTCGCGATGGCTCCACGACTAAGTCCTTTCTCTAGGACATCTGCCGTGACAAAACCACGACACTTTCCATATATTGTTCTTCGCTTATTTACTTTTCCGTTGCTATTGTTATCATCACTACAAAACAACAAAAATATTATTTTTTCTACCCTTACCTTTTACCACCGTTACCACTACTATCATATTAGTTTGCTACTAAATACCTTGCTACAGATATTAAGTTTCTAGGTGTGGTTGAATTGACAACTCATCTGCTAATACTTGAGAATATTCTTTGGCTCCCCTTGTGTCGAATCAATAAATTTGCATTGAATACTCTACCCTCGAAAACTGTTGCGATCCCCTATACTTGTGGGTTATCAATATTACACTTTTATCACCATCTCTTTGCCGAACTAGTGCACCTATACAATTTTCCATTGTATTAGGTGTATTGGGGACACAAGAGATTTCTTGTATTTGGTTGCAGGGTCGTTTGAGAGACACCATCTTCATCCTACAGCTCCCACGGATTGATAAACCTTAGGTCATCCACTTGAGGGAAAATTGCTACTATCCTACGAAACTCTGCGCTTGGAGGCCCAACATGTGTCTACAAGAATTTCAAGCGGTGGTGTTTGCTTGTGATAAATTTAGATCTTACATTGTTGATTCAAAAGTAATTGTTCACACCGACCATGCTGCTATTAAATATCTTAATGAAAACAAAGATGCTAAATCTATACTTATTCGATGGGTTCTCTTGCTACAAGAATTTGATTTCCATATCATTGATAGAAAAGGAGCAGAGAACCCCATAGCTGATAACTTGTCTAGGCTTGAAAATGTGCTTGATGACCGACTACCTATTGATGATAGTTTTCTCGATGAGCAGTTAGTTGCAATAAATGTTTCTCGTAATACTCCTTGTTATGCTGACTATGCTAATTACATCATTGCTAAATATTTACCACCTAGCTTTACATACCAGCAAAAGAAAAAAATCTTCTATGATTTAAGACATTACTTTTGGGATAACCCACATCTTTATAATGAAGGAGTAGATGGTATTATTAGATATTGTGTACCTGAGCATAACAAGGGACAAATCCTATGGAAATATCACTCCGAAGCTTATGGAGGACATCATGCGGGAGACAGAACTGCTCACAAGGTATTGCAATCTAGGTTTTATTGGCCTACTCTCTTCAAGGATGCCCGTAAGTTCATCTTATCTTATGATGAATGTCAAAGAATAGGTAATATCAGTAAATGTCAAGAAATGCCTATGAATTATTCACTTGGTGTTGAACCATTTGATGTTTGGGGATTTGATTACAAGGGACCTTTTCCTGCCCCTAATGGGTATATACATATTTTGGTTATTGTTGATTATGTTACTAAGTGGGTAGAAGCTATTCTGATTAGTAGTGTTGATCACAACACCTCTATTATTGAAATGCTTAAGGAAGTTATTTTTCGAAGGTTTGGAGTCCCTAGATATTTAATGACTGATGGTGGTTCACACTTTATTCATGGTGCTTTCCGTAAAATGCTTGCCAAGTATGATGTTAACCATAGAATTGCATCACCCTATGATCCTAGCAATAGAGAAATAAAAATAATTTTGCAAAAGACTGTTAATAGGTCTAGGAAGAATTGGTCTAAGAATTTAGATGATGCACTTTGGGCTTATAGAACAACATATAAAAATCTTATGGGTATGTGTCCTTATAAAATGGTTTATGGAAAAGCTTGTCATTTGCCTCTTGAGTTAGAACACAAAGCTTATTGGGCAGTTAAAAAACTCAAGTATGATTTCAAACTTGCCGGTGAAAAGAGGTTATTTGATCTTAGCTCATTAGATGAATGGAGAACCCAAGCTTATGAAAATTCCAAGTTATTTAAGGAAAAACTTAAAAGATGGCATGATAAAAGAATCCAAAAGCATGAGTTCAAAGTTGGAGAATTTGTTCTTTTGTACAAATCTCGTTTCAGATTCTTTGCCAGAAAACTCCTCTCCAAATGGGAAGGACCCTATGTTATCGAGGAGGTTTATCGGCCTGGAACTATCAAAATAAATAATGAAAAAGGTACTAACCCGAAGGTTGTTAATGGGTAATGAATAAAACGTTATATATGAGGTATGCCCATTATTGTTGAAAGTAATATTATACAAACAATGACGCCAGAAGAACACATAAAAGAGACCTTCCGGAACACTCCAGAATCATAAAAAATAGGAGGTATGTGATACGGTAAGTAAACAGACTCCAAAAAATCTGGAAAAATATTTTTTGTCAGTTTTGGAATGTAACAAAAATTAGGAAAATAAGAAACTATCGGGAAGGCGAACCTGGTGGGCACAAGACACCAGGGCGCGTCTGGCGCCCAGGTGGGTTGTGCCCACCTAGGGTACCTTCTAGACTCCATTTTTCTTCTGTTTGCTTGTTTCCCAAGATAAAAAATCTTTATATACCCCCCGAACCTATTGACCACCGTATCATGGAGAAATCTCATTTTTCTTTTTCTTGTTGCTTTCCTGACAGATCTAAAAATATGTCATTCCAAGACTCGGAGGGAGAGGGCTATGTTGTTGATTATATCGCAAATGCCATGGTTTGTGGGGATGTAGAGCACTATAGCTGGACTTCAGAAGAAGATGAAGATGAATCAGTTCCTCCGCGTTTCAAAAGCAAAATGAAGGAGGCATTATGCAAGAGGATAATAAAGCTCGAGATGGAAAACGATGAGTTGGGGATATACAATTTTACTCTCGATGTAAGCTGGAAAAGGAGAAGAAGGATAAACCCTCCACTTCATCACCACCACCTCCTTCTTCATCACCAAAAGAAAATTGAGAATCAGGTATGGGCACTCTCCTTGGCTTCCGCCAAGCTTGGGGAAGGTGCCCCGGTATCGTATCACATTGATACATCTCCAACGTATCTATAATTTTTATTGCTCCATGCTATATTATCTACTGTTTTGGACATTATTGGGCTTTATTATCCACTTTTATATTATTTTTGGGACTAACCTATTAACCGGAGGCCCAACCCAGAATTGTTGTTTTTTGCCTGTTTTAGGGTTTCAAAGAAAAGGAATATCAAACGGAGTCCAAACGGAATGAAACCTTCGGGAACATGATTTTATCAACAAACAAGACCCGGGAGACTTGGACCCTACATCAAGACACAAAAGAGGAGGCCACGAGGTAGGGGGGCGCGCCCACCCCCACCAGGCGCGCCCTCCACCCTCGTGGGCCCCCTGTTGCTCCACCGACATACTCCTTCCTCCTATATATACCTACGTACCCCCAAACGATCAGATAAGGAGCCAAAAACCTAATTCCACCGCTGCAACTTTCTGTATTCACGAGATCCCATCTTGGGGTCTGTTTTGGAGCTCCGCTGGAGGGGGCATCGATCACGGAGGGCTTCTACATCAACACCATTGTTGGGTTTCGTAGTAATTTCAAAAAATTTCCTACGCGCACACAGGATCATGTGATGCATAGCAACGAGAGGAGAGTGTTGTCTACGTACCCAACGCAGACCGACTGCGGAAGCGATGACACGACGTAGAGGAAGTAGTCGTACGTCTTCACGATCCAACCGATCAAGCACCGAAACTACGGCACCTCCGAGTTCGAGCACACGTTCAGCTCGATGACAATCCCCGGACTCCGATCCAGCAAAGTGTCGGGGAAGAGTTTCGTCAGCACGACGGCGTGGTGACGATCTTGATGAACTACAGCAGCAGGGCTTCGCCTAAACTCCGCTACAGTATTATCGAGGAATATGGTGGCAGGGGGCACCGCACACGGCTAAGGAATCGATCACGTGGATCAACTTGTGTCAACTTGTGTGTTTAGAGGTGCCCCTGCCTCCGTATATAAAGGAGTAGAGAGGGGGAGGCTGGCCGGCCATAGAGGGAGGCGCAGGAGAGTCCTACTCCCTCTGGGAGTAGGATTCCTCCCCCCAATCCTAGTCCAACTAGGATTCCTCGGAGGGGAAGGGAGAGAGGGGGGCCGGCCACCTTCTCCTAGTCCTAATAGGACTAGGGGAGGGGGAAGAGGCGCAGCCACCTTGGGTTGCCCCTTTCTCCTTTCCACTAAGGCCCATGAAGGCCCATATGGATCCCGGGGGGTTCCGGTAACCTCCCGGTAACCCGGTAAAATCCCGATTTCACCCGGAACACTTCCGATGTCCAAACATAGGCTTCCAATATATCAATCTTTACGTCTCGACCATTTCGAGACTCCTCGTCATGTCCGTGATCACATCCGGGACTCCGAACAACCTTCGGTACATCAAAATGCATAAACTCATAATATAACTGTCATCGTAACCTTAAGCGTGCGGACCCTATGGGTTCGAGAACAATGTAGACATGACCGAGACATGTCTCTGGTCAATAACCAATAGCGGGACCTGGATGCCCATATTGGCTCCTACATATTCTACGAAGATCTTTATCGGTCAGACCGCATAACAACATACGTTGTTCCCTTTGTCATCGGTATGTTACTTGCCCGAGATTCGATCGTCGGTATCCAATACCTAGTTCAATCTCGTTAACGGCAAGTCTCTTTACTCGTTCCGTAATACATCATCTCACAACTAACATATTAGTTGTAATGCTTGCAAGGCTTATGTGATGTGTATTACCGAGAGGGCCCAGAGATACCTCTCCGACAATCGGAGTGACAAATCCTAATCTCGAAATACGCCAACCCAACATCGACCATTGGAGACACCTGTAATACTCCTTTATAATCACCCATTTACGTTGTGACGTTTGGTAGTACCCAAAGTGTTCCTCCGGTAAACGGGAGTTGCATAATCTCATAGTCGTAGGAACATGTATAAGTCATGAAGAAAGCAATAGCAACATACTAAACGATCAGGTGCTAAGCTAATGGAATGGGTCATGTCAATCAGATCATTCTACTAATGATGTGACCTCGTTAATCAAATAACAACTCATTGTTCATGGTTAGGAAACATAACCATCTTTGATTAACGAGCTAGTCAAGTAGAGGCATACTAGTGACACTCTGTTTGTCTATGTATTCACACATGTATTATGTTTCCGGAAAATACAATTCTAGCATGAATAATAAACATTTATCATGATTATAAGGAAATAAATAATAACTTTATTATTGCCTCTAGGGCATATTTCCTTCAGTCTCCCACTTGCACTAGAGTCAATAATCTAGATTATACTGTAATGAATCTAACACCCATGGAGCTTTGGTGCTGATCATGTTTTGCTCGTGGAAGAGGCTTAGTCAATGGGTCTGCAACATTCAGATCCGTATGTATCTTGCAAATCTCTATGTCTCCCACCTGGACTAAATCCCGGATGGAGTTGAAGCGTCTCTTGATGTGTTTGGTCCTTTTGTGAAATCTGGATTCCTTTGCCAAGGCAATTGCACCAGTATTGTCACAAAAGATTTTCATTGGACCCGATGCACTAGGTATGACACCTAAATCGGATATGAACTCCTTCATCCAGACTCCTTCATTTGCTGCTTCCGAAGCAGCTATGTATTCCGCTTCACATGTAGATCCCGCTACGACGCTTTGTTTAGAACTGCACCAACTGACAGCTCCACCGTTTAATGTAAACACGTATCCGGTTTGCGATTTAGAATCGTCCGGATCAGTGTCAAAGCTTGCATCAACGTAACCTTTTACGATGAGCTCTTTGTCACTTCCATATACGAGAAACATATCCTTAGTCCTTTTCAGGTATTTCAGGATGTTCTTGACCGCTGTCCAGTGATCCATTCCTGGATTACTTTGGTACCTCCCTGCTAAACTTATAGCAAGGCACACATCAGGTCTGGTACACAGCATTGCATACATGATAGAGCCTATGGCTGATGCATAGGGAACATCTTTCATATTCTCTCTATCTTCTGCAGTGGTCGGTCATTGAGTCTTACTCAATTTCACACCTTGTAACACAGGCAAGAACCCTTTCTTTGCTTGATCCATTTTGAACTTCTTCAAAATTTTGTCAAGGTATGTGCTTTGTGAAAGTCCAATTAAGCGTCTTGATCTATCTCTATAGATCTTAATGCCTAATATGTAAGCAGCTTCACCGAGGTCTTTCATCGAAAAACTTTTATTCAAGTATCCCTTTATGCTATCCAGAAATTCTATATCATTTCCAATCAGTAATATGTCATCCACATATAATATCAGAAATGCTACAGAGCTCCCACTCACTTTCTTGTAAATACAGGCTTCTCCGAAAGTCTGTATAAAACCAAATGCTTTGATCACACTATCAAAACGTTTATTCCAACTCCGAGAGGCTTGCACCAGTCCATAAATGGATCGCTGGAGCTTGCACACTTTGTTAGCTCCCTTTGGATCGACAAAACCTTCTGGTTGCATCATATACAACTCTTCTTCCAGAAATCCATTCAGGAATGCAGTTTTGACATCCATTTGCCAAATTTCATAATCATAAAATGCGGCAATTGCTAACATGATTCGGACGGACTTAAGCATCGCTACGAGTGAGAAGGTCTCATCGTAGTCAATTCCTTGAACTTGCCGAAAACCTTTTGCGACAAGTCGAGCTTTGTAGACAGTAACATTGCCATCAGCGTCAGTCTTCTTCTTAAAAATCCATTTATTCTCAATTGCTTGCCGATCATCGGGCAAGTCAACCAAAGTCCATACTTTGTTCTCATACATGGATCCCATCTCAGATTTCATGGCTTCAAGCCACTTTACGGAATCTGGGCTCACCATCGCTTCTTCATAGTTCGTAGGTTCATCATGATCTAGTAGCATGACCTCCAGAACAGGATTACCGTACCACTCTGGTGCGGATCTTACTCTGGTTGATCTACGCGGTTCAGTAGTATCTTGATCTGAAGTTTCATGATCATTATCATTGGCTTCCTCACTAACTGGTGTAGGTGTCACTGAAACAGTTTTCTGTGATGAACTACTTTCCAGTAAGGGAGCAGGTACAGTTACCTCGTCAAGTTCTACTTTCCTCCCACTCACTTCTTTCGAGAGAAACTCCTTCTCTAGAAATGATCCATTCTTAGCAACGAATGTTTTGCCTTCGGATCTGTGATAGAAGGTGTACCCAACAGTTTCCTTTGGGTATCCTATGAAGACACATTTCTCCGATTTGGGTTCGAGCTTATCAGGTTGAAGCTTTTTCACATAAGCATCGCAGCCCCAAACTTTAAAAAACGACAACTTTGGTTTCTTGCCAAACCACAGTTCATAAGGCGTCGTCTCAACGGATTTTGATGGTGCCCTATTTAACGTGAATGCGGCCGTCTCTAAAGCATATCCCCAAAATGATAGCGGTAAATCAGTAAGAGACATCATAGATCGCACCATATCTAGTAAAGTACGATTACGACATTCGGACACACCATTACGCTGTGGTGTTCCGGGTGGCGTGAGTTGCGAAACTATTCCACAGTTTTTCAAATGTACACCAAACTCGTAACTCAAATATTCTCCTCCACGATCAGATCGTAGAAACTTTATTTTCTTGTTACGATGATTTTCAACTTCACTCTGAAATTCTTTGAACTTTTCAAATGTTTCAGACTTATGTTTCATTAAGTAAATATACCCATATCTGCTTAAATCATCTGTGAAGGTGAGAAAATAACAATATCCGCCACGAGCCTCAATATTCATCGGGCCACATACATCGGTATGTATGATTTCCAACAAATCTGTTGCTCTCTCCATAGTACCGGAGAACGGTGTTTTAGTCATCTTGCCCAAGAGGCACGGTTCGCAAGTACCAAGTGATTCATAATCAAGTGGTTCCAAAAGTCCATCGGTATGGAGTTTCTTCATGCGCTTTATACCGATATGACCTAAACGACAGTGCCACAAATAAGTTGCACTTTCATTATCAACTCTGCATCTTTTGGCTTCAACATTATGAATATGTGTATTACTACTATCGAGATTTAGTAAGAATAGACCACTCTTCAAGGGTGCATGACCATAAAAGATATTACTCATATAAATAGAACAACCATTATTCTCTGATTTAAATGAATAACCGTCTCGCATTTAAACAAGATCCAGATATAATGTTCATGCTCAACGCTGGCACCAAATAACAATTATTTAGGTCTAATATTAATCCCGAAGGTAGATGTAGAGGTAGCGTGCCGACTGCGATCACATCGACTTTGGAACCATTTCCCACGCGCATCGTCACCTCGTCCTTTGCTAGTGCCCGCTTATTCTGTAGTCCCTGTTTCGAGTTGCAAATATTAGCAACAGAACCAGTATCAAATACCCAGGTGCTACTGCGAGCTCTAGTAAGGTACACATCAATAACATGTATATCACATATACCTTTGTTCACCTTGCCATCCTTCTTATCCGCCAAATACTTGGGGCAGTTCCGCTTCCAGTGACTAGTCTGCTTGCAGTAGAAGCACTCAGTTTCAGGCTTAGGTCTAGACTTGGGTTTCTTCTCTTGAGCAGCAACTTGCTTGCCGTTCTTTTTGAAGTTCCCCTTTTTCTTCCCTTTGCCCTTTTTCTTGAAACTAGTGGTCTTGTTAACCATCAACACTTGATGCTCCTTCTTGATTTCTACCTCCGCAGCTTTCAGCATTGCGAAGAGCTCGGGAATAGTCTTGTTCATCCCTTGCATATTATAGTTCATCACGAAGCTCTTGTAGCTTGGTGGCAGTGATTGGAGAATTCTGTCAATGACGCAATCATCCGGAAGATTAACTCCCAATTGAATCAAGTGATTATTATACCTAGACATTTTGAGTATATGCTCACTGACAGAACTGTTCTCTTCCATCTTGCAGCTATAGAACTTATTGGAGACTTCATATCTCTCAATCCGGGCATTTGCTTGAAATATTAACTTCAACTCCTGGAACATCTCATATGCTCCATGACGTTCAAAACGTCGTTGAAGTCCCGATTCTAAGCCGTAAAGCATGGCACACTGAACTATCGAGTAGTCATCAGCTTTGCTCTGCCAGACGTTCATAACATCTGGCGTTGCTCCAGCAGCAGGCCTGGCACCCAGCGGTGCTTCCAGGACGTAATTCTTCTGTGCAGCAATGAGGATAATCCTCAAGTTACGGACCCAGTCCGTGTAATTGCTACCATCATCTTTCAACTTTGCTTTCTCAAGGAACGCATTAAAATTTAACGGAACAACAGCACGAGCCATCTATCTACAATCAACATAAACAAGCAAGATACTATCAGGTACTAAGTTCATGATAAATTTAAGTTCAATTAATCATATTACTTAAGAACTCCCACTTAGATAGACATCCCTCTAATCCTCTAAGTGATTACGTGATCCAAATCAACTAAACCATAACCGATCATCACGTGAGATGGAGTAGTTTTCAATGGTGAACATCGTTATGTTGATCATATCTACTATATGATTCACGCTCGACCTTTCGGTCTCCGTGTTCCGAGGCCATATCTGCATATGCTAGGCTTGTCAAGTTTAACCTGAGTATTCTGCGTGTGCAAAAACTGGCTTGCACCCGTTGTAGATGGACGTAGAGCTTATCACACCCGATCATCACGTGGTGTCTGGGCACGACGAACTTTGGCAACGGTGCATACTCAGGGAGAACACTTCTTGATAATTTAATGAGAGATCATCTTATAATGCTACCGTCAATCAAAGCAAGATAAGATGCATAAAAAGATAAACATCACATGCAATCAATATAAGTGATATGATATGGCCATCATCATCTCGTGCTTGTGATCTCCATCTCCGAAGCACCGTCATGATCACCATCGTCACCGGCGCGACACCTTGATCTCCATCGTAGCATCGTTGTCGTCTCGCCAATCTTATGCTTTCACGACTATCACTACCGTTTAGTAATAAAGTAAAGCATTACATCGCGATTGCATTGCATACAATAAAGCGACAACCATACGGCTCCTGCCAGTTGCCGATAACTTGGTTACAAAACATGATCATCTCATACAATAAAATTCAGCATCATGCCTTGACCATATCACATCACAACATGCCCTGCAAAAACAAGTTAGACGTCCTCTACTTTGTTGTTGCAATTTTTTTTACGTGGCTGCTACGGGCTTAAGTAAGAACCAATCTCACCTACGCATCAAAACCACAACGATAGTTTGTCAAATAGACTCCGTTTTAACCTTCGCAAGGACCGGGCGTAGCCATACTTGGTTCAACTAAAGTTGGAGAGACAGTCGCCCGCAAGCCATCTCTGTGCAAAGCACGTCGAGGGAACCGGTCTCGCGTAAGCGTACGCGTAAGGTTGGTCTGGGTCGTCTCGTCCAACAATACCGCCGAACCAAAATATGACATGCTGGTAGGAAGTATGACTTGTATCGTCCACAACTCACTTGTGTTCTACTCGTGCATATAACATCAACATCAATAACCTGGCTCGGATGCCACGTGTTGGGTTTCGTAGTAATTTCAAAAATTTTCCTACGCGCACACAGGATCATGTGATGCATAGCAACGAGAGGAGAGTGTTGTCTACGTACCCAACGCAGACCGACTGCGGAAGCGATGACACGACGTAGAGGAAGTAGTCGTACGTCTTCACGATCCAACCGATCAAGCACCGAAACTACGGCACCTCTGAGTTCGAGCACACGTTCAGCTTGATGACAATCCCCGGACTCCGATCCAGCAAAGTGTCGGGGAAGAGTTTCGTCAGCACGACGGCGTGGTGACGATCTTGATGAACTACAGCAGCAGGGCTTCGCCTAAACTCCGCTACAGTATTATCGAGGAATATGGTGGCAGGGGGCACCGCACACGGCTAAGGAATCGATCACGTGGATCAACTTGTGTCAACTTGTGTGTTTAGAGGTGCCCCTGCCTCCGTATATAAAGGAGCCAAGGGGGGAGGAGGCGCCGGCCAGGAGGAGGTGGCGCAGGAGGAGTCCTACTCCTACCGGGAGTAGGACTCCCCCCCAATCCTATTCCAACTAGGATTCCCAAGGGGGAAAGAGGGAGAGGGGTGGCCGGCCACCTCTCCTAGTCCTACTAGGACTAGGGGAAGGGGGGAGGCGCGCAGCCCCCTTGGGCTGCCCCTTTCTCCTTTCCACTAAGGCCCATGATGGCCCATATGGCTCCCGGGGGGTTCCGGTAACCTCCCGGTAACCCGGTAAAATCCCGATTTCACCCGGAACACTTACGATGTCCAAACATAGACTTCCAATATATCAATCTTTATGTCTCGACCATTTCGAGACTCCTCGTCATGTCCGTGATCACATCCGGGACTCCGAACAACCTTCGGTACATCAAAATGCATAAACTCATAATATAACTGTCATCGTAACCTTAAGCGTGCGGACCCTACGGGTTCGAGAACAATGTAGACATGACCGAGACATGTCTCCGGTCAATAACCAATAGCGGGACCTGGATGCCCATATTGGCTCCTACATATTCTACGAAGATCTTTATCGGTCAGACCGCATAACAACATACGTTGTTCCCTTTGTCATCGGTATGTTACTTGCCCGAGATTTGATCGTCGGTATCCAATACCTAGTTCAATCTCGTTACCGGCAAGTCTCTTTACTCGTTCCGTAATACATCATCTCACAACTAACATATTAGTTGTAATGCTTGCAAGGCTTATGTGATGTGTATTACCGAGAGGGCCCAGAGATACCTCTCCAACAATCGGAGTGACAAATCCTAATCTCGAAATACGCCAACCCAACATCGACCATTGGAGACACCTGTAGTACTCCTTTATAATCACCCAGTTACGTTGTGACGTTTGGTAGCACACAAAGTGTTCCTCCGGTAAACGGGAATTGCATAATCTCATAGTCATAGGAACATGTATAAGTCATGAAGAAAGCAATAGCAACATACTAAACGATCGGGTGCTAAGCTAATGGAATGGGTCATGTCAATCAGATCATTCTACTAATGATGTGACCTCGTTAATCAAATAACAACTCATTGTTCATGGTTAGGAAACATAACCATCTTTGATTAACGAGCTAGTCAAGTAGAGGCATACTAGTGACACTCTGTTTGTCTATGTATTCACACATGTATTATGTTTCCGGTAAATACAATTCTAGCATGAATAATAAACATTTATCATGATTATAAGGAAATAAATAATAACTTTATTATTGCCTCTAGGGCATATTTCCTTCAACCATAGCATCTTCGATGAAGTGTGAGTAGTTTACTTCAGACCTACGGGTCCATAGTTAGTAGCTAGATGGCTTCTTCTCTCTTTTTGGATCTCAATACAATTTTCTCGCCCTCTCTTGTGGAGAACTATTCGATGTAATCTTCTTTTTGCGGTGTGTTTGTTAAGACCGATGAATTGTGGGTTTATGATCAAGTCTATCTATGAATAATATTTGAATCTTCTCTGAATTCTTTTATGTATGATTGGTTATCTTTGCAAGTCTCTTCGAATTATCAGTTTGGTTTGGCCTACTATATTGATCTTTCTTGCAATGGGAGAAGTGCTTAGCTTTGGGTTCAATCTTGCGGTGTCCTTTCCCAGTGGCAGTAGGGGAAGCAAGGCACATATTGTATTGTTGCCATCGAGGATAACAAGATGGGGTTTTCTTCATATTTCATGAGTCTATCCCTCTACATCATGTCATCTTGCTTAAGGCGTTAATCTGTTTTTAACGTAATACTCTAGATGCATGCTGGATAGTGGTCGATGAGTGGAGTAATAGTAGTAGATGCAGGCAGGAGTCGGTCCACTTGTCTCGGACGTGATGCCTATATACATGATCATACCTAGATATTCTCATAACTATGCTCAATTCTGTCAATTGCTCAATAGTAATTTGTTCACCCACCGTAGAATACTTATGCTCTCGAGAGAAGCCACTAGTGAAAGTTATGGCCCCCGGGTCTATCTTTATCATATTAATCTCCTACCACTTAGTTATTTCCTTGCTTTTCACTTTGCCTTTATTTTACTTTGCATCTTTATCACAAAAATACCAAAAAATATTATCTTATCATATCTATGAGATCTCACTCTCGCAAGTGGCCGTGTAGGGATTGACAACCCCTATTCGCGTTGGTTGCGGGGATTTATTTGTTTTGTGCAGGTACGAGGGACTCACGCGTAGCCTCCTACTGGATTGATACCTTGGTTCTCAAAATCTGAGGGAAATACTTACGCTACTTTGCTACATCATCCCTTCCTCTTCGGGGGAAACCAACACGGCGCTCAAGAGGTAGCAAGAAGGATTTCTGGCGCCGTTGCCGAGGAGGTTCACGCAAGTCAAGATTTGACTCCCGACAACGAGCCATTTGTGGCGCCATTGCCGGGGAGGTCTATGTAAAAGTCAACATACCAAGTACCCATCACATAGCCTTATCTCCCGCATTACATTATTTGCCATTTGCCTCTCGTTTTCCTCTCCCCCCACTTCACCCTTGCCTTTTTATTCCCACTCTCTCTATCCTCCCTCTCTTTCTCTATTTACCTCTTTTTGCCCGCTTGCTTTTTGTTTGCTTGTGTGTTAGTTTGCTTGCTTGTCACGACGGCTCAAGATAATACTAAATTGTGTGACTTCACCAATACTAACAACAATGATTTTATTAGCACTCTGATTGCTCCTCTTACCGATGCTGAATCTTGTGAAATTAATACTGCTTTGCTGAATCTTGTCATGAAAGATCCGTTTTCCGGCCTTCCTAGTGAAGATGCAGCTACCCATCTTAATAGCTTCGTTGATTTATGTGATATGCAAAATAAGAAAGATGTGGATAATGATATTGTTAAATTGAAGCTATTTCCTTTTTCGCTTAGAGATCATGCTAAAGCTTGGTTTTCATCTTTGCCTAAAAATAGTACTGATTCATGGAACACGTGAAAAGATGCTTTTATCCCTAAGTATTTTCCTCCCGCTAAGATTATCTCTCCTAGAAATGATATTATGAATTTTAAGCAACTTGATCATGAACATGTTGCACAAGCTTGGGAGAGAATGAAACTAATGATACGTAATTGCCCTACTCATGGTTGAAATCTATGGATGGTTATACAAATTTTTACGCCGGATTGAATTTTGCTTCTAGAAATCTTTTAGATTCAGCTGCGGGAGGCACTTTTATGGAAATCACTTTAGGAGAAGCTATAAACTCCTAGATAATATTATGGTTAATTATTCTCAATGGCATACTGAAAGAACTACTAATAAAAAGGTGCATGCGATTGAAGAAATTAATGTTTTGAGTGGAAAGATGGATGAACTTATGAAATTATTTGCTAATAAGAGTGTTTCTTCTGATCCTAATGATATGCCCTTGTCTACTTTGATTGAGAATAATAATGAATCTATGGATGTGAATTTTGTTGGTAGGAACAATTTTGGTAACAACGCATATGGAGGAAATTTCAATCCTAGGCTTTATCCTAGTAATCCCTCTAATAATTATGGTAATTCCTACAACAATTCTTATGGAAATTATAATAATATGCCCTCTTATTTTGAATCTAATATTAAAGAATTTATTACTTCGCAAAAGAATTTCAATGCTTTGATTGAAGAAAAAATGCTTAAGATTGATGAGTTGGCTAGGAATGTTGATAGAATTGCTCTTGATGCTGATTCTTTGAAACCTAGATCTATTCCACCTAAGCATGATGTCAATGAGTCTCTCAAAGCCATGAGAATTTCAATTGATGAGTGCAAAGAAAGAACCGCTAGGATGCGTGCTAAGAAAGATGCCTTTATAAGAGCGTGTTCTTCTAGTTCCTATGAAAATAAAGATGAAGATCTAAATGTTATTGATGTGTCCCCTATTAAATCTTTGTTTTGCAATATTAATCTTGATAATGATGGGACTGAATATGATCCACCTTTACCTAGAAGGCGTTCCGAGAATTCGTAATTTGTTGATCTTGATGCTAAAACCCTAGATGTTGCTAAACCCACTATTATGGATTTAAAGGAATTTAACTATGAAAATTGCTCTTTGATTGATTGTATTTCCTTGTTGCAATCCGTTCTAAATTCTCCTCATGCTTATTGTCAAAATAAAGCGTTTAGTAAACATATCGTTGATGCCTTGATGCAATCTTATGAAGAAAAACTTGAATTGGAAGTTTCTATCCCTAGAAAACTTTATGATGAGTGGGAACCAACTATTAAAATTAAAATTAAAGATCATGAATGCTATGCTTTATGTGATTTGGGTGCTGGTGTTTCCACGATTCCAAAGACTTTGTGTGATTTGTTAGGTTTCCATGATTTTGATAATTACTCTCTGAACTTGCACCTTGCGGATTCCACTATTAAGAAACATATGGGAAGAATTAATGATGTTCTTATTATTGCAAATAGGAATTATGTGCCCGTAGATTTTATTGTTCTTGACATAGATTGCAATCCTTCATGTCCTATTATTCTTGGTAGACCTTTCCTTAGAACGATTTGTGCAATTATTGATATGAAGGAAGGAAATATTAGATTCCAATTTCCGTTAAGGAAAGGCATGGAACACTTTCCTAGAAATAAAATTAAATTTCCGTATGAATCTATTATGAGATCCACTTATGGATTGCCTACCAAAGATGGCCATACCTGGATCTATTCTTGCTTGTTATGCCTAGCTAGGGGCGTTAAACGATAGCGCTTGTTGGGAGGCAACCCAATTTTATTTTCATTCCTTGCTTTTTGATCCTATTTAGGAATAAATAATTTATCTATCCTCTGTTTTGGTTGTGTTTTTTGTGTTTAATTAGAGTTTGTGCCAACTAGAACCGTTGGGAAGACTTGGGGAAAGTCTTGTTACACTTGCTGTAAAAAACAGAAACTTTAGCGCTCACGAGAACTGCTGTCATTTTTATTTGGAGAGTTCTCTTTAGTTAATTATTTTTTCATATGATTACTAGATAAATTCCTCATGTGCAGCAATTTATTTTAGAATTTGTGGGGTTCCAGATCTTGCGCTAGCTACAGATTACTACAGACTGTTCTGTTTTTGACAGATTCTGTTTTTCGTGTGTTGTTTGCTTATTTTGATGTATCTATGGCAAATAAAATAGTTTATAAACCATAGAGAAGTTGGAATACAGTAGTTATAACACCATTATAAATAAAGAATGAGTTCATTACCGTATCTTGAAGTGGTCTTTTATTTTCTTTCGCTAACGGAGCTCATGAGATTTTCTACTTTACGTTTTGTGTTGTGAAGTTTTCAAGTTTTGGGTAAAGATTTGATGGATTATGGAACAAGGAGTGGCAAGAGCCTAAGATTGGGTATGCCCATGGCACCCCAAGATAATCTAAGGACACCTAAAATCCAAAGCTTGGGGATGCCCTGGAAGGCATCCCTCTTTCGTCTACTTCTATCGGTAACTTTACTTGGAGCTATATTTTTATTCACCACATGATATATGTTTTTCTTGGAGCATCTGGTATGATTTGAGTCTTTAATTCTTATTTTACCACAATCATCCTTTCTGTACACACCTTTTGAGTGAGCCATACATGATTTGGAATTTGTTAGAATACTCTATGTGCTTCGCTTATATCTTTTGAGTTATATAGTTTTGCTCTAGTACTTCACTTATATCTTTTAGAGCACGGTGGTGGATTTGTTTTATAGAAACTATTGATCTCTCATGCTTCACTTAGATTATTTTGAGAGTCTTAAAAGGCATGGTAATTTGCTTAAAGTCTTAATATGCTTGGTATATACAAGATTAATAATAAAACTTTCTTATGAGTGTGCTGAATACTATGAGAAGTTTGATGCTTGATAATTGTTTTGAGATATAAAGATGGTGATATTAAAGTTGTGCTAGTTGAGTAATTGTGAATTTGAGAAATACTTGTGTTAAATTTTGTGATTCCCGTAGCATGCATGTATGGTGACCGTTATGTGATGAAGTCGGAGCATGATTTACTTTTTGATTGTCTTCCTTATGAGTGGCGGTCGGGGACGAGCGATGGTCTTTTCCTACCAATCTATCCCCCTAGGAGCATGCGTGTAATACTTTGCTTTGATAACTTGTAGATTTTTGCAATAAGTATATGAGTTCTTTATGACTAATGTTGAGTCCATGGATTATACGCACTCTCACCCTTCCACCTTTGCTAGCCTCTAATACCGCGCACCTTTCGCCCGCATCATACACCCACCATATACCTTCCTCAAAACAGCCACCATACCTACCTATTATGGCATTTCCATAGCCATTCCGAGATATATTGCCATGCAACTTTCCACCGTTTCGTTCATTATGACACACTCCATCACCATCATATTGCTTAGCATGATGATGTAGTTGACATCGTATTTGTGGCAAAGCCACCATTCATAATTCTTTCATACATGTCACTCATGCATCATTGCATATCCTGGTACACCGCCGGAGGCATTCACATAGAGTCATATTTTGTTCTAAGTATCGAGTTGTAATTGTTGAGTTGTAAGAAAAATAAAAGTGTGATTATCATCATTATTAGAGCATTGTCCCAGTGAGGAAAGGATGATGGAGACTATGATTCCCCCACAAGTCGTGATGAGACTCCGGACGAAAAAAAGAGAAAGAAAATAGGCCATAAAAAAGAAAATGAAAAGGCCCAAATAAAAAAATGAGAGAAAAAGAGAGAAGTGACAATGTTACTATCCTTTTACCACATTTGTGCTTCAAAGTAGCACCATGATATTCATAGTAGAGAGTCTCTCATGTTATCACTTTCATATACTAGTGGGAATTTTTCATTATAGAACTTGGCTTGTATATTCCAATGATGGGATTCCTCAAAATGCCCTAGGTCTTCATGAGCAAGCAAGTTGGATGCACACCCACTTAGTTTCTTTTTGAGCTTTCATATACCTATAGCTCTAGTGCATCCGTTGCATGGCAATCCCTACTCACTCACATTGATATCTATTGATGGGTATCTCCATAGCCCGTTGATACGCCTAATTGATGTGAGACTATCTTCTCCCTTTTTGTCTTCTCCACAACCACCATTCTATTCCACCTATAGTGCTATATCCATGGCTCATGCTCATGTATTGCATGAAGATTGAAAAAGTTAGAGAATGTCAAAAGTATGAAACAATTGCTTGGCTTGTTATCAGGGTTGTGCATAATTTAAATATTTTGTGTGGTGAAGATGGAGCATAGTCAGACTATATGATTTTGTAGGGATAACTTTCTTTGGCCATGTATTTTGAGAAGACATAATTGCTTTGTTAGTATGCTTGAAGTATTATTATTTTTATGTCAATATTAAACATTTGTCTTGAATCTTTCGGATCTGAATATTCATACCACAATTAAGAAGAATTACATTAAAATTATGCCAAGTAGCACTCCGCATCAAAAAATCTGTTTTTATCATTTACCTACTCGAGGACGAGCAGGAATTAAGCTTGGGGATGCTTGATACGTCTCCAATGTATCTATAATTTTTGATTGCCCCATGCTATATTATCTACTGTTTTGGACATTATTGGGCTTTATTCTCCACTTTTATACTATTTTTGGGACTAACCTATTGACTGGAGGCCCATCCCAGAATTGCTGTTTTTTTGCCTGTTTTAGGGTTTCGAAGAAAAGGAATATCAAACGGAGTCCAAACGGAATGAAACCTTCGGGAACGTGATTTTCTCAACGAACAAGACCCGGGAGACTTGGACCCTACATCAAGACACAAAAGAGGTGGCCACGAGGTAGGGGGGCGCGCCCACCCCCACCAGGCGCGCCCTCCACCCTCGTGGCCCCCCTGTTGCTCCACCGACGTACTCCTTCCTCCTATATATACCTACGTACCCCCAAACGATCAAATAAGGAGCCAAAAACCTAATTCCACCGCTGCAACTTTCTGTATTCACGAGATCCCATCTTGGGGCCTGTTCCGGAGCTCCGCCGGAGGGGGCATCGATCACGGAGGGCTTCTACATCAACAACATAGCCTCTTCGATGAAGTGTGAGTAGTTTACTTCAGACCTACAGGTCCATAGTTAGTAGCTAGATGGCTTCTTCTCTCTTTTTGGATCTCAATACAGGTCCAAAACAGAGCTCTTTTGTCCAAGCACCTATCCAAGTTTTATAACAAAGTAGATATTCCATGGGTTACTCTCATCTGGAACACTTATTATGATGGTGTTGTTCCTCATGGCACAGTTTCATGTGGTTCTTACTGGTGGAGAGATATCCTTAAGCTTAATGATGTTTTCAGACTCCACTCAGAGGTAATCATCAACATGGGGGACTCTGTTCTTTTTTGGTATGATGCTTGGGTGTTCCTCGGCTCATCTACTCCCCTCAGAGAGAGATTTCAGAGACTATTCTCTTTTGTCATTGATGACAAGGTGTCGGTACGTGAGGTTCTCAGCACACCTAATATGGCTGATCTTTTTCATCTGCCCTTGTCGCTAGAAGCAATGGATGAACTGAATGTTGTCCAGTCTGGTCTTTTTGTCCTTCATGCTAATGCACAGATACCAGATTACTGGTCATGGACACCTGGTAAAGGGGTTTTCTCTGCAAAGAGTTATTACACTGTAATGCATTCTCATATGGCCACAGATACTCCAACCAAGTGGATTTGGGAAAGTAAGGCGACAATGAAGATAAAGGTTTTTGCATGGTTGATGCTAAATGATCGACTCAATACAAGAGACATGCTAGTGAGAAGGCACTGGAGATCCACTCAGGATGATAACACCTGCTCGTTATGCTTCGCCCATGCCCATGAAGATAGAGATCATCTCTTCTTTACATGCCAATTCAGCACAAGAGTATGGAACTACTTGGGCATCCAATGGTTAGCTGGTTTAACACCAGCCCAATGTTTATTTGCTCCAAGGAAAAGCTTTGGCAAACCTTTCTTCCGGGAGGTTGTTTATCTAGCAGCTTGGAATATTTGGCTCCTTCGAAATGGCAGAATATTCAGACATGAAAGGCCATCTATTGCTGCTTGGAAGAGAAATTTCATTCATGATGATACCCTGCACTCTCACAGATTCAAGTCTACTATTAGACCGCTGCTGTTAGCTTGGGTTAATTCTTTGCCTTAATTGGTTGTATGTATCCATGTATATATTTGTGCATAGGTTGTTAATAGCTCAGTAGGTAAGTAGACTTCTTTTCCTTTAGTTAGATTTCCTGTACAGAACCTTTTGTTATGCTTGGTGGTTGGGTTTTAATAAAGTGTTGTGGGGCTGTTGCCTCACAGTTTCCAGTCAAAACAAACAATACAATACGTGCCTTGTGTCGGGGTACTGATCCACGAACACCTATGGGACCGGCGGACCGGATCCCTTTCGGTTCGGCGGGGGCGGAGATCGTGCAAAGAGCAAATCGAGGCGATACACGCGAGCGATTTACCCAGGTTCGGGCCGCATGGATGCGTAAAACCCTACTCCTGCTTTGTGGTTTGTATTGGTTTCTTGCTCGGGAGCGCGGAGTGCTACAGTACACACCAGCAGCTAGCGAGACCGAGCGTGAGTGTTCGAACCCACCTCTACGTTGCACACGGGCCTCCTTTTATATGCTCAAGGGGTCACCGACAGGTGTCAATGGAGGTAAAGGGCAAAAATGGAAAGGTGCTGTGGTAGGCACAGCTACCTGCTATAGTGTATCATACCTAACCCTGACGGCAGGGGACAAAGGCCTTAAATGCCCGCCTGTGTCGCCTAAACAGTGCGAAAAGGGACCACCAGGGACGCCACCGTTCGCCACGATGGCGATCTTGTCAGCGCCGCTTGCCACCGCACGCCCCTGGCTGCACAGCCTTCCGCCACGTACGCCTGGAGGGGCCCCAGAGCAACACGTTGGTGGATGTGCTAGAGCGCGGGCACGGAGAGGTGGCTTGCCGCGGCAAGCAGCTTGCCGCGGTCGTTGTCTTGTCGTGTCCGGGAGCTTGTCGCTCACCGGGCCTTGCCGGGACGCGTGGTGCGCCACGGCAAGTTCCTTGAAATGCCTTGGGTGGCCTTCCCGGCAAGCTCCTCTTGCCGGGGTCTTGGGATGCTTTTGTTAACCTTCCCGGCAAGCTCCTCTTGCCGGGGTCTTGTCTTCTTGACTTGGACACTTTGTTCTTGAATGGCTCCAAAGGAACCACGGAGGATCTTGGCGGTCACCCGGCAAGCCTTGCCGCGGGATGCTGCGACTGCCCGTGCACAAGTTCGGGATACTAGGGCACCCCTTACTCTAGTACACCGACAGGAGCCCCCGGGCCTGGGCCATACACGATGCCGAGCACTGTTGGTCCAGGCCCAAAACAGGGCATGGGCACACGCGGCCGAGGTTACGCCGTATCTCACTCCGTATCCACCGCGCCCTCCCTGAACGGTACGCGTTGAATGCGGCGTCGTGGGAGAGATCGTGGGGGTTTCTTTATTCGGAAATGCGGAACGTCCGCCCCCTCCCCCTTTATAAGCAGGGGAAACAGGGGCAGTTCACACATTCGCCCGTTGCCGTTTCCAATCTCAGAAATCTCCGTTGCCTTCCTCGCCTCCCCAAAGCTGAGAGAGAGAGAGCAGCGCTCCGCCCCCCAGCGCCGCCAGCACCACCAACGCCGTCAACCTCCTCCACTGCTTCCGCCATGGCTCCAAAGGCCGACAAGGGGAAGGCCGTGAAGTCGACCGAAGCGCAGCGGCTCGCGGCGCTGCGGAAGGAGCGGTCCGTCTTCCCCCAAGCTCGGCGCGAAGGAGCTGAGGGAGAACTACTACCTGTTCTGGTCGGCGGAGACGCGCGCGCACCCGCGCACAAAGGTTCTCCCCGCCGCCACTTGGAAGAAAGCTCCGAATGGGTACCGCTTCTTCGCATTGTTCTTCTACTGCGGGCTCTACCCGCCCTTCTCTGATTTCTTTTGCGACATCATGAACACCTACGGATTCCACCTCCTCGACTTCACCCCCAACGCCGTCCTGACAATGGCAGTTTTCACACACCTCTGCGAAAACTTTGTCGGAGTCCTTCCCAACGTAGCCCTCTTCCGCCACTTTTTCATACCCCGAGTAGAGAGAGAAGAGCCTCTATCCGGCGGAATTGCCTGGATCTCAAGGCCCGGTAAGAAAGAGACCTATCTGGAGGGAGAATTCCGCGGCAAGTGGGAGGAGTGGAGAGCTTATTGGTGCTGGATTGACGAGGAGAGCCCGCAGCCATTTACCACCCGACGCCGAACCCCAGTAGCACGCGGCAGCGATTGGAGTGACATGGCCCCGGAGGACGACAGGCTGAAGATTGCCGTCACCAGGATCCTGCGCCTCAGGCTTGCCGGGCTTACTGTTGGCGCAGTTGGCGCAGACTTCCTTCGCCGCCGCATCGCCCCCCTGCAGGAACGGGGGAGGCCAACTTGGGAGTTCAAGAACGCGGCAGATATCATGAGGCTGCGGCCAGGCCTCAATTACAACTTCACAGTCTTGGAGCTCAACGCAATGCTGCAGGAGCTGTTCAAGTATGACCCCCAGCATCCCGAGGTCTTCAGATTGCTGGGGGGCGTCGTCCCGTTGTGCAACGATTCTGCGCTCGACCGCATCCGTGCAATGATGCCGGAGTGCGACTCGCACGGAATTGCGCCAACTTGGAAGGAGCCCGCACACGACATCGTGCAGCAGTTCTTCGACGACTTGGTGGAGGTGCCAATCCGCCCCGATAAGAAGGACGGCCTCACCCGCGACACCACGGATGCGGAGATGGCACTCATCGCCACCAGGCTGGAGGAGGCAGCGGCAGCCGCAGCCGCGGGCGAGTTTGGCTTCACCGTGGAAGAGGCGGATGCAGCGGAAGCGGCAAGCTATGCCGAGCGAGGGGAGTCCGCCGGCAAGAGGGAACTTGCCGGGCGTGATGCCGAGCCGAGCGAGCCCGCCAAGGACACAAGCGGTTCGTTGGAAATCAACTCCTCCTCCTCCTCTTCTTCGTGCAGCTCACCGCAAGCAGAGCCTCCATCCCCACCAAGAAGGCGCCTCCGCAAGGCGGGTGACGTGACGGAGCGGCAAGTGGGTCAACAGTCGCCGCGCCGCGTGACACGCTCCACCGCGGCAAACACCGTTTCCGCGGGAGCACCTCATGCTGCGACGGCAACTGGAGCCGAGTCTAGCCGGACCACCGCTTCAGTTCCTACTGCTGCTCATGCCGCGCCGACAGCTGGAGCGGGGTCGTCTCAGACCACCGCTACTGCTCCCGCCAAGCGGCCAAGGGAAGCCACTCCTCCGCCTCCTCGCGCCGGACGTGGGCCAGACTTCGACTTCTCCGCGTTCAGCTGCGACGAAGAAGAAGAAGAAGAAGAGTAAGCTTCTCTTGCTGTATTTGCGTTTCTTAAATTCTTGCCCTTGGTCTTGCTTCTCACTTGCTTTTCTTCTGAAATTGTTCCTTTTTAGGACTCTGGCCCAGAGAGCGGCAAAGAGGGCTAAGGTCCTAGTGATCGTCATCGAGGACGAGCCCACTGCGACAGCAGGTGGCGCGCCCCAGACAACCCTGCCGGACCCGGCGACATTCCTCCAGGGCAGCCCCCAGCGTAAGTGCATGATTTACTTTCTGCTGCGAGGCGCGCTTGGGTACTTGTCTTTGCTAATATTTGCTTGTTAACTTGTGTAGGAGCCGAGCAGCCCCACCAGGAGCCAAGGGAGAATCCCCCGACAAGGGAGAGTTCTCCGGAAAGGGAAGGCTTCATGGTGAGGGAGAAGTCTCCGGCAAGGGAGGGTTCTCCGGTGAGGGACAGCGCCAGCGGCCCCCCGACGATGGAAACCACGACCGCAGAGCCTGGTGCATGTACTCCCCTTGCTTCAAAAATTCTCTTGGATCCTTCTTCTTTTGATCTTCTTTCTGTTGGATTTTGTTTGACTCTTCTCCCCTTTTCTGGCCGTTAGATCCACACACTGCAGAGCAGATGGAGACCGAGGTCGCCGCCGACGAACCAGCCGGTGCTGGAGACGCCGCCGGCGCAGAGGCCGCCAAGGCTGCCGCCGCAGCAACTGGCGAGGAGTCTGGCGATCGTACTGACGGCCCAGAGGCCGCAGGAGCGCCAGGTGCTACACCGACCGCCGACCCATCCGCCGAAGCCGCAGCGCCAAGCTCCAAGGAGCCCTAGCCGGGCGTTTATTTGAAGGCCGGCGACGACGTCTTCATCAATCTTCCCTGGGCATCAAGCTCCAGAGCGCCGGTCGAGGGGGAGGTCTTCGATGGAGAAGTGCTTGCCTCCGCGGGGCTGAAGTTGGTCGACGCGCCAAGCAGCAGCAGCAACGATCCCGAAGAGGAGCGGCTGCTGCGGAAGCTGATGTCGCTCTACCGCGCGCGGCAAGCCAAGCTGGAATCCCGCGAGGCACTTGTCGCGAAGGCGGGAGCTGACATCAAAAGGCGCGCGGAAGAGCTTGGGGGTTTCCACCGGGAAGCCCTCCGATCCCTGGCGAAGGAGCGGGAGCAGCTCGCTGAGGCGCAGAAGGCCTTCCTCCTCGAGAAGGCCGAAGCCGAAGAGCGGCAACGACTTGCCGCTGTGAAGCTAGCCATAGAGGAGGGCGAGCTGGCGCAGTGGAAGGTCAACCTCGACGCTCACGAGGAGGAGCTTGCCGCGCGAGAGGAAAAACTCGGCGGAGCCCTCAAACAAGCAGAAGACGCCGCCGCCGCCGCCGAGGCCGCCAAGGAGGAATTGAAGACGAAGGTGGCGCAGCTAGAAGCCGAACTTGCCGAGAAGGGCAAAGAGCTCAGCGCCGCCAAGGACTCCAACGCGGGTTTTGAGTTGAAGCTGACCGCTTTGACCTAGACGCTGGACGGCGCCAAGAAGCGGGAGGCGGCCTTGACGGAAGAGATCAAGGCCGACAAGGCGCTGCTGGAGAGCGTTGCCGCCACCCAGAACACCTTCAAAGAGACTGTGGAGCATTGAACGGAGAGTCTGGTCGATGCTGCCACGGATATTGACAGGGAGTTGGCGCAGCTGGGGATGGGAGATTTTGGGTATCCCTCCGACGACAACCTCCAGCCCAGCGCCAAGCTCGTCCTGTTCTTCAAGGGCGTGGCGACAGCCCTTCAGCGACTCCGAGAGAGGATCCCCAAACAGCTGGCCGACGAATCGCGCAAGATTTGCGCAGGGGCCCTCTAGAAGGTGTTGATGAAGGTGGCCTTCCGCAATCCTGGTCTCCGCCTCACCAACATCCTCAGGACCTTGCCACCGGAGGCTGATCTGGAGGAGCTCAAGGACCTTGTCGCACCCATTGTGGACAAGGTGAGCGGGATTAAGAGGGTCGAAGGCGATCGCGTAGATTAGGCCGCCCATTTCTTCTTTCCTTGTCGTTGTTTGACATGTTATAAAAACAGACTATTAGAGCCGCGACAAGTTATCCTTGTAATATAACTTTTATTCTGGGCAATTATTGCAACGTTATTCCCTTCACTTGATCCCTCCCTTTGTATGTCTTTTTACCCTACGCTTTTAGGGAACTTGCCGGTGTAGGCACCTTAGCCGCGAGCGCTGAGTGCGGGACGTCAGCAGCCTGCTGGCGGTGCCGCTACCGATAAGAAACCTTGTCGCAACTAGTTGGAGCTCACTTAAGTTGCTGAGCGAACTCAAAAACAAAGTAAGGGCGCTAGCTGCTTACTTAAGTTGCTGAGCAGACTCGAAGCAAAGTAAGGGCGCTAGCAGCTCACTTAAGTTGTTGAGCGGACTCGAAACAAAGTAAAGGCGCAACTAGCTGCGAGTTGGTTCCTCCGCGCACAGGTTTTCCATACAAAGTGCGGTCGTTCAAGGGAGATAACTTAAAATTTTAACAAATTTGATTGCTCAAACTTTGGCAACTTAGCTTTTCTGTTGCTTGCTTCTCGGCAAGGCGAAACTTTCTTGAACGACGCCTGGTCCATACCATCGTCTTCTCCTCCCCCCCCCCCGACAAACTTGTGGGCGAGGAGAACCTTGCTTTGAAAAGGAAGAAGAGACAATACAGATATGGAGCTTTACTGCTCGTTATTGCTTACCGTGGAGTAGGTGCTGCACAAAGTGTTAGATCATATATGCCAGAAAATAGAAAGCATAAAATCGACAAAATGTGCGGAGCACATGAGCTTTACTTATGCACGGGGTCTGCGCCCGGCTTTGTACAAAGGATTACATGCAACAGCGGCAAGACTTGTACAAAAGGTGGTTGCCGGAACAGGTTCCGACAACCGCGCCTTACGGGTAAAACTTGCGAAGATGCTCAATGTTCCAGGAGTTGCTCACCGGAATGCCATCTTCGGTCTCAAGGCGTACAGCGCCAGGCCTTGTGACTCGTTTCACCCGGTAAGGGCCTTCCCACTTCAGCGTCAACTTGTTGGAATTCTTGGCGGACTGAACGCGCCGAAGAACAAGGTCGCCTTCCTCGAGACTTCTGGCGTTAACTTTGCGGCTATGGTAGCGGTGCAAAGCTTGCTGGTAGTGAGCAGCTCGCACAGCAGCCTGAAGACGGTCTTCCTCAAGGAGCAGCGCGTCATCTTGTCGCAGCTGCTCTTGCTCAAGCTCATCATAAGCGAGCACTCGAGGTGACCCGTATACGAGTTCCGTGGGGATAACTGCCTCTGCTCCATAGACTAGAGCGAAAGGTGTCTGGCCAGTGGCTCGATTTGGCGTCATCCTGATCGACCAAAGAACCACCGGCAGCTCCTCGATCCAGTTTCTTCCGCACTTGTGCAGCCTGTCGAAAGTTCTGGTCTTGAGCCCGCGCAGCACTTCAGCATTTGCCCTCTCCGCTTGACCGTTGCATCTCGGGTGAGCAACAGAAGCGAAGTAGACCTTGGCGCCAAGATCTTGGACGTACTTCATGAAGGTGCGGCTCGTGAATTGTGTACTGTTGTCGGTGATTATCCTGTTAGGGATCCCGAAGCGGCAAACAATCGACCTGAAGAACTTGACTGCTGACTGTGCTGTCACCTTCCTCACTGGTTCCACTTCCGGCCACTTTGTGAACTTGTCGATTGCAACGTACAAGTACTCAAAGCCCCCGACAGCTCGGGGGAAGGGGCCGAGGATGTCGAGCCCCCAGACCGAAAATGGCCAGGATAAAGGGATCGTCTAGAGAGCTTGAGCTGGTTGGTGTATCTGCTTGGAATGAAACTGGCACGCTTCACACTTGGTTACTTGTGCGGTTGCATCCTGGAGGGCTGTTGGCCAGAAGAAACCTTGCCGGAATGCTTTGCCGACAAGTGCTCTTGCGCCAATGTGGTGACCACATATGCCTCCATGTATCTCTGCCAACAGCTTTTGTCCGTCTTCCCGGGGAATACACTTCAATTTCACACCGTTCAGTCTTCTTCTGTACAGTGTCTTGTCGACAAACTGATACATACTTGACTACCGGGCTACTCTTTCCGCTTCTTCTTGCTCTTCGGGAAGTTCTCCTGTCTGAAGGAAATGGACAATCTGTTGTGCCCATGCTGGAGCTTGTGGCTCGACAACAAGGACCCAAGGCAAATCTGCGGCTGCGGGAACGTCAGCTTCTACGGCGAGGACCTGAGCCTCTGCCGGAGCTTGACGTTCCCCGGCAAGCTTGCCGAAGCGAAACTTGACTGCTCCTTCTAACATAGTTAGAAGTCCGAGCATATCCCGCTCCTCGCACCGTTCGCCACCGCCACCCGCCACTGCAGCAGAAGCTGTGGCGCGAGCTCAGCTGCTCCTAGACTACCCTCCAGCGGAGGACAAGATCGACGACTGGAGGGCCACTATCCAGAGTCTCATCGGCTTCGCCAACGGCGACACTCCTCGGCAGCCGAGCACGTCGCAGCCGCAGCGAGTCAGCCAGGCACGAGCCGGTGGCGACAAGACCGGTGGGGGTGGAACCTCTATGCACTCCCCACCCCGAAGGCCAAGGTCGCCGACTCGCCGGATCCACCTCGACAGCGACTCCACCGCGTCGTCAGATCCGCGAGCTCGTCGTGATCAGCGCCAAGTTCTTCAAGAACGACAACAAGAAGACGCTCGTACTCGCATTGAGCGCCGGAGAGAAGCGCGACGTCAATCAGACCAGCGCGCTGGGCCCTCTGTTGACATGCATGCGCCAGGGGAACCAGGCGACTTGCCGTACGCGGTAGGTTGCCCTGCGTACACCCGTGAGCTGCGGCAAGTCAAGTGGCCCAGCACGAAGAATTTCAAACCAGATGTACCCGAGAAGTACGACGGCAAGACGCATCCGTCGGAGTTCCTCAGCATCTACACCATCACGGTGCAGGCTGCCGGGGGGCGAGACGACAAGATCCTTGCCAACTACTTCCCGTTGGTGCTCAAGCCCAACGTCAGGTCCTGGCTCATGCACTTGCTGGACAACTCCATATCCTCCTGGGCAGAACTATGCCATCAGTTTGTTGGCGCCTTTACAGGCAGCCACAAACCTCATGGCCAGGAGAGTGACCTTCATCTGCTCGCCCAGAAGGAAGGAGAGCCTCTGCGCAAGTACATTCAAAGGTTCAGCCGGGTACAGTATAACATCCCAGACGTCCACCCCGCCGCGGTCATCAGCGTGTTCCATCAGAACGTGCGTAACCGCAGGATGAGGGAGGAGATGGCGATGTGCAGGATCAGAGACGTCAGTGAGCTGTACGCCCTGGCCGACAAATGTGCACGTGCTGAGGAAGGGAGGAGACTCCCCGGAGAGAAGACCGGAGCGGAAGGATCTGACAGTGAGGATGCTGCCCCGGCAAAGAAAAACCGGCGGCGGAATAGGAAGAAGAAAGGCAAAGAGGTGCTAGTCGTTGAGCAGTCCGGCAATGAAGGTGGCACCAAGAAAGCCAAAGTTGGTAGCTCCGGCAAGGAGGTTGCAGCGTGCACCAACTGCCAGGCTGTGGCCGTCGCCGACAAGCAGGACGGCTCCGACAAGCAATATTGCAAGATTCACCGCACCAAGGGCCATGACCTCCAGAGCTGCAAGAAGGTCGAGCAGCTTGTCCAGCAGCAAAAGGCTGAGTACGAGCGGCGAGACAAGGAGAGGGCCCAAGGTGGCGCTGCAGAATCTGGCAAGAAGCGCGCCGGCCGAGGAGGACGCCGCGGCAAGGCTAAGCAGCATCAAGGAGACAGACCTCCCCGCGGCCGCGACAACGATGAAGACGACGACGACGACGAAGACATGGATGATGTTGAGACCAGTGAGCAGGAGTTTCAGAAAGCCACAGAGGTCTTGTGCATTGACGGCGGCGCTTCCCTGCATACTTCGCACCGCCAACTCAAGCAGTGGGCGCGGGAAGTCAATGCAGCGGAACCACCTGTCGAATCGCGCAAACTTCTGAAATGGTCCAGCACGCCTATCATCTTCGACATTGAGGATCACCCTGATCGCACAACTGCGGTCGGGTGTTTGCCGATGTTGGTATCACCAACTATCCACAACCTCAAAGTCACCAAGATGCTAGTTGACGGCGGGGCCGGCTTGAACCTGATCTCCTCCGCTGTACTCCAAAAACTCCAAATCCCTGACAGCGAGCTCGAAGAGATCGGCACATTCCAAGGAATCAACCCGGGAAGGAGCAAGCCGAAGGGGAAGGTCACGTTGCCAGTCATATTTGGTTGCGAGCTGAACTTCAGGACTGAGAGGGTCACATTCGACGTTGCCGATATTCCATTGCCTTACAATGGGATACTTGGCCGTCCAGCACTCGCCAAGTTCATGGCGGCCTCTCAATACGCATATAACATGCTGAAGATGCCAGGCCCGATAAGCGTCATCTCTGTCCCCGGCGACAAGAAAGATGCCCTTATCTGTGCCGACAAGATCTACCGGGAAGCAGTAGCCGCAACAGATCACAAGTCACTTGCCGCTAAAACTCCCGGGGGGAAGAAGAAGACCAAGTCCGACAAGAGTTCTGATGCCCACTCCGGCAAGCGCACCTCCTCGGAGTGCTGCACTGCCGTCGAGGACGCACCATCGAGCTCCACCGGCAAGTGTAAGAAGACAATGGAAGCTCCGCCAGAGACGAAGAGGGTGTCCGCTAAGGAGGACGGCACTGGTGGTACCTTCACCATCAGTGCCACGCTCGACCCTAAATAGGAAAGCGCGCTCGTTGCTTTCCCGCGGGCGAATGTCGACGTGTTTGCCTGGCAACCGTCTGACATCCCCGGTGTTCCCAGGAAAGTGATTGAGCACCACCTTGCCGTTTGCCCTCATGCGCGGCCCGTCAAGCAGAAAGTCAGGAAGCAAGCAGTGGAGCGGCAAGAATTCATTACAGAAGAGATCAAGAAGTTAGAAGCAGCAGGCCTTGTCAGAGGAGTGCTCCATCCCACGTGGTTGGCCAATCCTGTAGTCGTGCGCAAGGCAAATGGGAAATGGAGACTTTGTATCGATTTTACTGATGTTAACAAAGCTTGTCCCAAAGACCCATTTCCTTTTCCGCGCATTGACCAGATTGTTGACTCCACAGCCGGATGTGATTTTCTTTCATTTCTTGACGCATACTCAGGATATCATCAGATCTTCATGGCAGAAGAGGATGAGGAGAAGACCGCATTTATTACTCCATGTGGCACGTACTGTTTCGTACGGATGCCTTTAGGATTAAAAAATGCTGGTTCAACATTTGCAAGAGTAGTCCATGTCGCTCTCGAGCCACAAATACACAGAAATGTGGAAGCCTACATGGATGATATAGTGGTCAAGAGCAAAGAAAGAGCAACCCTGATTCAAGATTTAGACGAGACCTTTGCAAATCTGCGCAAGATCAGCCTTAAACTCAACCCAGAGAAGTGTGTGTTTGGAGTTCCCTCCGGCAAGCTTCTCGGGTTCTTTGTGTCTCAGCGAGGAATTGAAGCCAATCCTGATAAGATCAAGGCCATTGAGCAGATTGAAGCACCCAAGCGCGTCAAGGATGTACAAAGACTTGCCGGTTGTGTGGCTGCACTCAGCAGGTTTATCTCTCGGTCTGCTGAGCGCGCCCTGCCATTTTTCAAATTGTTGAAAAAGGCAGGTCCAATGAAATGGACTCCGGAAGCGGAGGCTGCGCTGCAAGACTTGAAGAGATACCTGTCCTCCCCTCCAATACTTGTCGCACCTAAGCCACAAGAGAAGTTGCTGCTGCACATAGCAGCAACCAATCAAGTGGTTAGTGCTGCGTTAGTAGCGGAGAGGGAGGCAGATGACGAGCCTGCAACCACAGCAAGCACATCCAGTGACAAGTAGGGGGCTTCCCCGACAAGCTCTGGTCCCGACAAAGATGGATCTGCGCAGATGCGAGAAGATATACAGAAGAAAATGGTGCAGCGCCCAATTTACTTTGTCAGCTCCCTTCTGCAGGGGGCTAGGTCAAGGTACTATGGCGTGCAGAAATTGCTTTTCGGCCTTCTCATGGCCTCGAGAAAGCTGCGCCATTACTTCCAAGCACATGAGATCACAGTTGTCACTCGCTTTCCGCTGAAGAGGATACTGCAGAATCCGGAAGCGACAGGCAGGATTGTTGAGTGGGCACTGGAACTGTCAAGCTTTGGCCTCAAGTTTGAGAGCACTTCAACTATCCAGAGCAGAGCATTGGCAGAATTCATAGCAGAATGGACGCCAACACCAGATGAAGAAATTCCAGAAACGAGCATCCCCGACAAGGAAGCAGGCAAAGAGTGGCTGATGTACTTTTATGGTGCCTTTTCGCTGCAAGGCGCCGGCGCTGGTGTGCTGCTTGTCGCACCCACCGGAGAGCACCTCAAGTACGTAGTCCAGATGCACTTTCCCTAGGAGCAAGCAACAAATAATACTGCAGAGTATGAAGGCCTGCTTGCCGGTCTCCGGATCGCGGCAGACCTTGGGATCAAGAAGCTCATTGTCAGGGGTGACTCACAGCTTGTCGTCCGCCAAGTAAACAAGAGTTATCAGAGTCCATTGATGGAAGCTTACGTCGACGAAGTGAGAAAGCTAGAAGAGCACTTTGACGGCTTGCAGATGGAGCATGTTCCAAGAGCTCAAAACGCCATTGCCGATGGCCTGTCAAAGTGTGCTGCACTTAAGTTACCTGTGGAACCAGGGATCTTTGTGCTCAAGCTGACTCAGCCGTCCGTAATGCCATCAACTAGACAGAGCAAGAAGAGGAAGTTGGTTTCTGGTGATTACTTGCCGGTGGAGCTTCCTGAAGCCGCCGCCAAGAAAGTCCCTAAGATCAACACCAAGAGTGCTGAGGAGCAGTCTGCTCCGGCAAGCCCTAGGGTTTGTTCCGTTGTAGCAGAAGCTCCCGACAAGTTTCGCTCCGGCAAGCTTGCCAGGGAACGTCAAGCTCCGGCAGAGGCTCAGGTCCTCGCCGTAGAAGCGGACGTTCCCGCAGCCGCAGATTTGCCTTGGGTCCTTGTTGTTGAGCCACAAGCTCCAGCATGGGCACAGCAGATTTTCCATTTCCTTCAGACAGGAGAACTTCCCGAAGAGCAAGAAGAAGCGGAAAGAGTAGCCCGGCAGTCAAGTATGTATCAGTTTGTCGACAAGACACTGTACAGAAGAAGACTGAACGGTGTGAAATTGAAGTGTATTCCCCGGGACAATGGACAAAAGCTGTTGGCAGAGGTACATGGAGGCACTTGTCGGCAAAGCATTCCGGTAAGGTTTCTTCTTGCCAACAGCCCTCCAGGATGCAACCGCACAAGTAACCAAGTGTGAAGCGTGCCAGTTTCATTCCAAGCAGATACACCAACCAGCTCAAGCTCTCCAGACGATCCCTTTATCCTGGCCATTTTCGGTCTGGGGGCACGACATCCTCGGCCCCTTCCCCCGAGCTGTCGGGGGCTTTGAGTACTTGTACGTTGTAATCGACAAGTTCACAAAGTGGCCGGAAGTGGAACCAGTGAGGAAGGTGACAGCACAGTCAGCAGTCAAGTTCTTCAGGTCGATTGTTTGCCGCTTCGGGATCCCTAACAGGATAATCACCAACAACGGTACACAATTCACGAGCCGCACCTTCATGCAGTACGTCCAAGATCTTGGCACCAAGGTCTGCTTCGCTTCTGTTGCTCACCCGAGAAGCAACGGTCAAGCGGAGAGGGCAAATGCTGAAGTGCTGCGCGGGCTCAAGACCAGAACTTTCGACAGGCTGCACAAGTGCGGAAGAAACTGGATCGAGGAGCTGCCGGTGGTTCTTTGGTCGATCAGGACGACACCAAATCGAGCCACTGGCCAGACACCTTTCGCTCTAGTCTATGGAGCAGAGGCAGTTATCCCCACGGAACTCGTATACGGGTCACCTCGAGTGCTCGCTTATGATGAGCTTGAGCAAGAGCAGCTGCGACAAGATGACGCGCTGCTCCTTGAGGAAGACCGTCTTCAGGCTGCTGTGCGAGCTGCTCACTACCAGCAAGCCTTGCACCGCTACCATAGCCGCAAACTTAACGCCAGAAGTCTCGAGGAAGGCGACCTTGTTCTTCGGCGCGTTCAGTCCGCCAAGAATTCCAACAAGTTGACGCCGAAGTGGGAAGGCCCTTACCAGGTGAAACGAGTCACAAGGCCTGGTGTTGTCTGCCTTGAGACCGAAGATGGCATTCCGGTGAGCAACTCCTGGAACATTGAGCATCTTCGCAAGTTTTACCTGTAAGGCGCGGTTGTCGGAACCTGTTCCGGCAACCACCTTTTGTACAAGTCTTGCCGCTGTTGCATGTAATCCTTTGTACAAAGCCGGGCGCAGACCCCGTGCATAAGTAAAGCTCATGTGCTCCGCACATTTTGTCGATTTTATGCTTTCTATTTTCTGGCATATATGATCTGACACTTTGTGCAGCACCTACACGACGGTAAGCAATAACGAGCCGTAAAGCTCCATATCTGTATTGTCTCTTCTTCCTTTTCAAAGCAAGGTTCTCCTCGCCCACAAGTTTGTCGGGGGGGAAAGGAGAAGACGATGGTATGGACCAGGTGTCGTTCAAGAAAGTTTCGCCTTGCCGAGAAGCAAGCAACAGAAAAGCTAAGTTGCCAACGTTTGAGCAATCAAATTTTTTAAAATTTTAAGTTATCTCCCTTGAACGACCGCACTTTGTATGGAAAACCTGTGCGCGGAGGAACCAACTCGCAGATAGTTGCGCCTTTACTTTGTTTCGAGTCCGCTCAACAACTTAAGTGAGCTGCTAGCGCCCTTACTTTGCTTCATGTCCGCTCAGCAACTTAAGTAAGCAGCTAGCGCCCTTACTTTGTTTTCGAGTTCGCTCAGCAACTTAAGTGAGCTGCAACTAGTTGAGACAAGGTTTCTTGTCGGTAGCGGCACCGCCAGCAGGCTGCTGACGTCCCGCACTCAGCGCTCACGGCTAAGGTGCCTGCGCCGGCAAGTTCCCTAAAACCGTAGGGTAAAAAGACATAGAAAGGGATGGATCAAGTGAAGGGAATAACGTTGCAATAATTGCCCAGAATAAAAGTTATATTACAAGGATAACTTGTCGCGGCTCTAATAGTCTGTTTTTATAACATGTCAAACAGCGACAAGGAAAGAAGAAATGGGCGGCCTAATCTACGCGATCGCCTTCAACCCTCTTAATCCCGCTCACCTTGTCCACAATGAGTGCGACAAGGGCCTTGAGCTCCTCCAGATCAGCCTCCGGCGGCAAGGTCCTGAGGATGTTGGTGAGGCGGAGACCAGGATTGCGGAAGGACACCTTCATCAACACCTTCTGGAGGGCCCTTGCGCAAATCTTGCGCGATTTGTCGGCCAGCTGTTTGGGGATCCTCTCCCGGAGTCGCTGAAGGGCTGTCGCCACGCCCTTGAAGAACAGGACGAGCTTGGCGCTGGGCTGGAGGTTGTCATCGGAGGGATACCCAAAATCTCCCATCCCCAGCTGCGCCAACTCCCTGTCAATATCTGTGGCAGCATCGACCAGACTCTCTGTCCAATGCTCCACAGTCTCTTTGAAGGCGTTCTGGGTGGCAACGCTCTCCAGCAGCGCCTTGTAGGCCTTGATCTCTTCCTTCAAGGCCGCCTCCCGCTTCTTGGCGCCGTCCAGCGTCTTGGTCAAAGCAGTCAGCTTCAACTCAAAACCCGCGTTGGAGTCCTTGGCGGCGCTGAGCTCTTTGCCCTTCTCGGCAAGTTCGGCTTCTAGCTGCGCCACCTTCGTCTTCAATTCCTCCTTGGCGGTCTCCGCGGCGGCGGCGGCGTCTTTTGCTTGTTTGAGGGCTCCGCCGAGTTTTTCCTCGCGCGCGGCAAGCTCCTCCTCGTGAGCGTCGAGGTTGACCTTCTGCTGCGCCAGTTCGCCCTCCTCTACGGCTAGCTTCACAGCGGCAAGTCATTGCCGCTCTTCAGCTTTGGCCTTCTCGGGGAGGAAGGCCTTCTGCGCCTCAGCGAGCTGCTCCCGCTCCTCCGCCAGGGATCGGAGGGCTTCCCGGTGGAAACCCCCAAGCTTTTCCGCGCGCCTTTCGATGTCAGCTCCCGCCTTCGTGACAAGTGCCTCGCGGGATTCCTGCTTGGCTTGCCGCGCGCGGTAGAGCGACATCAGCTTCCGCAGCAGCCGCTGCTCTTCGGGCTCGTTGCTGCTGCTGCTTGGCGCGTCGACGAACTTCAGCCCCGCGGAGGCAAGCACTTCTCCGTCGAAGACCTCCCCCTCGACCGGCGCTCTGGAGCTTGATGCCCAGGGAAGATTGATGAAGACGTCGTCGCCGGCCTTCAAATAAACGCCCGGCTGGGGCTCCTTGGAGCTTGGCGCTGCGGCTTCGGCGGATGGGTCGGCGGTCGGTGTAGCGCCTGGCGCTCCTGCGACCTCTGGGCCGTCAGTATGACCGCCAGACTCCTCGCCGGTTGCTGCGGCGGCGGCCTTGGCGGTCTCTACGCCGGCGGCGTCTCCAGCACCGGCTGGTTCGTCGGCGGCGACCTCGGTCTCCATCTGCTCTGCGGCAGGTGGATCTGACGGCCGAAAAAGGGGAGAAGAGTCAAACAAAATCCAGCAGAAAGAATATCAAGAAAAGAAGAAGGATCCAAGAGAAGTTTTTAAGCAAGGGGAGTACCTGCACCAGGCTCTGCGGTCGTGGTCTCCGTCGTCGGGGGGCCGCTGGCGCTGTCCCTCGCCGGAGAACCCTCCCTTGCCGGAGACTTCTCCCTCACCGGGAAGCCTTCCCTTGCCGGAGAATTCTCCCTTGTCGGGGGATTCTCCCTTGGCTCTTGGTGGGGCTGCTCGGCTCCTACACAAGTCAACAAACAAATATTAGCAAAGACAAGTACCCAAGCGCGCCTCGCAGCAGAAAGTAAACCATACACTTACGCTGGGGGCTGCCCTGGAGGAAAGTCGCCGGGTCTGGCAAGGTTGTCTCGGGCGCGCCACCTGCTGTCGCAGTGGGCTCGTCCTTGATGACGATCACCGGGACCTTGGCCCTCTTTGCCGCTCTCTAGGCCAGAGTTCTAAAGAAGAACAAGTTCAGAGAAAAAAGCAAGTGAGAAGCAAGACCAACAGCAAGAATTGAAGAAACGCAAATACAGCAAGAGAAGCTTACTCTTCTTCTTCTTCTTCGTCGGAGCTGAACGCGGAGAAGTCGAAGTCTGGCCCACATCCGGTGCGAGGAGGCGGAGGAGTGGATTCCCTTGGCCTCTTGGCGGGAGAAGTAGCGGTGGTCTGAGACGACCCCGCTCCAGCTGTTGGCGCGGCGTGAGCAGCAGCAGGAACTGAAGCGGTGGTCCGGCTAGACTCCGCTCCAGTTGCCGTCACAGCATGATGCACTCCCGCGGCAACGGTGTTTGCCGCGGTGGAGCGTGTCACTCGGCGCGGCGACTGTTGACCCGCTTGCCGCTCCGTCACGTCACCCGCCTTGCGGAGGCGCCTTCTTGGTGGGGATGGAGGCTCTGCTTGCGGCGAGCTGCCCGAAGAAGAGGAGGAGGAGGAGTTGATTTCCAACGAACCTCTTGTGTCCTTGGCAGCTCGCTCGGCTCGGCATCATGCCCGGCAAGTTCCCTCTTGCCGGCGGACTCCCCTCGCTCGGCACGGCTTGCCGCTTCCGCTGCATCCGCCTCTTCCACGGTGAAGCCAAACTCGCCCGCGGCTGCGGCTGCCGCTGCCTCCTCCAGCCTGGTGGCGATGAGTGCCATCTCCGCATCCGTGGTGTCGCGGGTGAGGCCGTCCTTCTCGTCGGGGCGGATTGGCACCTCCACCAAGTCGTCGAAGAACTGCTGCACGACGTCGTCTGCGGGCTCCTGCCAAGTTGGCGCAATTCCGTGCGAGTCGCACTCCGGCATCATTGCACGGATGCGGTCGAGCGCAGAATTGTTGCATAACGGGACGACGCCCCCTGGCAACCTGAAGACCCCGGGATGCTCGGGGTCATACTTGAACAGCTCCTGCAGCATTGCGTTGAGCTCCAAGACTGTGAAGTTGTAATTGAGGCCTGGCCGCAGCCTCATGATATCTGCCGCGTTCTTGAACTCCCAAGTTGGCCTCCCCCGTTCCTGCAGGGGGGCGATGCGGCGGCGAAGGAACTCTGCGCCAACTGCGCCAACAGTAAGCCCGACAAGCCTGAGGCGCAGGATCCTGGTGACGGCAATCTTCAGCCTGGCGTCCTCCGGGGCCATGTCAGTCCAATCGCTGTCGCGTGCTACTGGGGTTCGGCGTCGGGTGGTAAATGGCTGCGGGCTCTCCTCGTCAATCCAGCACCAATCAGCTCTCCACTCCTCCCACTTGCCGCGGAATTCTCCCTCCAGATAGGTTTCTTTCTTGCCGGGCCTTGAGATCCAGGCAATTCCGCCGGATAGAGGCTCTCCTCTCTGTACTCGGGGTATGAAAAAGTGGCGGAAGAGGGCTACGTTGGGAAGGACTCCGACAAAGTTTTCGCAGAGGTGTGCAAAAACTTCCATTGTCAGCATGGCGTTGGGGGTGAAGTCGAGGAGGTGGAATCCGTAGGTGTTCATGATGTCGCAAAAGAAATCAGAGAAGGGCGGGCAGAGCCCGCAGTAGAAGAACAATGCGAAGAAGGGGTACCCATTCGGAGCTTTCTTCCAAGTGGCGACGGGGAGAACCTTTGTGCGCAGGTGCGCGCGCGTCTCCGCCGACCAGAATAGGTAGTAGTTCTCCCTCAGCTCCTTCGCGCCGAGCTTGGGGGGGAAGATGGACCGCTCCTTCCGCAGCGCCGCGAGCCGCTGCGCTTCTGTCGACTTCACGACCTTCCCCTTGTCGGCCTTTGGAGCCATGGCGGAAGCAGTGGAGGAGGTTGACGGCGTTGGTGGTGCTGGCGGCGCTGGGGGGCGGAGCGCTGCTCTCTCTCTCTCTCTCAGCTTTGGGGAGGCGAGGAAGGCAGCGGAGATTTCTGAGATTGGAAGCGGCAACGGGCGAATGTGTGAACTGCCCCTGTTTCCCCTGCTTATAAAGGGGGAGGGGGCGGATGTTCCGCATTTCCGAATAAATAAACCCCCACGATCTCTCCAACGACACCGCATTCAACGCGTGCCATTCGGGGAGGGCGCGGTGGATACGGAGTGAGATACGGCGTAACCTCGGCCGTGTGTGCCCGTGCCCTGTTTTGGGCCTGGCCCAACAGCGCTCGGCACAGTGTATGGCCCAGGCCCGGGGCCTCCTGTCGGTGTACTAGAGTAAGGGGTGCCCTAGTATCCCGAACTTGTGCACGGGCAGTCGCAGCATCCCGCGGCAAGGCTTGCCGGGTGACCGCCAAGATCCTCCGTGGTTCCTTTGGAGCCATTCAAGAACAAAGTGTCCAAGTCAAGAAGACAAGACCCCGGCAAGAGGAGCTTGCCGGGAAGGCCGCCCAAGGCATTTCAAGGAACTTGCCGCGGCGCACCACGCGTCCCGGCAAGGCCCGGTGAGCGACAAGCTCCCGGACGCGACAAGACAACGACCGCGGCAAGCCACCTCTCCATGCCCGCGCTCTAGCACATCCACCAACGTGTCGCTCTGGGGCCCCTCCAGGCGTACGTGGCGGAAGGCTGTGCAGCCAGGGGCGTGCGGTGGCAAGCGGCGCTGACAAGATCGCCATCGTGGCGAACAGTGGCGTCCCTGGCGGTCCCTTTTTACACTGTTTAGGCGACACAGGCGGGCATTTAAGGCCTTTGTCCCCTGCCGTCAGGGTTAGGTATGATACACTATAGCAGGTAGCTGTGCCTACCACAGCACCTTTCCATTTTTGCCCTTTACCTCCGTTGACACCTGTCGGTGACCCCTTGAGCATATAAAAGGAGGCCCGTGTGCAACGTAGAGGTGGGTTCGAACACTCACGCTCGGTCTCGCTAGCTGCTGGTGTGTACTGTAGCACTCCGCGCTCCCGAGCAAGAAACCAATACAAACCACAAAGCAGGAGTAGGGTTTTACGCATCCATGCGGCCCGAACCTGGGTAAATCGCTCGCATGTATCGCCTCGATTTGCTCTTTGCACGATCTCCGCCCCCGCCGAACCGAAAGGGATCCGGTCCGCCGGTCCCATAGGTGTTCGTGGATCAGTACCCCGACACAAGGCACGTATTGTATTGTTTTTTTTTGACTGGAAACTGTGAGGCAACAGCCCCACAACACTTTATTAAAACCCAACCACCAAGCATAACAAAAGGTTCTGTACAGGAAATCTAACTAAAGGAAAAGAAGTCTACTTACCTACTGAGCTATTAACAACCTATGCACAAATATATACATGGATACATACAACCAATTAAGGCAAAGAATTAACCCAACCTAACAACAGCGGTCTAATAGTAGACTTGAATCTGTGAGAGTGCAGGGTAGCATCATGAATGAAATTTCTCTTCCAAGCAGCAATAGATGGCCTTTCATGTCTGAATATTCTGCCATTTCGAAGGAGCCAAATATTCCAAGCTGCTAGATAAACAACCTCCCGGAAGAAAGGTTTGCCAAAGCTTTTCCTTGCAGCAAATAAACATTGGGCTGGTGTTAAACCAGCTAACCATTGGATGCCCAAGTAGTTCCATACTCTTGTGCTGAATTGGCATGTAAAGAAGAGATGATCTCTATCTTCATGGGCATGGGCGAAGCATAACGAGCAGGTGTTATCATCCTGAGTGGATCTCCAGTGCCTTCTCACTAGCATGTCTCTTGTATTCAGTCGATCATTTAGCATCAACCATGCAAAAACCTTTATCTTCATTGTCGCCTTACTTTCCCAAATCCACTTGGTTGGAGTATCTGTGGCCATATGAGAATGCATTACAGTGTAATAACTCTTTGCAGAGAAAAACCCTTTACCAGGTGTCCATGACCAGTAATCTGGTATCTGTGCATCAGCATGAAGGTCAAAAAGACCAGACTGGACAACATTCAGTTCATCCATTGCTTCTAGCGACAAGGGCAAATGAAAAAGATCAGCCATATTAGGTGTGCTGAGAACCTCACGTACTGACACCTTGTCATCAATGACAAAAGAGAATAGTCTCTGAAATCTCTCTCTAAGGGGAGTAGATGAGCCGAGGAACACCCAAGCATCATACCAAAAAAGAACAGAGTCCCCCATGTTGATGATTACCTCTGAGTGGAGTCTGAAAACATCATTAAGCTTAAGGATATCTCTCCACCAGTAAGAACCACATGAAACTGTGCCATGAGGAACAACACCATCATAATAAGTGTTCCAGATGAGAGTAACCCATGGAATATCTGCTTTGTTATAAAACTTGGATAGGTGCTTGGACAAAAGAGCTCTGTTTTGGATGATGAGATTGATTATCCCCATGCCACCTTTATCTTTGGGTCTGCACACAAGGGGCCAAGCTGCAAGTGATTGCCTAGGAGTATCAGAATTTCCTCTCCATAAGCATTGCCTCATAATCCTTTCAAGTTGCTTTATAATGCCAGCTGGCAAACTTAAACTGCAAAGAAAGTAAATAGGCAAAGAAGACAATACTGACTGGAGGAGTTGTAACCGAGCACCCTGATTGAGAAGACTTGAACTAGCATATAACCTTCTTTCAACCCTATCAACCACATGAAACAAGTCTTGGATTGTGAGTTTAGTTGTTCCCACAGGAAGCCCCAGATAAGTAAAGGGGAGGGTTCCAACTTGGCAGCCGAAAACAGCAGCCAACCGAGCAGTTTCTGCATCATCCACATTAATAGGCAAAATGCAAGATTTATGGAAGTTTACTCGAACACCTGTGGAGGCATGGAAATCTTGAAGCATTTCCTTCAGAGCTAAAAGCTGCGAATCCACCGCAGGTACAATGAGAAGAGTGTTATCAGCATATTGCACTATAGGGAAATCTGGATCATGCGATTCAATAGGTAGGGAGAGAACACCAGATCTGAGCATATGATTGACCAAGGTTTGCAACAGGTCAGCTGCAAGAACAAACAAAAGGGGTGACAGTGGATCACCTTGCCGTACTCCCCTTTTACAGCTAAATTGCTTTCCGGGCACCCCATTTAAAATGACAGAGGAAGTACCCGAGGACAGTAGCTCTCTTATCCAACCAATCCATTTGCTATCAAATCCTTTGTGATGCAAAATTCGGAGAATTAGATCATGTTCAACAGTATCGAAGGCTTTGGCGAAGTCCAACTTGAGAATCAAAATGGGTTTCTTGGATTTGTGACACTGGTGGATATATTCTAAAGTCCAAGCAATACAATCCTGTATAGATCTACACTTAAGGAACCCATATTGATTTTTGTGAATGCACTTTAGGATCACCCCCTGTAATCTGTTGGCCAACAGCTTCGTCAAAAACTTCAGGCAAGTGTTGGTCAAGGAAATAGGTCTGAAATCATTAGGACTTTCAGGTGAAAGTTTTTTTGGAATTAGGGTGATTAAAGACCCATTGATGCTGCTAATAGTGATCTTGCCATCATAGAAATCTTGAAATAACTGCAAGAAATCATCCTTAATGATGTGCCAGCAACGTTTGACAAACAAACCAGTAAAACCATCAGGGCCAGGTGCCCTGTCAGTAGGTAGAGACTTTAGCACTTCATTTATTTCCTCTTCAGAAAAAGGAGCAGATAAGCTATCCAGATTATTCACTCGTTCAATCAGTGAGGCTAAGTCAAACTTCATATCAATCTCCTCAGAAACACCCATTCTGTCCTTGAAAGTACCCCATAACATGCCAGCCATCTGCTGGTGATCAGAGACAACAGTACCATCTTCATTCTGCAGAGAGGAAATTGAGTTTCTCCGAAAATGTTCAGTTGCCATTGCTTGGAAAAACTTAGAGTTTTCTTCCCCAACTTTTATCCACCGAATGGTACACCTCTGTTTCCAGTATAAAAACTATAGATGGAGAATTTCCTCAATATGAAGTTTCACTATTTTCCTGAAATTAAATTCAGGTCTCGTTAAAGGCCTTAACTCCTCAAGATCATCAAAAAAGATTACCACCTTGTTACACACTGCAATGGCTTTCTTGAGTTTAGAGAGGCTGATGTACTAGTGTTTAAGAGCATTCCGAAGCCTTTTGAACTTTTCTGTCAAACGAGCTGCAGAATTTGTTCTCTTGGTTGGGGCACTCCATGATTGTTCCACACAGTCAAAGAAACCTGGCAGATCCACCCAATAGTTTTCAAACCGAAAAATCTTGGACTTGGGGATAGTTGTTGCAATGGAGACAACACAAGGTACATGATCCGAGGCTGTTCTTGCTAAAGGAAAGACCATTGTGTTAGGATAATCATTAATCCAAGTGGAGGAAGTAAAAAACCAGTCCAATTGCTCCAGCAACGGGCTTTCTTGCATGTTAGACCATGTGTATGATCTTCCTTTTAAAGGTAACTCAAGAAGACCAAGGTGGCCGATGACCTCATTGAAGAGGAAGATATCATTTATGTCTCCTCCTGGCAAGTTTCTATTCTCAGGAGATCTAATGAAATTAAAATCTCCCACCAGAAGCCATTTATCATCAGGAGGAATATCCAGATCATACAACCATTGAACAAAATTATCTCTAGGCTGTCCTTGACAAGGCCCATAAACATTAACCAAAGTCCATCGACTTGCATTATGGGCAGAAGTGAAAGATACTATAATACCAAACGGCTTAATATCCACTAATGTGCCAGTGAACATGTTGGAACACCACAACACAAGAATTCCACCAGAGGCACCAGAAGAGGGTGAATAAACAAAATTATCAAACCTTCACGGGCTAAACTTTCTAATCGCACGTTGATCAAAGAAATCACATTTAGTTTCTTGTAGACAGATGATAGAGCACTGGCTTTCTTCAATTTTCGCCCGAACACTTCTCTGCCTATCTTCAGAATTTAAACCTCTCACATTCCAACAGAGAACCTTCTAATCTCTAGTTTGGTGTGCATTCATGAGGAGATAATAAAAGGAGACAGAGATAATAGTTCACTGCATAACAGTGAAACAAAAGGCCATAGATAAAACCATCCACACAAACCAAAGTGCAGACCACAGTGCAGATAGCAAACAAGAGAAAGACAAGGTTCAGATAACTGGCATGACAAGGTACATGCCTCCCTGTAAAACACATAAGAGTCTCAATCATCATGGGAAACTGCAGGCGTGGGGGCAGTGTCAGAAGAAGCCATAAGCTTCTCCGCAGTCAGCTTCTCAGCCGGGACACCAAGGGCTGCTCCAATCATCTGCAGTGTGGCAATTGGGGTTGGGGGAGGGGCCTGGTCTTCAGGTGCATTATCATCTGACATGGCCTGCGAAGCTGGAGTGGAGTCCGTCTTTAGCTTCTTGGCTCTGGGCCTCCTGAGAGGCTTGGGCTTAGGAGACATCGGAGATATAGGTTTGAAACCCTGGGACTTGGCAGCTCTCCTAGTCACCCTTCTATCAGAAAAATCAGAAGCAGCCTGCACAACTGAAGGTCGACTCTTTCTGGCACGAGCTTTTCTGATTGATTGCACTGTAGAGGAGAAAGTGCAAGCCAATGTGTCCGCTTGACTTTCCTTAGAAGATGCTTGAGAGAAAGGCACACTGTCCTCTGACACCTGTGCAACAGTCTTGGTGCATTGTCCCTCCAAGAAAAGTTTCCTAGCCGTGCGCTGAGGCTGGTCAGGAGGTGGGAAGCGGAAACACAGCGTTGGCTCAAAAGCCATTGTCCAAGATCTCTTATACTGGGGCAAACCAGGTGGAGGCATGGCCTTAGGGATCTTGGCAGCCAGAAAAGTAGGCATGAGTGATTCAAAAGACCTCCGCCAGATGAAATCGGGCGGCAGGGCCGGCCCCATGACAATTCTCACAAGCCCAACATGTAGAGGGGTGCCTGAACCACAATTGGGTTATATGGGACCATTGCAAGATTGTTGTGGCCCGGATCCTGCACATCTGCAGGCACAACAACAATGTCAGGGTTTTCCAGAAGATGGTGCTGCACCTGTTGGACCTGAATGTGCTGCTGTTCTGGTTGGTCATGATGAAACTGCTCTTGTTGAATTCCTTCCATGTCATGATCCTGAACCAGCATAGGGCCATGTACAAATGCATTATTGGGCTCATCGACAAGGGGAACAGGCTCCAATGGGCCCAAAGCATCCTCTGACTCATTTGAGCCCATGGAAGGGTTTAAAGAATTAGCCTCTTGGACTTGTGGCTGTACTTGCTGAACCTCCTCCTCGTTGTTGTCCTGCCCCCAGCCATGCAGATCCTGCGGATTGGGCTGTGGTGGTTCCTCTGGTTCAGCTGGTTGTGGGATATCATTCCATCCAAGAGCAGGGTATGGTGGCAAAACCCAAAAGTTTTCAGGTGGGTGCAGCTCCCCTGGCATTGGGTGTGGGTTTCCATCGACCGACATTACATCCTCATCAGGCGGCAATTGCTCAGCGAAGTCGGCCGTGAGGATAGAGACTGAGGCAGTCCATGAGATCACTGCTCCACCGATATTCGCAAACTGACGAAAAACAACATCCCGTGGGACTAACTGATTATCTGGGAAAGAAGCATAAACGAGGGCTCTGACAAGCCTATCATCTTGATGATTCCAATAATGAAACTGACCAAACGTGCCCACTACCTCAGCTAAGTTGACTTCATTACGGTAATCCAAAGGCACTCCAACAAACATAAGCCATCCCGTTCTATGCCCTTGCAAAGCACGGAAACCCTCTCCATGATCATGTCTAAAGAATCTGAGAAACAACTCATTGCCATGCTGATCTAATCCAAGTGGCCAAGGGGGTGTGAAATTAAAGCAGCGCAGATGACAGGATCCTGCATCTCACACAGCCCTACCCCCTGAAACCAAGTTTGTGCAGATCATCCCGGAAGCTCGAGTTGGTTGGTGATAAAGGCATGGACCTGCTACCGACGGATAGCGACATCCTCAGGTGGTGGCGGTGGGTCAACAACGCCGACCATGAAGGACTCATGGCGCCGGGGAGGAGCCTGAGCCGGCATGTAGAAAGTCCGCAGGACACGAAAAGGCCCACCATCGACAATGTCATGACCCGCCGGAAGGAAGCGGCGGGGATCAAGCTCGTAGACTGCCATGGATGAAGGTGGCGCTGGAGCTAGGATCGGTGGCGGACTTAGCGCTGGGCTACGCGGCTGCGATGGAGATGGTGGTTTTGTTGGGGAAGCGGAGGAGGCTGGCGTTTTTGGTGGGGTTATTTCAGAGGTGGCAGAGGTGGAGCTCGAAGCGTCAAGATACCTGCTGAAGGCGCGAGGTTGAATGGTAGGCGCTCTGGTTTTGGGAACCCAAAGTTTAATATTTGGAGGAGACTGGGTGCAGTCTTTCTTAATGTGACCGGACCGGAAACAATTACGGCATCTAACCAGATTGGTGCAATGTTCCATAACATGTCCCATACCAAGGCATTTTGAACAATCCCAATAACTAGCAGCCATCTCTTCCACAACAAGATCAAGTCCTTGTAAATCATGCACTATCTCAACTGGTGATTTAGGCGGAGAGTCCTCAGACATTACCAACTCATGTGTTCGGATCAAAGAATATTGTTCTTGGTCAGAATCATCATTCGAAAGCTCCAAAGGGTGCTGGGTCGTTCCTAACATACTAGGCTGCAGGCGTGACATCGGCCCAACATGACTTGCATGGGAAAAGACCAAACCATGTGACGTACCTGATCCCGAAAACTCCGGTAGAAGATCACGGGGAGATATTGATCCAAATGTGACATCCGGAGATAGCAAACTCCTCGTCGGCGAGGTGGCCGGAGTTGGCGCCGGAGGTGATATGGAATCCATCCGAGGGAGATCAGCACACTCTTGAGGATCAACAGAATAACCAGCATTTAGAGTAACAACTATAATTTCCTCGGCAGTGGCTGGATAACGATAACCTTTGCAGGCATCATAATTTAGAAACAAAACGTAGGGATTTCTTAACAGCATGCTTAGATGAACGCAAAGAGGATTTGGCCGGTGCATGTTTCATGGCCTCCAGTCCAAGACGTGCTCGGCGCTTGGAGGGACTAACTAGAGTCCATTCCTCCTTGCATTCAACTTGCCAAAGACGAAACTCTTTCTCCCAATCTGGGCCACCATGGCCCCAAAGATGAAAATAACATTTGAATTGAGGGCAGACAAAAGATCGTTGATGCAAGATGAAAAACCCCACTTCTTTGCAAGAAACATTGAAGGCAAAAACCTGATCACGCAGACAAGATACCTTGAGGGAGGAACAATATCCTCCAATTGCAGATTCCAGAGCCAAAGACACGTTCTCCTCATCTAGCCGAAAGTTGTGGCGTGCAAAAGACACCACCATGATGAAGTGGCCAGATCTATCCGAGGGATGCACTGTGCGATGGAAGGAGTGCCAGATCGCCTTTGCCATGTCAATCCCAGGGGAGAAATCCAACCCCAGGGAGATGGCCGCATGAACAACCATGGAGATGCCCACCAGGAGAAAGAGGAGACTACGCCGGACGTGATGGCCGGATCCAAAAACCAAAACCCACGTGGGGAGGTGGAGATCGCCGGCGGTGGGTGGGTTAGGGTTTAGGGGAGGGGCGAGAGGTGGGAGGTTCCATCGCCGCCCTTTCCCCAAGTCTTCCCCGAGCCCACGTATTGTATTGTTGCCATCGAGGATAACAAGATGGGGTTTTCTTCATATTGCATGAGTCTATCCCTCTACATCATGTCATCTTGCTTAAGGCGTTAATCTGTTTTTAAGGTAATACTCTAGATGCATGCTGGATAGTGGTCGATGAGTGGAGTAATAGTAGTAGATGCAGGAAGGAGTCGGTCTACTTGTCTCGGACGTGATGCCTATATACATGATCATACCTAGATATTCTCATAACTATGCTCAATTCTGTCAATTGCTCAACAGTTATTTGTTCACCCATCGTAGAATACTTATGCTCTCAAGAGAAGCCACTAGTGAAACCTATGGCCCCCGGGTCTATCTTTATCATATTAATCTCCTACCACTTAGTTATTTCCTTGCTTTTCACTTTGCCTTTATTTTACTTTGCATCTTTATCACAAAAATACAAAAAAAATATTATCTTATCATATCTATCAGATCTCACTCTCGTAAGTGGCCGTGTAGGGATTAACAACCCCTATTCGCGTTGGTTGCGAGGATTTATTTGTTTTGTGCAGGTACGAGGGACTCACGCATAGCCTCCTACTGGATTGATACCTTGGTTCTCAAAATCTGAGGGAAATACTTATGCTACTTTGCTGCATCATCCCTTCCTCTTCGGGGGAAACCAACACAGTTCTCAAGAGGTAGCAAGAAGGATTTCTGGCGCCGTTGCCGGGGAGGTTCACGCAAGTCAAGATTTAACTCCCAACAACGAGCCATTTCTGGCGCCATTCCCGAGGAGGTCTACGCAAAAGTCAACATACCAAGTACCCATCACATAGCCTTATCTCCATTACATTATTTGCCATTTGCCTCTTGTTTTCCTCTCCCCCCACTTCACCCTTGCCGTTTTATTCCCTCTCTCTCTCTATCCTCCCTCTCTTTCTCTATTTGCCTCTTTTTGCCCGCTTGCTTTTTGTTTGCTTGTGTGTTAGTTTGCTTGCTTGTCACGACAGCTCAAGATAATACTAAATTGTGTGACTTCACCAATACCAACAACAATGATTTTATTAGCACTCCGATTGCTCCTCTTACCGATGTTGAATCTTGTGAAATTAATACTGCTTTGCTAAATATTGTCATGAAAGATCCGTTTTCCGGCCTTCCTAGTGAAGATGCAGCTACCCATCTTAATAGCTTCGTTGATTTATGTGATATGCAATAGAAGAAAGATGTGGATAATGATATTGTTAAATTGAAGCTATTTCCTTTTTCGCTTAGAGATCGTGCTAAAGCTTGGTTTTCATCTTTGCCTAAAAATAGTATTGATTCATGGAACAAGTGCAAAGATGCTTTTATCCCTAAGTATTTTCCTCCCGCTAAGATCATCTCTCTTAGAAATGATATTATGAATTTTAAGCAACTTGATCATGAACATGTTGCACAAGCTTGGGAGATAATGAAACTAATGATACGTAATTGCCTACTCAAGGTTTAAATCTATGGATGATTATACAAATTTTTACGCCGGATTGAATTTTGCTTCTAGAAATCTTTTAGATTCAGCTGCGGGAGGCACTTTTATGAAAATCACTTTAGGAGAAGCTACTAAACTCCTAGATAATATTATGGTTAATTATTCTCAATGGCATACTAAAAGAACTACTAATAAAAAGGTGCATGCGATAGAAGAAATTAATGTTTTGAGTGGAAAGATGGATGAACTTATGAAATTATTTGCTAATAAGAGTGTTTCTTCTGATCCTAATGATATGCCCTTGTCTACTTTCATTGAGAATAATAATGAATCTATGGATGTGAATTTTGTTGGTAGGAACAATTTTGGTAACAACGCATATGGAGGAAATTTCAATCCTAGGCCTTATCCTAGTAATCCCTCTAATAATTATGGTAATTCCTACAACAATTATTATGGAAATTATAATAATATGCCCTCTGATTTTGAATCTAATATTAAAGAATTTATTACTTCGCAAAAGAATTTCAATGCTTTGATTGAAGAAAAAATGCTTAAGATTGATGAGTTGGCTAGGAATGTTGATAGAATTGCTCTTGATGCTGATTCTTTGAAACTTAGATCTATTCCACCTAAGCATGATGTCAATGAGTATCTCAAAGCCATGAGAATTTCAATTGATGAGTGCAAAGAAAGAACCGCTAGGATGCGTGCTAAGAAAGATGCCTTTATAAGAGCGTGTTCTTCTAGTTCCTATGAAAATAAAGATGAAGATCTAAATGTTATTGATGTGTCCCCTATTAAATCTTTGTTTTGCAATATGAATAATGATGATGATGGGACTGAATATGATCCACCTTTACCTAGAAGGCGTTCCAAGAATTCGGAATTTGTTGATCTTGATGCTAAAATTGATAAAAGTGGGATTGAAGAAATTAAAACCCTAGATGTTGCTAAACCCACTATTATGGATTTCAAGGAATTTAACTATGAAAATTGCTCTTTTATTGATTGCATTTCCTTGTTGCAGTCCGTGCTAAATTCTCCTCACGCTTATTGTCAAAATAAAGCGTTTACTAAACATATCGTTGATGCCTTGATCCAATCTTATGAAGAAAAACTTGAATTGGAAGTTTCTATCCCTAGAAAACTTTATGATGAGTGGGAACCAACTATTAAAATTAAAATTAAAGATCATGAATGCTATTATTTATGTGATTTGGGTGCTGGTGTTTCCACGATTCCAAAGACTTTGTGTTATTTGTTAGGTTTCCATGATTTTGATGATTACTCTCTGAACTTGCACCTTGCGGATTCCACTATTAAGAAGCCTATGGGAAGAATTAATGATGTTCTTATTGTTTCAAATAGTAATTATGTGCCTGTAGATTTTATTGTTCTTGACATAGATTGCAATCCTTCATGTGCTATTATTCTTGGTAGACCTTTCCTTAGAACGATTTGTGCAATTATTGATATGAAGGAAGGAAATATTAGATTCCAATTTCCATAAAGGAAAGGCATGGAATACTTTCCTAGAAAGAACATTAAATTGCCCTAGGAATCTATTATGAGAGCCACTTATGGATTGCCTACCAAAGATGGCCTTACCAAGATCTATTCTTGCTTGTTATGCCTAGCTAGGGGCGTTAAACGATAGCGCTTGTTGGGAGGCAACCTAATTTTATTTTCATTCCTTGCTTTTTGATCCTATTTAGTAATAAATAATTTATCTAGCCTCTGTTTTGGTTGTGTTTTTTGTGTTTAATTAGTGTTTGTGCCAAGTAGAACCGTTGGGAAGACTTGGGGAAAGTCTTGTTACACTTGCTGTAAAAAACAGAAACTTTAGCGCTCACGAGAACTGCTGTCATTTTTATTTGGAGAGTGATATTTAGTTAATTATTTTTTCAGATGATTACTAGATAAATTCCGCACGTCCAGCAATTTATTTTAGAATTTTTGGGGTTCCAGATCTTGCGCTAGCTACAGATTACTACAGACTGTTCTGTTTTTGACAGATTCTGTTTTTCGTGTGTTGTTTGCTTATTTTGATGTATCTATGGCAAATAAAATAGTTTATAAACCATAGAGAAGTTGGAATACAGTATCTATAACACAATTATAAATAAAGAATGAGTTCATTACAGTATCTTGAAGTGGTCTTTTATTTTCTTTCGCTAACGGAGCTCATGAGATTTTCTACTTTAAGTTTTGTGTTGTGAAGTTTTCAAGTTTTGGGTAAAGATTTGATGGATTATGGAACAAGGAGTGGCAAGAGCCTAATATTGGGGATGCCCATGGCACCCCCAAGATAATCTAAGGACACCTAAAAGCCAAAGGTTGGGGATGCCCCGGAAGGCATCCCCTCTTTCGTCTAGTTCTATCGGTAACTTTACTTGGAGCTATATTTTTATTCACCACATGATATATGTTTTGCTTGGAGCGTCTTGTATGATTTGAGTCTTTAATTCTTAGTTTACCACAATCATCCTTTCTGTACACACTTTTTGAGTGAGCCATACATGATTTGGAATTTGATAGAACACTCTATGTGCTTCGCTTATATCTTTTGAGTTATATAGTTTTGCTCTAGTACTTCACTTATATCTTTTAGAGCACGGTGGTGGATTTGTTTTATAGAAACTATTGATCTCTCATGCTTCACTTAGATTATTTTGAGAGTCTTAAAAGGCATGGTAATTTGCTTAAAGTCTTAATATGCTTGGTATATACAAGATTGATAATAAAACTTTCTTATGAGTGTGTTGAATACTATGAGAAGTTTGATGCTTGATAATTGTTTTGAGATATAAAGTTGGTGATATTAAAGTTGTGCTAGTTGAGTAATTGTGAATTTGAGAAATACTTGTGTTAAATTTTGTGATTCCCGTAGCATGCACGTATGGTGAACCGTTATGTGATGAAGTCGGAGCATGATTTATTTTTTGATTGTCTTCCTTATGAGTAGAGGTCGGGGACGAGCGATGGTCTTTTCCTACCAATCTATCCCCCTAGGAGCATGCGTGTAATACTTTTCTTTGATAACTTGTAGATTTTTGCAATAAGTATATGAGTTCTTTATGACTAATGTTGAGTCCATGGATTATACGCACTCTCACCCTTCCACCTTTGCTAGCCTCTAATACCGCGCACCTTTCGCCCGTATCATACACCCACCATATACCTTCCTCAAAACAGCCACCATACCTACCTATTATGGCATTTCCATAGCCATTCCGAGATATATTTCCATGCAACTTTCCACCGTTTCGTTCATTATGACACACTCCATCACCATCATATTGCTTAGCATGATCATGTAGTTGACATCATATTTGTGGCAAAGCCACCATTCATAATTCTTTCATACATGTCACTCATGCATCATTGCATATCCCGGTACACCGCCGGAGGCATTCACATAGAGTCATATTTTGTTCTAAGTATTGAGTTGAAATTGTTGAGTTGTAAGAAAAATAAAAGTGTGATTATCATCATTATTAGAGCATTGTCCCAGTGAGGAAAGGATGATGGAGACTATGATTCCCCCACAAGTTGGGATGAGACTCCGGACGAAAAAAAGAGAAAGAAAATAGGCCATAAAAAAGAAAATGAAAAAGCCCAAATAAAAAAATGAGAGAAAAAGAGAGAAGGGACAATGTTACTATCCTTTTACCACATTTGTGCTTCAAAGTAGCACCATGATATTCATAGTAGAGAGTCTCTCATGTTATCACTTTCATATACTAGTGGGAATTTTTCATTATAGAACTTGGCTTGTATATTCCAATGATGGGCTTCCTCAAAATGCCCTAGGTCTTCATGAGCAAGCAAGTTGGATGCACACCCACTTAGTTTCTTTTTGAGCTTTCATATACCTATAGCTCTAGTGCATCCGTTGCATGGCAATCCCTACTCACTCACATTGATATCTATTGATGGGCATCTCCATAGCCCGTTGATACGCCTAATTGATGTGAGACTATCTTCTCCCTTTTTGTCTTCTCCACAACCACCATTCTATTCCACCTATAGTGCTATATCCATGGCTCACGCTCATGTATTGCGTGAAGATTGAAAAAGTTAGAGAATGTCAAAAGTATGAAACAATTGCTTGGCTTGTCATCAGGGTTGTGCATGATTTAAATATTTTGTGTGGTGAAGATGGAGCATAGTCAGACTATATGATTTTGTAGGAATAACTTTCTTTGGCCATGTTATTTTCAGAAGACATAATTGCTTTGTTAGTATGCTTGAAGTATTATTATTTTTATGTCAATATTAAACTTTTGTCTTGAATCTTTCGGATCTGAATATTCATACCACAATTAAGAAGAATTACATTAAAATTATGCCAAGTAGCACTCCGCATCAAAAATTCTGTTTTTATCATTTACCTACTCGAGGACGAGCAGGAATTAAGCTTGGGGATGCTTGATACGTCTCCAACGTATCTATAATTTTTTATTGCCCCATGCTATATTATCTACTGTTTTGGACATTATTGGGCTTTATTCTCCACTTTTATACTATTTTTGGGACTAACCTGTTGACCGAAGGCCCAGTCCAGAATTGTTGTTTTTTGCCTGTTTTAGGGTTTCGAAGAAAAGGAATATCAAACGGAGTCCAAACGGAATGAAACCTTCGGGAACGTGATTTTCTCAACAAACAAGACCCGGGAGACTTGGACCCTACGTCAAGACACAAAAGAGGAGGCCACGAGGTAGGGGGGCGCGCCACCCCGACCAGGCGTGCCCTCCACCCTCGTGGGCCCCCTGTTGCTCCACCGACGTACTCCTTCCTCCTATATATACCTACGTACCCCCAATTAATCAGATACGGAGCCAAAACCTAATTCCACCGACACAACTTTCTGTATCCACGAGATCCCATCTTGGGGCCTGTTCCGGAGCTCCGCCGAAGGGGGCATCGATCACGGAGGGCTTCTACATCAACACCATAGCCTCTCCGATGAAGTGTGAGTAGTTTACCTCAGACCTACGGGTCCATAGTTACTAGCTAGATGGCTTCTTCTCTCTTTTTGGATCTCAATACAATGTTCTCCCCCTCTCTTGTGGAGAACTATTCGATGTAATCTTCTTTTTCCGGTGTGTTTGTTGAGACCGATGAATTGTGGGTTTATGATCAAGTCTATCTATGAATAATATTTGAATCTTCTCTGAATTCTTTTATGTATGATTGGTTATCTCTGCAAGTCGCTTGGAATTATCAGTTTGATTTGGCCTGCTAGATTGATCTTTCTTGCAATGGGAGAAGTGCTTAGCTTTGGGTTCAATCTTGCGGTGTCCTTTCCCAGTGACAGTAGGAGAAGCAAGGCACGTATTGTATTGTTGCCATCGATGATAACAAAATGGGGTTTTCTTCATATTGCATGAGTCTTTCCCTCTACATCATGTCATCTTGCTTAAGGCGTTACTCTGTTTTTAACTTAATACTCTATATGCATGCTGGATAGCGGTCGATGAGTGGAGTAATAGTAGTAGATCCAGGCAGGAGTCGGTCTACTTGTCTCGGACATGATGCCTATATACATGATCATACCTAGATATTCTCATAACTATGCTCAATTCTGTCAATTGCTCAACAGTACTTTGTTCACCCACCGTAGAATACTTATGCTCTCGAGAAAAGCCACTAGTGAAGCCTATGTCCCCCGGGTCTATCTTTATCATATTAATCTCCTACTACTTAGTTATTTCCTTGATTTTTACTTTGCCTTTATTTTACTTTGCATCTTTATCACAAAAATAACAAAAAAATATTATCTTACCATATCTGTCAGATCTCACTCTCGTAAGTTGCCGTGTTGGGATTGACAACCCCTATTTGCGTTGGTTGCAAGGATTTATTTGTTTTGTGCAGGTACGAGGGACTAGCGCATAGCCTCCTACTGGATTGATACCTTGGTTCTCAAAATCTGAGGGAAATACTTACGCTACTTTGATGCATCATCCCTTCCTCTTCGAGGAAAACCAACGCAGTGCTCAAGAGGTAGCACACATCCACTATCTTTTGCCTTTACTTATCTTAGTTCGATCCATAGTTATCTTTTGCTTTAGATGAATAAAAGTTTAGTTCTATCCTTTCTTTTAGAGAGTTTGCTTAGTGATCTATCCTTGTAATTGTGTGCAAGATATATATTATATAATAAAGTTTAGTTTGAGTTTTTCCTTTCTTTACTTTCATGTTCCAATAAAAAGAAAGGAAATAAATGCAAAAGATCATTTGCTAATCTTATGGTAGCTGATGACACCACATAAGGAAAATTTTAAGTAGGAAATTTTATTAGAGATAGATAAACATAGCATTGGTCAATGATGCAACTCATGAAAGAATTAATAAGGGAAGAGAAGATTCACATATAAATACACTATCCTAGAAATCTTTTGTGATTGTGAGCCCCCATCAAAATATTATATGCCAAAAATTTTGACGTTGGACAAGAAAGACAACATAATGATTCAAGTTTGTTCATATTCACACAGAAGTTATATTGTCATATATCCTTTAACATGTGGTTCTTGCCCCACATCTTTGCTAGCCAAAAATTCCGCACCAAGTAGAGATACTACTTGTGCATCCAAAAACCCTTAAACCCAAATCTTATTTTCAAGAGTCCACCATACCTACCTAGGGATTGAGTAACATCCTTCTAGTAAGTTGTCATCGGTGCAATAAGGCAATAAAAATTGCTTCTAAAAATGTGAGATCATTTAGTGTAAGATAAAATTGAGCGTTGTACGAACTTGTGATAGCAAAGAATAAAAGCAACAGACATCATAATAAAGGTTGCTATCATAAGGGGCAATATAACGAGATGTTCTTTTGCGCTAAGGGGTTGAGCATACAAACAAGTAAGTGCATGGCAACCTCTTCTTCCCTCTATGAAGGGCATATCTTTTACTTTTATGTATTTACTTTTATGCAAGAGTCAAAGTTTTTATCTCTATTCCTTTTTATTTTTCTCCTTTGGCAAGCATCATGTGGTGAGGAAAGATCTAGGCACATATGTCCAGTTGAATATGGGTAGCATGAATTATTATTGTTGACATCACCCTTGAGGTGAATACGTTGGGAGGCGAAACTATAAGCCCCTATCTTTCTATGTGTCTAGTTGAAACGTCTTGCTCATGTGTATGCGGTGAGTGTTAGCAATCATAGAAGACTATATGATGGTTGAGTATGTGGACTTGCCTAAAGGCTCCGATACGTGACCCTTCGTGAAAAGATGATGAATTGTAGTTGCAAAGTTGACTGAGAACATACTTTGTTGGTTTCCAATAGAGTTCAAGCTTTATACTTCAAAAGTGTCATGAATTGTTACTTACTCATGAGAAGTCTATGATAAAAGTTCAATGACAAAAGTTTTATGTCAACGTTTGTTGCTGTTATAGTAGTTCACATGATTCTTCTATGTCCATATTTGTTTTTATCGACACCTCTCTCTCTCTCTCTCTCTCTCTCTCTCTCTCTCTAAGCATGTGGACATATTTTTCGATTTCGGTTTTCGCTTGAGGACAAGCAAGGTCTAATCTTGGGGGAGTTTATATGTCCATTTTGCATCATGTTTACCTACTGTTATTTAAAATGTTTTCATGCATAATAATGCTTTTTGGGGTAATTCTAATGCCTTTTCTCTCATAATATGCAAGGTACACACAAAGAGGGAGAATAACGGCAGCTGGAAATCTAGACCAGAAAAAGCTACGTCAGGCTACCTATTCTGCACAACTCGAAATGAGCTGAAACTTTGGGGTTTTTATGGAATATATAAGAAATATTGGAGCCAATAAGCACCAGAGGGGGCCCACCAGGTGGGCACAACCCACCTAGGCGTGCCAGGGAGCCCAGGAGCACCCTGGTGGGTTGTGCCCTCCTCGACCCACCTCCGGTGCCCATCTTCTGGTATATAAGTCATTTTGACCTAGAAAAAAATAAGGATAGGACTTTCGGGATGGAGCGCCGCCGTCTCGAGGCGGAACTTGGGCAGGAGCACTTTTGCCCTCCGGCGAAGCAATTCCGCGAGGGGAACTTCCCTCCCGGAGTAGGAAATCATCGTCATCATCATCACCAACAACTCTCCCATCTTAGGGAGGGCAATCTCCATCAACATCTTCAACATCACCATCTCCTCTCAAACCCTAGTTCATCTCTTGTGTTCAATCTTTGTACCGGAACTATAGATTGGTGCTTGTGGGTAACTAGTAGTGTTGATTACATCTTGTAGTTGATTACTATATGGTTTGTTTGGTGGAAGATTATATGTTCAGATCCATTATGCTATTTAATACCCCTCTGATCTTCATCATGTTTATCACTTGTGAGTAGTTACTTTTGTTCTTGAGGTCACGGGAGAAATCATGTTGCAAGTAATCATGTGAACTTGATATGTACGTGTTCGATATTTTGATAGTATGTATGTTGTGATTCCCTTAGTGGTGTCATGTGAACGTCGACTACCTGACACTTCACCATATTTGGGCCTAAGGGAATGCACTGTGGAGTAGTTAATAATGAAGGAATTATGCCCTAGAGGCAATAATAAAGTTGTTATTTATATTTCCTTATATCATGATAAATTTTTATTATTCATGCTAGAATTGTATTAACCAGAAACTTAGTACATGTGTGAATACATAGACAAACAAAGTGTCCCTAGTATGCATCTACTTGACTAGCTCGTTAATCAAAGATGGTTAAGTTTCCTAGCCATAGACATGTGTTGTCATTTGATAAACGGGATCACATCATTAGAGAATGATGTGATGGACAAGACCCATCTATTAGCTTAGCACTATGATCGTTTAGTTTATTGATATTGCTTTCTTCATGACTTATACATGTTCCTATGACTATGAGATTATGAAACTGACGAATACCGGAGGAACACCTTGTTGTCGGTGGGAACGACACCTATGGGATCACAAGAATCCCTACTACGGTTAGCGGGGCGCGGGGTCGTGAGAAGAGCGGATCTAACAGGTAGCACACGGTTCGTTTATCCAGGTTCGTGCCGCGAGGATGCGTAAAACCCTACTCCTGCTTTGGTGGATTGTATATCTATGTTCTTGAGCTAGCTATGGGGCGTGAGGAGCTCCAAAAAGCCGAATCCTTCTCCTCGTCATCTCGGGCCTCCTTTTATAGAAAAAGGGGTTGCCACAGTGGCACACAGGAGGTGGAAAGGGTACAGTGATGCGAGGTTATCCCTCGCATTACATGACAAGGCGCATTTAATGCATCTTGCTTAGGTGTCCTTGCTTTATCGGGGACGGGAGAGAAACCTATTCGTCCGTCGTCGCTCCTTCTTGTGTCGACACGCGCCCTGGGCAGCGACACATGCGATGCCACGTAGGTAGGCAGGCAGCTCAGGAGGTGCGGTGGTGGGTCTTTACAAAGATCTGCATGCCACCACACAGGTGCCTGCCCAGCTGGTTGGGTCGGCAGCTGTGTTAATGCAGTGGTGGAGGTTTAGTCGGCATGGGCCTGATGGTAGCCCTGTAGGTGTCCTCGGTAAGGGCCTTGCCGGGGCCCCGGCAAGGGTCTTGCCGAGGCGCCTGCTGTCATTCCCGGCAAGGCGCTTGCCGGGGGCCTTGTGGTCTTCCTCGGCTAGGATCCCGCCAAGGGTTTTCGTCTCCTTAGTGCGTATCTGATCTTGAATGTCTTCACGAAGATCTACATGCCGCCACGGGGATGTCTCCCGAATCCTTGCCCTTTGGGGGTAGTGGACTCAAGGGTGATTTGCTCCGTAGGCGCGGGACGAGTCGCCACGGCAAGGGTCTTGCCGGGGCTGCTAGAACTGTCTCCCGGCAAGGATCTTGCCGGGGGAGTCCACTTCGTCCCCTTTGCTCTTCGCGGTCTTGGCCTTGGCATCATAGTTCTCTTGAGCTTCGGTCTTACCCTGGCTCACCTCCCTTGCCTTGCTTGGTGTGGTGGTGCCCGTGGCTCAGACTGCCCGTGCACAGTTATAGGGGTACAAAAAGTGTACCCCTCTTTTTGTACACCGACATGAGCCCCCGGGCCTGGTCCACACATAAGCGCAATGCGTTGTTGGGCTAGGCCCAAAAACAATGCACGGGCAGGCGGGGCGGTTTTTACCGCGGTAAGATTCTTCGCGCGCTGCCCTTCCCACGACTCCCGCGCGTGGCATGGCATGGGGAGGTGCGTGTGACGTGGGCAGCATGCGTGGGGTTGGTTCCCGCAGGCATGCGTCACATCGTAGTAAAGGGGTGGTTCGCGCCTTCCCCATAAACGGAGGGTGGCGTGGAGGCGCGACCCATTTACTGAATGGGGCTGAGGTGTGGTCTTCAAGGCGTCCACTCCCCACGATCACGGGGTGGGGAGTGGTCGTCTCACCCGTCCCCTCAGTTCTGCACGTCCGCCACGTGTCTCCCATGCGCCTGGGGTGGCAAACAGTGGAGGCGGGAAACCGGGTCGTCGCTGGTTGGGGCGGCGGGTCGGTCCTAGCTCCCTGCGCCTTCCGTATCTTGATTGGCCGAGCGGGGCGGCCGAGCCCCAACCCCGATCCTTTATAAAGAGCGGGAGGGGGGATGGCGTCCCGCATTCTTCCATCTTCTTCTTCCTTCAGCTTCTACTCCTCCCTTCCATCCGTCATGGAGAGAGGGAATCCCGGTCCTTCAACAGTGGCGGCGAGGGTCGCCGCTCGACAACGCGTCCCTCCTTCCCCTGCGCCTGCGGTGGCAGAGCCAGCCGCGAGGGGAAGGGGGAGGGGGCGAGGCCGTGAGCGAGGCCGGGGCACTCGGGGAAGAGGAGGATGGGGCGGCGCACCGGCCTCGCCTCCGCCAGCAGCTCCTCCTCCAATGGAGGGCCATGTTGGGGATGACCCTTGTGAGTTCTTCGTCAGGCTGCGCCAGCCGCCGCGCCGTAGCCTTCGTCTCCCGTCTCCATTTGCGCTGGAGATGGAGCTGGATCTGCCGGAATCGTTGCGCCTGCACATGAGGGGCTGCGGGATTAGTGGCACGCGGGTCCGCGCCGACTTCCCCACCCCTCACGTGATGTATCTTTGTCAGGGATGGAAGATGTTTGCTCATATCCACCGCTTGACGGAGGGGCTCACTCTCCATTTTAAGCTGATGGAGGGTGGCCTTCTCTCTGTCAAGGTCTTTGGGTGCTTTGGGACCCGTGCAAGGTGCTAGGTGGAGAGCTCTTCTGATAGTGAAGACTCCTCCTCGGGCGGGAGTGACGAGGAGGACAATGGCAGCGATGACGAGGGTAGTAGGCGGCAGGATGACGGGTCCGATTAGGTGTCGGGTGCCGCTCCGTGCGGCACCGGCGACCCCATCATCCGCGTCGCCGGCTCCCTGAACTTCGTGGGGTCGTCTCCTTGGGTGGCTGGCGTTGGGAGGCTGTGGAAGAGGAAGAGGGTGGGCGGCAAGGCCGTCAAGTCGGAGTACGCGGGCACCGACGCCTTCGATGCATGCTGACGTCCTGCCGCCTCGTCTTCGAGCTCTGCTTCCAGCGCCGCCATCACCATCCAGCCTTTGGACGGCCACCAAGATGTTCTCTTGGTGTCTTTTGCCACCCGTTGCTCGCCTAGGCGCTCCTTTTGTCCCTTTCGCCTCCTTGACCTGCCTCCTGAGGAGAGGGACAAGAAAGGGATTACGGGCACCTTATCTCTTTTTAGTTTGTGAGCCTTCCGGCCTTAGCTGAATTTAAAACTTGTAATCCCATCATTCATGTTTTTCATTCCCTATGGACTGTACCTGAGTGGAATGTTTTTTTAATGAAAAATGGATGCTTGCCGGGTCATTCGTTTGCGGGTGGAACCCACAGCAAGGAGTAAATCCTTGATATCTTCAAGATAAACATTTCCTTGCCCGGCAACAGGCCTTGCCATCTCCCCACTTCGCTCGACCTTCCTCACGCCTTTGGCGGAGGCAGGGATGAGGCGGGTTCAGGCTCCTTGTTTCATCCTTTCGCTGCCGCGACTACGACCAAACTTGGCCCCAGGAACGAGCCCTAGGGCCTAGAGTTATGGGAGCACGGTAGCTTAGGGGAAAACGAGGTTTCACATACCTCAGTCCATAATGGAATGCATGATAAGGGATGAAGAACTTATCTGAAGCTGCAGTCCCCGGCAATCCTGGTTCACCGTGGGTGAATCTTTGCTCTTGCAGCCCCCGGCAATACTGGCTTGCCGGGGGCTAGATGCTGGTCTGTTCCTCTTTTTTTTCTCCCCAAGTGGTTTGGCACAGATATCTGTGTGTCCTGTGAACCAAAGAAGACAAAAGAAAGACAAAGAGACGCACACTCGAACTAAGCTAGGGGTTAGTCGCCGCTAAGCACTATCAACCCAAACCAAGGACGAGACTTAACCTAGCATGCATGCTATAACTTAGGGCGCCAGCGCTTCATTTACTTATGCTTAGGGTCTGCGCCTGGCTTTGTACAAAGGGTTACATGCGTCATCGGCAAGGCT
>NC_041390.1:588285578-588309564 GCF_002162155.2 Triticum dicoccoides
CTCACCGGAACGGCATCTTCGGTCTCCAGGCGGACTCCGCCAGGCCTGGTGACTCGTATTACCCGATAAGGGCCTTCCCACTTTGGCGTCAACTTGTTGGAATTCTTGGCCGATTGAACGCGCCGAAGAACAAGGTCGCCTTCCTCAAGGCTTCGGGCATGAACCTTGCGGCTATGGTAGCGGCGCAAGGCTTGCTGGTAGCGCGCTGCTCTCACAGCCGCCCGAAGGAGATTTTCCTCAAGGAGCGTTGCGTCATCTTGGCACAGTTGCTCTTGCTCATGCTCATCATAAGTGAGTACTCGAGGTGACCCGTATATGAGTTCAGTGGGGAGAACTGCTTCTGCCCCATATACCAGGGCAATGGGTGTCTGGCCGGTGGCTCGATTTGGCGTCATTCTGATTGACCAAAGAATCGTCGGCAACTCATCAATCCAGCGCCTTCCACTCTTGCGCAGCCTGTCAAAGGTCTTTGTCCTTAAGCCTCGCAGTACTTCAGCGTTTTCCCTCTCAGCTTGACCATTGCTTCGTGGGTGAGCAACGGAAGCGAAACAGACTTTGCTGCCGAGGTCTTGGGTATATTGCATGAAGGTGCGGCTTGTGAACTGTGTACCATTGTCGGTGATGACCCTGTTGGGTACACCAAAACGGCACACTAGTCCCTTGAAGAATTTGATGGCTGACTGAGCTGTGACCTTCCTCACTGCTTCCACCTCTGGCCACTTTGTGAACTTGTCGATTACGACGTACAAGTACTCAAAGCCCCCGACAATGCGGGGGAAAGGCCCAGTATGTTGAGCCCCCAGACCGAGAAGGGCCAGGAGAGAGGAATGGTTTGAAGGGCTTGAGCTGGCTGGTGAAGTTTCTTTGAATGGAACTGACACGCTTCACACCCGGTGACTAGTGTCGTAGCATCCTGGAGGGCAGTGGGCCAGAAGAAGCCTTGCTAAAATGCCTTGCCGGCAAGGGCTCTTGACCCTATGTGGGATCCACATCTGCCTCCATGTATCTCCGCCAACAGCCCCAGTCCTTCCTCTCGAGGGATACACTTCAATTTCACGCCGTTCGGCCTCTTTCTGTACAGGACGTCATCGACGAACTGGTACATAGTAGAGCGACGGGCTACTTTTTCTGCTTCTTCCTGCTCCTCAGGAAGTTCCCCTGTTTGGAGGAATCGGACGGTATGTTGTGCCCACACTGGAGCCTGGGGCTCGACGACGAGGACTAAAGGCATTTCCTCCGCTATAGGAACGGCTGTCTCGACGGCAAGTGCTTGATGCTCTGTCGGATCTAGCCATCCTGTGGCAGGCTCAGTGTCTCCAGCAACATCCTTGCCGGCGGCTTCGGGGAGCTCGGCGGGAAAGTACTTGTCGGGCCCTAATTTTCTCCTCTTGTTCTGCTCTGTTGATGGATCAACGGATGGCTGAGTTAGCCGAAGCTCAAAGGTACCTGGTTCCACGGGTACCTTGAGGGCAGCGTGTTTTGACAGGTAATCGGCGATATCATTCTCCGCTCGGGGAATGTATTCTACCTGTATACCATCAAAGCGCTCTTCCAGGTTTCTCACTTCATCGACGTAGGCCTTCATCAACGGGCTCTGGTAATCCTTGTTTACTTGCTTGATGACAAGTTGTGAGTCGCCTCTGACGACAAGTTTCTTGATTCCGAGGTCCTCCACGAACCTAAGACCGGCAAGCAGCCCTTCGTACTTAGCCGTATTGTTTGTTGACACCTCCCTAGGGAAGTGCATCTGGATCACGTACTTGAGGTGCTCTCCAGTGGGCGCGACAAGCAGTACGCCAGCCCCGGCGCCCTGTAAGGAGAAAGCTCCATCAAAGTACATGATCCAGTCGCAACTTGCCTCCTTGCCGGGGAGAGCAGTCTCTTGGGTTTCTTCGTCAGGCGTCGCAGTCCATTCTGCAACGAACTTGAGGCCAAAGCTGGACAGTTCCAGTGCCCACTCTACGATCCTTCCCATTGTGTCTGGATTGTGCAATATCTGTTGCAGAGGGAGGCGAGTAACGACAGTGATTTCGTGCGCCTGGAAGTAGTGACGCAGCTTCCTCGAGGCCATAAGAAGGCCGAAGAGAAGTTTATGCACACCGAAGTACCTCGATCTAGCCCCCATGCAGGAGGGAACTAACAAAGTAGACCGGGTGTTGCATCATTTTCTTCTTCGGTGGCACTTCAATTGGCTGCATCGTCTCGGCATCGGTGGCATCGGGCTCCATCGCTGCTATTACCTCATCATCAATTTCTCTCTGTGCCACTAGTGCGGCGCTGACCACCTGGTTCGTTGCCGCCAGGTACAACAGCAACGGTTCCTGTGGCCTAGGCGCAACTAGTATTGGCGCGGAGGAGAGGTACCTCTTCAAATCTTGCAGTGCTGCTTCGGCTTCTGGCGTCCACTCCATCGGGCCCGCCTTTTTCAAAATCTTGAAAAAGGGAAGGGCGCGCTCGGCGGACTTGGAAATGAACCTGCTCATGGCGGCAACGCAACCAGCAAGCCAACGCACATCCTTGACTCGCTTGGGCACTTCAATCTGCTCTATAGCTTTGATCTTGTCCGAATTGCCCTCTATCCCATGCTGTGACACAAAGAACCCGAGAAGCTTGCCAGACGGGACGCCGAAGACGCACTTCTCAGGGTTCAGCTTGAGATTGATCTTGCGTAGGTTTGCAAATGTTTCTTCTAAATCTGATATGAGGGTTGCCCTGTTCTTGGTTTTGACCACTATATCATCCATATAAGCTTCCCTATTTCTATGGAGCTGGGGTTCAAAACCAATCTGGACCGCCCTTGCAAACGTTGAACCAACACTCTTCAACCCGAAAGGCATCCGTATAAAGCAATATGTACCACATGGGGTGATGAATGCCGTTTTCTCTTCGTCTTCCCTTGTCATGAAGATCTGGTGGTAGCCGGAGTAGGCATCGAGGAATGCAAACAAATCACACCCAGCTGTGGAGTCAACAATTTGGTCGATGCGCAGCAATGGGAAGGGGTCTTTGGGACAAGCTTTATTAATATCTGTGTAATCAATACACAGCCCTCACTTCCCATTTGCCTTGCGCACTACCACCGGATTGGCCAACCACGTTGGATGGAGCACTCCTCTTACCAAACCCGCTGCTTCCAGTTTTCGGATCTCCTCTGCGATGAACTCTTGTCATTCCAAAGCTTGCTTTCTGACCTTCTGCTTGATGGGCCGCGCATGAGGACAGATAGCAAGTTGGTGCTCAATCACCTCCCTGGGAATGCCGGGGGTGTCGGATGCTTGCCATGCAAACACATCGACATTCGCCCGCAGGAAGGTGACGAGTGCGTCTTCCTATTTGTCGTCAAGGGTGGAGCTTATGGTAAAAGCTCCTCCCGTGCCGTCCTCCTTGACAGAAACCTTCTTGGTTCCCGGCGGTGTGGCCCTGGACTTCTTGTTTCTGTTGGTGGAGCTCTCTGGCACGTCCTCGACGGGAGCGCTACACTCTGAAGAGGTGCGCTTGCCGGAGTGGGTGCCTGAGGTCTCACCGGTCTTCTTCTTTCGCCTTCCCAGGGCTCCAGCGGCAGGAGCTAGCGCCTTAGCAGTGGCGGGTGCTGCAACTACTTGTTGGTAGAGTTGGTCAGCGCAAATTAGCGCATCCTTCTTGTCTGACGGGACGGTGATGATCATTACAGGCCCCGGCATCTTCAGGGTGTTGTAGGCGTAATGTGACGCCGCCATGAACTTGGCCAGCGCTGGGCGGCCAAGGATCCCGTTGTAAGGCAAGCGGATCTTGGCAACGTCGAACAAAATCCTTTCTGTCCTGTAGTTCAGATCACTCCCAAAAGTCACAGGCAACGTGACCTTTCCCTTTGGTTGACTTCTTCCCGGGTTGACCCCCTGAAACGTGCCCGTCTCTTCGAGGTCTTCATCAGGAATCTGCAATTTCTCGATCATGGCAGGCGAGATTAAGTTCAGGCTGGCCCCGCCATCGACTAGCATCTTTGTCACCTTGAGGTTGCGTATTGTTGGTGAAACCAACAATGGCAAGCACCCGACTGCAGTAGTGCGATCAAGGTGATCCTCAGTGTCAAATATGATAGGTGTGCTGGATCACTTCAGCGGTCTTCGGGCATCAAACGACGGTTCTGCCGCTGTAATCTCACGCGCCCACTGTTTAAGTTGGCGGTGAGAGGTATGCAGCGAGGCGCTGCCATCAACGCACATGGCCTCTGTAGCTTTCTGAAATTCTTGGTCACCAGACTCATCGTCCTCTTCGTGATCATCGTCTTCTGGCTTTTTGTCACAGCCCCGGGCGGGCCTCTCCTGCTGTTTATCTTTGCCGCGATGTCCCGCCTATCCATCATGCTTATTGCCGGACCCCTCAGCACCGTCCTGGCCTTTCTCCTTGTCCTGCCTCTCATATTCAGCCCTCTGCTTCTCAGCAAGGAGCTCAACCTGTCGGCAGTTCTGGAGATCATGGCCTTTGGTGTGATGGATCTTGCAGTATTGCTTGTCAGAGCTTCCTGGCTTCTCGACAGCCGCCAAGGCCCGGCAGGCGACACATCCGGTAATTTCCTTGCCGGGGTCATCTGCCTTGGTTTTCTTGGCGGAGGCAGCGTCGTCAGATCCCTCGACGGCAAGCACAGACTTACCTTTGCGCTTCATGTTGCAGCGCCGGCCCTTCTTCGCCGGGGCGGCAGTATCCTCATCTGAGGAGTCGGTTTCCACACCGGCATCTTCGCCGGGGTACTTCCTTCCCTCTTCAGCTCGGGCAAATCTATCAGCAAAAACATAGAGTTCTGCCACATCTTTCACCTTGTTCATTGCCAGTTCTTCGCGCATCTTGTGGTTACGCACGTTCTGATGGAACGCGCTGATGATGGCGGCAGGGTGAACATCAGGGATATTGTACTGTACCCGGCTGAACCTCTGTATATACTTGCACAGACTCTCGCCTCCCTTCTGGGGAATGACATGCAGGTCGCTTGCTTGGCCATGGGCTTGGTGACCCCCAGTAAAGGCACCCACAAACTCATGGCACAAATCCGACCAGGAGGAAATAGAGTCTACCGGCAAGTGCATCAACCACGACATGGCGTTGGGTTTAAGAGCCAATGGAAAGTAATTCGCAAGCACCTTATCATCACGGGCTCCGGCGGCTTGCATCGTGATGGTGTAGATGTTGAGAAACTCAGACAGGTGAGTCTTGTCGTTGTACTTTTCGCCAACGTCAGGTTTGAAGGTGCGGTGAGTGGGCCACTGGAACTGCCGTAGCTCACGGGTAAAAGCCGGACAGCCTACCTCGTAAGGTAGGCCTCCAGGGCTCTCCGGGGCCGGGTGGTTCACAGCAGGCCCTGCTCGCCTATCTGGCTGGTGGCGCGCTCCGCGCCGGTGCTCGATAGTGGTTCGAGCGTCTTCATGGGCTCGTTCCCGAAGAACTTGGCGCTGGGCACAGTGGGTCCGCGGGTCAGACGATGCTATGGAGATGTCGTCGCCCGCAACGTCGCAATGAGCCGGCGTCCGTGGTACCGGATGGGGAAGAGGTGAATGCACCATGGTCGCGGCGCCGCCGGCTTTTCCGTCACTGGTCCACGGGACTCCATCGGAGCATTGACCCGGGGGCCTCACCGGACTTGGTTCGTCTTTGTTTGCCACCACAACAAGGCTTCGGATAGTGGCTCTCCATTCGTCAAGTTTCCCCGTAGCCGGAGAAAAGTAGAGGAGCAACTGCGCGTGCGCCAGGGCCTCTGCTGGCGTCGGTGGCAGCGAAACCTGCACGGATCGCGACGCGCTTTGACTTCTGACCATGTCAGAAGGAGCTCTATCATGACCCCGCGGTCGCATGCCGTTTTCACCAGTGCCTCGGCGAGTGGGCAGGTCCTCTATGTCCCGGGAGTGGCGCTCGGGGCTCTTCCCGCGGCGACGCCCAGGATCTTCGGCGTGATTACGCCGTTCGTCGCGCGTTGCCTGGGAGGAGCGCGCTGTTGGCGCCGGCGTGGGAGTCTTGGAGGCCCTTGCGTCGCCTTCGGGCGGGGCGGCGATGACCCTGGAAGGCTCCGCTCCACCCGCGAAGGGCTTGGCTCCGCCTTTGGATTTGGCGACGTGTGGCCCGTTACCAGGCGCACAAACATTGCCGCCTCCCAAACTCCGGCTGCTGGGATGGTGTTGGTGTTTGCGAGCAGCGCCCCGGGTCCTTTCTGTGACCGGTCCACTGCTCGCCCACGTCGGGACGGGCTGTCCAGCTTCCGACTGGCCAACCGCCACCATCGTCTTCTTCTTGGGCGCCATGATGATGAAGAAGCGCCGAACTAACTGCTAAAGCAGATTCTCACAACTGCGCCCCCTACCTGGCGCGCCAGAGATGTCGGTGGGAACGACACCTATGGGATCACAAGAATCCCTAGTACGGTTAGTAGGGCGCGGGGTCGTGAGAAGAGCGGATCTAACAGGGACCACACAGTTCGTTTATCCAGGTTCGGGCCGTGAGGATGCGTAAAACCCTACTCCAGCTTTGGTGGATTGTATATCTGTGTTCTTGAGCTAGCTATGGGGCGTGAGGAGCTCCAAAAAGCCGAATCCTTCTCATGGTCGCCTCGGACCTCCTTTTATAGAAAAAGGGGTTGCCACAGTGGCACACAGGACGTGGAAAGGGTACAGTGATGCAAGGTTATCCCTCGCATTACATGACAGGGCGCATTTAATGCGTCTTGCTTAGGTGTCCTTGCTTTATCGGGGACGGGGGAGAAACCTGTCTCGTCCATCGCCGCTCCTTCTTGTGTCGACGCGCGCCCTGGCCAGCGACGCCTGCGATGCCACGTAGGTAGGCAGGTAGCTGAGGTGGCGCAGTGGTGGGTCTTTACAAAGATCTGCATGCCGCCACGCACGTGCCTGCCTAGCTGGTTGGGTCGGCAGCTGCGTGCATGCGGTGGTGGAGGTTTAGTCGGCATGGGCCTGATGGTGGCCATGCAGGTGTCCTCGGTAAGGGCCTTGCCGGGGCCCCGACAAGGGTCTTGCTGAGGCGCCTACTGTCATCCCCGGCAAGGCGCTTGCCGGGGGCCTTGTGGTCTTCCTCGGCTGGGATCCCGCCAAGGGTTGTCGTCTCCTTAGTGCGTATCTGATCTTGAATGTCTTCACGAAGATCTGCATGCCACCACAGGGATGTCTCCCGAATCCTTGCCCTTTGGGGGCAGTGGACTCAAGGGTGATTTGCTCCGTAGGCGCGGGACGAGTCGCCGCGGCAAGGGTCTTGTCAGGGCTGCTAGAACTGTCTTCGTCCCCTTTGCTCTTCGTGGTCTTGGCCTTGGCATCGTAGTTCTCTTGAGCTTCGGTCTTACCCTGGCTCACCTCCCTTGCCTTTCTTGGTGTGGTGGTGCCCGTGGCTCAGACTGCCCGTGCACAGTTATAGGGGTACAAAAAGTGTACCCCTCTTTTTGTACACCGACACTTGTGTACTATCAAACGACACAACGTAGCTAGGTGATTATAAAGATGCTCTACAGGTGTCTCCGATGGTGTTTGTTGAGTTGGCATACATCGAGATTAGGATTTGTCACTATGTGTATCCGAGAGGTATCTCTGGGCCCTCTCGGTAATGCACATCACTTTGAACCTTGCAACCAACGTGACTAATGAGTTAGTCACGGGATCATGCATTATGGAACGAGTAAAGAGACTTGTCGGTGACGAGATTGAACTAGGTATGATGATACCGACGATCGAATCTCGGGTAAGTAACATACCGATGACAAAGGGAACAACGTATGTTGTTATGCGGTTTGACCGATAAAGATCTTCGTAGAATATGTAGGAGACAATATGAGCATCCAGGTTCTGCTATTGGTTATTGACCGGAGATGTGTCTCGGTCATGTCTACATAGTTCTCGGGTAGGGGCTCCCGAACTGTGCGTCTAGGCCGGATGGTAACAGGAGGCAGGGGACACGAAGGTTTAGCCAGGTTCGGGCCCTCTCGATGGAGGTAAAACCCTACGTCCTGCTTGATTAATATTGATAGTATGGGTATTACAAGATTTGATCTACCACGAGATCAGAGAGGCTAAACCCTAGAAGCTAGCCTATGGTATGATTGTTGATGTGTATGTTGTCCTACAGACTAAAACCCTCCGGTTTATATAGACACCGGAGAGGGTTAGGGTTACACAAAGTCAGTTACAATGGTAGGAGATCTATATATCCGTATCGCCAAGCTTGCCTTCCACGCCAAGGAAAGTCCCTTCCGGACACGGGACGGAGTCTTTAATCTTGAATCTTCATAATCCAGGAGTCCGGCTTGAAGGTATAGTTCGGCTATCCGAACACCCCCTAATCCAGGACTCCCTCAGTAGCCCCTGAACCAGGCTTCATGATGACGAGTCCGGCGCGCAAATTGTCTTCGGCCTTGCAAGGCGGGTTCCTCCTCCAAATACTTCATAGAAGATCTTGAACACAAAGAGAGTGTCCGGCTCTGCAAAATAAGTTTCCACATATTGCCGTAGAGAGGATAATAATATTGACACAAATCTAATCTGCTGATGTATTCCGTGGTGCGACACGCCACGGCCAAGCCTTTATCCATTTAATTATCCCACCTCAGCGCGTTGTGCGAGGCGGTTTCCTTGGCACGTCTTGTTGAAGCAGAGATCGTGCCCCCCTCATTTTGGGATTCTCATCAATACGGGCGTGGGTAACCCAACCGCGCCTTTGATTACGGCGCTTGGAGATAAGCAAGTTTTATCATGCTGGTGGGGACACATAATCGCGTACGCCCATATAAGGGGATAAGGATCCACCTTTTCGCCCATGCCTTCTTCCTCCTCTACCTATCCATTCTTGCGCACTCGAGCTCCAGTGCCCAAGTCCGCACTACCACCTCAACCTTCTCTAGTCATGTACGGAGCGGGAGGCAAGTGGATGGTCTCCTCCTTCACGGAGGGACACATAAAAAAGCTGAGGAAGGCCGGATATCTGGCCAGCGACATCGCACACCGACTCCCCGAAAAGGGGCACCTCATCCACACTCCTAGGCCCCATGAGAGGGTGGTATTTCTCCCCCATTTCCTCCGTGGACTGGGCTTCCCTCTGCATCCATTTGTCCGGGGGCTCATGTTCTACTACGGCCTGGATTTCCACGATCTGGCCCCGAACTTCGTCCTCAACCTCTCGGCATTTATCGTCGTGTGCGGCTTTCCTCCGCATCCGCCCCCATTTCAGCTTATGGCTAAAGACCTTCAACGTCAACCCGAAGGTGGTGCGTGGAAGCCAGGCGGAGTGCGGCGGCGCCATGGTTGGCAAGATGGCCAACGTCTTGTGGCTCGAGGGCTCCTTCGTGGAGACCCTGAAGGGGTGGCAGTCGGGGAGGTTCTACATCACCGAGCCGTGCGACCCCGAATGGGTCGCAGCCCCCGAGTTTCGGTCCGAACCCCCTACGCGGCTCATCTCCTGGAAGGAGATCGGCCTATCGTGGGGTAAAAAAGGAGAGCTGACCGGACTCCAAACATGCATCCAAACCCTGGTGGACAAGAAGCTCAAGCTTGTCAACGTAGTCCAGGTTATGCTCATCCGCCTGATCCTCCCGTGTCAACGATGGGCCTTCAACCTTTGGGAGTTCGACCCACCGCAGCATCAAACTCTTAACAGGCCCTTTGACACGACGTACGAAGATGCCTGGAGGATGCTTTTCAAGGGCGCCGAGGCTCCCGCATCCGCTGCAGAGGATGGCGGATTAAGTGCTCAACACCGCGCTCTGGCGGTAAGCTATTTTTGTCTTTTTACAAGGTATTAGTTTTTCGCAGTTTGACTCTATGCAGGATCTAAGCTCGCTTATCTTTGACAGGATTGGGGGGTGACGTCCGGACAGATCAACTGTCTAGCTCCTTTGCCCGAAGGCCCAGCGGACGCTCGCTTTGCGAAGCTGCTGGTTCCGGCGCCCTATGTGGTGCCGGAGAAGAAGGCCACGAAAAGGGCCATGGGGACTCGAAAGAGTGCCCGGCGCCAGGAGGTGTCGGACTCGTCATCCGACGGTCCCGAAGCACCTTCCTCTCGTTAAGACGAGGAGGAAGAAGAAGAGACCTCTCCCCCTCCAGCGGGAGGAGAGAAGAAAAGGAAGGCCGCCCTCTCTGAGGAGACCGGAGGGTCCAAGAAGGGGAAAACCCTTCCTCCGGACTACTCCACCGATGTCGACGATGACGAAGAGGAGTGGCAGCCCAGGGCCAAGCCCCTAGCAAAATCATAAGTATCCGGATACCAGAGCGACTCATAGTATTTGCTTATTGCACAGCTTTCCCTTACGTCGAATGTGTTTATGCAGCCCACCTAAAGACCGGCTCGACACATCATCGAGCGGCTCACTGGATCCGTCGGAGGTAAACTCGCTTCCGACGGCTTCATTCCCCCGCCCTATGGACGACACCGAAGTGTTGTCCCAACAGGTTCCTAGCCGGGAGGAGGTGGTCCTGGAGGCGCCGCAATGCGACCTCCTGGACTCCAGGAGTAAAGGGGATGAAACCCCCCAGGCTCCAAGTCCGGCTTAAGGCCGGGCACAGCTCCAGAATCTTCAAGGGTTCCAGAGTCCGGCGGGCGACCTCCTTCCAAGAGGAGCAAGCCTGCCATGCCGGTGACCTCCGTCCAACCGGAGGCGCCGGAAAATATGTTGGAGGCGCTCCAAGGTGTCTCCATCGACGAGGGGCACCGCACTATTATGAGTGCGGTGATCCAGAAGGTTCAGTCCGCCAAAAGCGGACTGACTGAAGCTTGTACAAGCCTTTTAACAGGCTTTGAGGTAAGTAAAGAATGTTCAAATAATGTTACTGCATAGACAGTAGCCCCTGATGCTCTGTTGGGCATTCGGGAAGAAAAGCCGAATAGAGGATCAAAGAATACGTAGGAGTCTAACAAAAGGAGTCAATATGCGTATGCAGGCTTCTCTGCTAGCGTCCGCTGCACTGACTGCGGAAGTTGACGTGCTGAAGCAGAGTCTCGAGAAGTCCGAGCAAGAGCTCGGGCGTGCCAAGAAGCAGCTCGAGGAGATGGAAGGTAAGAAATACCCTGTTTGAATATGTATATAAAAAAGGTGCAATTGCAAAAAATGACAGGATTGACATGGCTATTGTAGGGGCCACATCTAATGTGGTGACCGTCAAGCAAGCGCTGCTTGAGGCCGAGAAGAGTGCGGCCGTGGAGCGCACCGAGTGGGAGAGGTACGAGGTTGAGGTTGGCAAGGTGCGGCAAGAGCTCCAGGTTCTCATGAAGAAACATGAGAGTTTGGAGCTTGACTCGAAGACGCGAGCGTCCGAGCTTGCGACAGCTATAGAGAATGCCAAGTCTGCCAAGGCCGAGTCCCAGAGGACCCTCCAGGAGTTGGATGAGGTGAAGAAGATTGCGGCGGGTAAGGCATTCTTTATGCAAAGCAAACACGTAAACATGAGTTACCTGTTACTTACCCGAATCCGGACCTCTCCAGGAGTGTTCGCATTCTAGCGAGGCGAGGAGGGCAACTCGACGGAGAAGGTGTTCTGGTCGCAGTACGTTGATGCCGGACACCCCGTTCCCCTGAGCGACCAGCTGAAGCAACTGGTCAAGCTCCACAAGGCGGCCGAACAGGCCATGAAGGGCCTCCTAGTTCGGCTATAGCCTGGAGAGGCCCTGCCTGGGAGCTATTTCGGGCTGGTGCGGCGGCTGGTGGAGGCCTGTCCAAGGCTTGAAGACATCAAGCGCTCCGTCTGCATCCAAGGTGCCCGTAGGGCCCTTGCCCGTGCTAAGGTGCACTAGGGCAAGCTGGATGCGGAGAAGCTTGTGAAGGACGGGCCACCACCGGGGAAAAAGCATCGCAAGCCCGAGAATTATTATAAGGATGTTCTGAAGGGTGCCCGCCTTGTTGCGAATGAATGTACCAAGGATGTATTTTTTGAATAAAACCCGCTCGTGTTATCCTGTGCGCTGAAAACTTGTTCATATGCGCTAAGCAATGCTGCTTGAATTTAAAATATTACCTTCTGTGCGGCTGTTTATCAATACTGAGAGATGGCGAGTCGTCGGCTTCTGCCCCCTTGCCGCTAGTGCTAGGGTGTTCGGGGATAAACCTGGGCGCTCTTTTTCTCATATTTGGGTCCTTTGAGGGAGGCGCTCAGCCCAACGAACGAGGCAATCGGACTATAATGCGTGAACACTCTCACTTAGCCATAGAATTCTATAATTTTAAATTTCGGGGAAGCCCCTAGTATTCGAAAGACCGAGTTCGAGGCGCTATCCATGCCTTGGCCAGACAGAGCCGACTCCTCGCCCTAAGCGACATAAGTCTTTAAGGACTCGAAAAGACCTCTCGAACAGCGACCAGCTCATCATGACAGTCAGTTTTAGCTTTCTCCACTGAGGTGCTCGGCCCAGCTCAACTGGGGCATAATCGCAGTGGTTCTCCTAGTTCTACCTTAGCCGTTATAGCGGAACGTAAGGCACCAAAACATAGGAGCCGGGCAAACCCAACTATTGACCCAAGACATGATTCGGAGCCGATGCATATAATGCTATAAGTTCGGGGTGCCGCACTTGTGAAAGTGTTCGGACTTCTTACACCATGTTGAGGGGTACTGAAGCCCCTGGCGTATTTTGGCCGTACCAAGGTGTACGGGTGCAACATGTCATTAAGGAAAAAAAGGTAATGCAAAAAATAGACAAAAGCTATGCATTGTTCATTAAAATGGCTGCGATCAAAGAAGAATGATACAAGTAATGTGATAAACGAAAAGTTGGACTATTTAACTTGTCTGCTCCAGGGGCAAGATGCGGAATAGTATGTGAAACACGTATACTGCTCGTGATAGAGACCACCTGTGATTTCCATAATGCGTCATGGCTTGTCTGCTTCCTGGTTCTTGCATCGTTTGTGCGGTAGTTGAACAGCCGAACAGGCCTTCCAGAGAGTAGAGTCCTGAAAGTAAGAGAAAAGTAAAAAATCGGCAGCCCCTGGTGCGGTTTAAGCCGTGTTTTGGGCATGCCGTAATGGTGCCCCTCCCCCTATGCCTAGGGTATCTCCAGAGCATAGTTATGGACGCGAAGTACTGGCTTCGCCTTTTTGTGAGGGTTGGGGTCGGGGCCGAATTGCTACGCCTGCTAGGAACGTGCCAGGCGGTCCTGTTGTAGGTTACTCCGGGTGCGCTTGACGGTGTCCGGTCATTGAATGGCCGGACTAGAGAACTGCCTGGAAAGGCTGCTTTGTCCTTCCGCTGCGAGGGCCGCCGTGTGCTCCTCCGTACGGAGGGAGCATTCGGTGTTTTCATTGACCGTAATTACTCCTCGAGGGCCTGGCATCTTGAGCTTAAGGTATGCATAGTGCAGGACCGCATTGAACTTGGCAAATGCGGTTCGCCCGAGCAGTGCATGATAACCACTGCGGAACGGGACTATGTCGAAGATTAACTCCTCGCTTCGGAAATTATCCGGAGATCCGAAGACCACTTCAAGTGTGACTAAGCCTGTACAGCTGGCCTCTACACCTGGTATTACGCCTTTAAAGGCCGTTTTGGTGGGCTTAATCCTTGAGGGATCTATGCCCATTTTTCGCACTGTATCCTGGTAAAGCAGGTTCAGGCTACTGCCGCCATCCATAAGGACTCTAGTGAGATGAAATCCGTCAATAATTGGGTCGAGAACCAATGCGGCGAATCCGCCATGACGGATGCTAGTGGGATGGTCTCTTCGATCAAAGGTGATCGGGCAGGAGGACCATGGGTTGAACTTTGGGGCAACTGGCTCTACCGCGTATACGTCCCTTAACGCGCGCTTCCGCTCCCTCTTGGGGACGTGGGTGGCGTATATCATGTTCACCATCCGCACTTGTGGGGGAAAACCCTTCTGTCCATTGTTGTTTGGCGGCCGGGGCTCCTCGTCGTCATCGGTATGCAACCCCTTGTCTTCATTGTCGCCACTTAATCTGCCTGCCTGCTTGAACACCCAACAGTCCCTGTTGGTGTGATTGGCCGGCTTTTCGGGGGTGCCATGTATTTGGCACAAGCGGTCGAGTATTCGGTCCAAGCTGGACGGGCCCCTAGGATTCCTTTTGAATGACTTTTTCCGTTGACCGGATTTAGAGCCTCTGACTCCGGCATTAACTGCCGTATCCTTAGCATTGTCGCCGTTGATGCGGCGCTTCTGTTGGTTGCGACGCGACCTGCCTCTAATGTCCCTGGTGTCCGAACGACCCGGGTTCTTGGTCATGTTGTTGCTACGAGCAAGCCAGCTGTCTTCTCCCGCGCAAAAGCGGGTCATGAGTGCCGTGAGTGCTGCCATAGATTTCGGCTTCTCCTGTCCTAGGTGCCGGGCAGGCCACTCATCACGCATATTATGCTTGAAGGCTGCTAAGGCCTCTGCGTACAGACAGTCGAGTATTTGATTTTTCTTTGTTAGGAACCGTGTCCAGAATTGCCTGCCCGATTCGTCTGGCTGCTGAATTACGTGGCTTAGGTCGTCAGCGTCTGGGGGTCACAACTTAGTGCCCTGGAAATTGTCGAGGAATGCGGCTTCCAGGTCCTCCCAACAGCTGATTGACCCTGTTGGTAGGCTGTTAAGCCATTGCCGGGCTGGTCCTTTAAGCTTGAGTGGGAGGTATTTGATGGCGTGGAAATCATCGTCGCGGGCCATGTGGATATGAAGGAGATGATGGGGAACGTAGCAGAAATTCAAAATTTTCCTACGTGTCACCAAGATCTATCTATGGAGAGACCAGCAACGAGTAGAAAGAGAGTGCATCTACATACCCTTCTAGATCGCTAAGCGGAAGCGTTCAAGTGAACGGGGTTGATGGAGTCGTACTCGTCGTGATTCAAATCACCGATGATCCTAGTGCCGAACGGACGGCACCTCTGCGTTCAACACATGTACAGCCCGGTGACGTCTCCCACGCCTTGATCCAGCAAGGAGAGAGGGAGAGGTTGAGGAAGACTCCATCCAACAGCAGCACAACGGCGTGGTGGTGGTGGAGGAGCGTGGCAATCCAGCAGGGCTTCGCCAAGCACCATGGGAGAGGAGGAGTAGGAAGAGAGGTAGGGCTGTGCCAGAACTTCGTGTGTAGCTCCCATGCGCCTCCCCACTATATATAGGGGTGGAGGGGCTGGTTTCTTGCCCTCCAAGTCCATTGGGGCGTTGGCCAAGGTGGGAGGAAAGAAATCTCATTATTTCCTTCCCCACCGATTGTTATCCCCCCTTTTTAGGGATCTTGATCTTATCCCTTCGGGATATGATCTTATTCCTTCTAAGGGGGGATCTTGGTGCGCCTTGACCAGGGGTGTGGGGCCTTTCCCCCACTACCCACGTCCATGTGGGTCCCCCCATGCAGGTGGGCCCCACTCCGGAACCTTCTAGAACCTTCCCGGTACAATACCGAAAAATCCCGAACATTTTCCGGTGGCCAAAATAGGACTTCCCATATATAAATCTTTACCTCCGGACCATTCCGGAACTCCTCGTGACGTCCGGGATCTCATCCGGGACTCCGAACAACATTCGGTAACCACATACAAACTTCCTTTACAACCCTAGCGTCATCGAACCTTAAGTGTGTAGACCCTACGGGTTCGGGAGACATGTAGACATGACCGAGACGTTCTCCGGTCAATAACCAACAGCGGGATATGGATACCCATGATGGCTCCCACATGTTCCACGATGATCTCATCGGATGAACCACGATGTCAAGGACTTAATCAATCCCGTATTCAATTCCCTTTGACTATCGATATGTTACTTGCCCGAGATTCGATCGTCGGTATCCAATACCTTGTTCAATCTCGTTACCGGCAAGTCACTTTACTCGTTCCGTAACACATCATCCCGTGATCAACTCCTTGGTCACATTGCACATATGATGATGTCCTACCGAGTGGGCCCAGAGATACCTCTCCGTTTACACGGAGTGACAAATCCCAGTCTCGATCCGCATAAAACAATAGAAACTTTCGGAGATACCTGTAGTGCACCTTTATAGTCACCCAGTTACGTTGTGACGTTTGATACACCTAGAGCACTCCTACGGTATCCAGGAGTTACACGCTCTCATGGTCGAAGGAAGAGATACTTGACATTGGCAAAGCTCTAGCAAATGAACTACACGATCTTTTGTGCTAGTCTTAGGATTGGGTCTTGTCCATCACATCATTCTCCTAATGATGTGATCCCGTTATCAACGACATCCAATGTCCATAGCCAGGAAACCATGACTATCTGTTGATCACAACGAGCTAGTCAACTAAAGGCTCACTAGGGACATATTGTGGTCTATGTATTCACACGTGTATTACGATTTCCGGATAATACAGTTATAGCATGAATAAAAGACAATTATCATGAACAAGGAAATATAATAATAATACTTTTATTATTGCCTCTAGGGCATATTTCCAATAGTCTCCCACTTGCACTAGAGTCAATAATCTAGTTCACATCGCCATGTGATTAACACTCACAAGTCACATCGCCATGTGACTAATACCCAAGAGTTTACTAGAGTCAGTAGTCTAGTTCACATCACTATGTGATTAACACTCAATGAGTTTTATGTTTGATCATGTTTCTTGTGAGAGAGGTTTTAGTCAACGGGTCTGAACCTTTCAGATCCGTGTGTGCTTTACAAATCTCTATGTCATCTCCTAGATGCAGCTACCACGCTCTATTTGGAGCTATTCCAAACAACTGTTCTACTTGGAGCTATTCTAAATTATTGCTCCATTATATGTATCCGGTCTCTCTACTCAGGGCTATCCGGATAGGTGTCAAGCTTGCATCGTCGTAACCTTTACGACGAACTCTTTTACCACCTCCATAATCGAGAAAATTCCTTAGTCCACTAGTTACTAAGGATAACTTTGACCGCTGTCCTGTGAGCCATTCTTGGATCACTCTTGTACCCCTTGACTGACTCATGGCAAGGCACACTTCAGGTGCGGTACACATCATAGCATACTGAAGAGCCTACGTCTTAAGCATAGGAGACGACCTTCGTCCTTTCTATTCTGCCATGGTCGAGCTTTAAGTCTTAACTTCGTACCTTACAACTCAGGCAAGAACTTCTTCTTTGACTGGTTCATCTTGAACACCTTCAAGATCATGTCAAGGTATGTGCTCATTTGAAAGTACCATCAAGAGTTTTGATCTATCCTTATAGGTCTTGATGCTCAATGCTCAAGTAGCTTATTCCAGGTTTTCTATTGAAAAACACCTTTCAAATAACCCTATATGCTTTCTAGAAGTTCTACATCATTTCCGATCATCAATATGTCAGAAAATCTATAGTGCTCCCACTCACTTCTTTGGAAATACCAGTTTCTCATAAACTTTGTATACACCCAAAATCTTTGATCATCTCATCAAAGCATACATTCCAACTCCGAGATGCTTTCTCCAGTCCTCAGAAGGATAGCTGGAGCTTTGCATACTTATTAGCATCTTTCAGGATTGACGAAACCTTCCGGTTGTATCACATACAACTTTTCCTCAAGAAAATCGTCGAGGAAACAATGTTTTGACATCCTATCTGCAAGATTTCATAAATAATGCAGTAATCACTAATATAATTCCAACAGACTCTTAGCATCGCTACGAGTGAGAAAATCTCACCGTAGTCAACTCCTTGAACTTGTCAGAAAACATCTTAACGACAAGTCGAGCTTTCTTAATGGTGACATTTACCATCATCGTCCGTCTTCCTTTAAAATCCATCTGTACTCAACAGCCTTACGACCATCAAGTAGTTCTTCCAAAGTCTATACTTTGTTTTTATACATGGATCCTATCTCGGATTTCATGGCTTCTAACCATTTATCGGAATTTGGGCCCACCATCGCTTCTCCATAGCTCGTAGGTTCATTGTTGTCTAGCAACATGACCTTCAAGATAGGATTACCGTGCCACTCTAAAGTAGTACGCATCCTTGTCACCCTACGAGGTACGGTAGTGACTTGATCCGAAACTTCATGATCACTATCATAAGCTTCCACTTCAATTGGTGTAGGTGCCACAGGAACAACTCTTTGTGCCCTGCTATACACTAGTTGAAGTGACGGTTCAATAACCTCATCAAGTCTCCACCATCCTCCCACTCAATTCTTTCGAGAGAAACCTTTCCTCGAGAAAGGACCCGATTCTAGAAACAATTTATATTGCTTTCGGATCTGAATTAGGAGGTATACCCAATTGTTTTGGGTGTCCTATGAAGATGTACTTTATCCGCTTTGGATTCGAGCTTAATCCTGAAATCTTTTCACAAAAGTGTCGCAGCCCCAAACCTTTAAGAAACGACAACTTAGGTTTCTCTAAACCATAATTCATACGGTGTCATCTCATCGGAATTACGTGGTGCCCTATTTAAAGTGAATGTGGTTGTCTTTAATGCCTAACCCATAAACTATCGTGGCAGTTCGATAAGAGACATCATGGTATGCATCATATCCAATAGGGTGCAACTATGATGTTCGGACACACCATCACACTATGGTGTTCCAGGCGGTATTAATTGCGAAACAATTTCCACAATGTCTTAATTGTGTGCCAAAACTCGTAACTCAGATATTCATCTCTATGATCATATCATAGACATTTTATCCTCTTGTCACAATGATCTTCTACTTCACTCTGAAATTACTTGAACCATTCAATAATTCAGACTTGTGTTTCATCAAGAAAATATTCTTAACATCTACTCGAATCATCTGTGAAGTAAGAACATAACGATATTCACTGCATGCCTCAGCACTCATTGGACTGCACACATCAAAATGTGTTCCTTTCAACAAGTTGCTATCTTGTTCCATTTTACTGAAAACGAGGCTTTTCAGTCATGTTGCCCATGTGGTATGATTTGCATATCTCAAGTGATTCAAAATCAAGTGAGTCCAAACGATCCATCTGCATGGAGTTTCTTTATGCGTATACACCAATAGACATGGTTCGCATGTCTCAAACTTTTCAAAAATGAGTGAGTCCAAAGATCCATCAACATGGAGCTTCTTCATGCATTTTATACCGATATGACTTACATGGCAGTGCCACAAGTAAGTGGTACTATCATTACTATCTTATATCTTTTGGCATGAAAATGTGTATCACTACGACCGAGATTCAATAAACCATTCCTTTAGGTGCAAGACCATTGAAGGTATTATTCAAAAATAGAGTAACCATTATTCTCCTTAAATGAATAACCGTATTGCGATAGACATAATCCAATCATGTCTATGCTCAACGCAAACACCAATCTCGGTGGTAGAGGGAGCGTGCGATGCTCGATCATATCAACCTTGGAAACACTTCCAACATATATCGTCAGCTCACCTTTAGCTAGTCTCCGTTTATTCCGTAGCTTTTATTTCGAGTTACTAACACTTAGCAACCGAACCGGTATCCAATACCCTGGTGCTACTAGGAGTACTAGTAAAGTACACATTAACATAATGTATATCCAATATACTTCTATCGACCTTGCCAGCCTTCTCATCTACCAAGTATCTAGGGTAATGCTGCTCCAGTGGTTGTTCCCCTTATTACAGAAGCACTTAGTCTCGGGTTTGGGTTCAACCTTGGGTTTCTTCACTAGAGCAGCAGCTGAATTGCCGTTTCATGAAGTATCCCTTTGTTCCCTTACCCTTCTTGAAACTAGTGGTTTCACCAACCATCAACAATTGATGCTCCTTCTTGATTTCTACTTTCGCGGTGTCAAACATCATGAATATTTCAAGGATCATCATATCTATCCCTGATATGTTATAGTTAATCACGAAGCTCTAGAAGCTTGGTGGCAATGACTTTGGGGAAACATCACTATCTCATCTGGAGGATCAACTCCCACTCGATTCAAGTGATTGTTGTGCTCAGACAATCTGAGCACAAGCTCAAGGATTGAGCTTTTCTCCCTTAGTTTGCAGGCTAAGAAAATCGTCGGAGGTCTTATACCTCTTGACGTGGGCACGAGCCTGAAATCCCAATTTCCGCCCTCGAAACATCTCATATGTTCCGCGACGTTTCGAAAACGTCTTTGGTGCCTCTACTTAAACCATTTAATTGAACTATCACGTAGTTATCAAAACGTGTATGTCCGATGTTCGCAACATCGACAAACGACGTTGGGGTTCAGCACACTGAGCGGTGCATTAAGGACATAAGCTTTCTACTGATCACATAATCGCTACTATCAACTTTCAACTATATTTTCTCTAGGAACATATCTAAACAGTAGAACTATAGCGCGAGCTACGACATAATTTGCAAAAGGTCTTTTGACTATGTTCAGGATAATTAAGTTCATCTTATCAACTCCCACTCAGATAGACATCCCTCTGGTCATCTAAGTGATTACATGATCCGAGTCAACTAGGCCGTGTCCGATCATCACGTGAGACGGACTAGTCATCATCGGTGAACATCTTCATGTTGATCGTATCTACTATACGACTCATGCTCGACCTTTCGGTCTCCGTGTTCCGAGGCCATGTCTGCACATGCTAGGCTCGTCAAGTTAACCCTAAGTGTTTTCGCTGTGTAAAACTGTCTTACACCCGTTGTATGTGAACGTAAGAATCCATCACACCCGATCATCACGTGGTGTTTAGAAGCGACGAACTGTAGCAACGGTGCACAGTTAGGGGAGAACACTTCTTGAAATTTTGTAAGGGATCATCTTATTTACTACCGTCGTCCTAAGAAAACAAGATGCATAAACATGATAAACATCACATGCAATCAAATAGTGACATGATATGGCCAATATCATTTTGCTCCTTTTGATCTTCATCTTCGGGGCTCCATGATCATCATCGTCACCGGCACGACACCATGATCTCCATCATCATGATCTCCATCATCGTGTCTTCATGAAGTTGTCACGCCAACGACTACTTCTACTTCTATGACTAACGCGTTTAGCAATAAAGTAAAGTAGTTTACATGGCGTTCTTCAATGACACGAGGTCATACAATAAATAAAGACAACTCCTATGGCTCCTACCGGTTGTCATACTCATCGACATGCAAGTCGTGAATCCTATTACAAGAACATGATCAATCTCATACATCACATATCATTCATCACATTCTTCTTGGCCATATCACATCACATAGCATACCCTGCAAAAACAAGTTAGACGTCCTCTAATTGTTGTTGCATGTTTTACGTGGCTGCTATGGGTTTCTAGCAAGAACGTTTCTTACCTACGCAAGACCACAACGTGATATGCCAATTGCTATTTACCCTTCATAAGGACCCTTTTCATCGAATCCGTTCCGACTAAAGTGGGAGAGACTGGCACCCGCTAGCCACCTTATGCACCAAGTGCATGTCAATCGGTGGAACCTGTCTCACGTAAGAGTACGTGTAAGGTCGGTCCGGGCCGCTTCATCCCACAATACCGTCGAAACAAGATTGGACTAGTAACAGTAAGCATATTGAACAACATCAACGCCCACAACAACTTTGTGTTCTACTCGTGCAAAGAATCTACGCAATAGACCTAGCTCATGATGCCACTGTTGGGGAACGTAGCAGAAATTCAAAATTTTCCTACGTGTCACCAAGATCTATCTATGGAGAGACCAGCAACGAGTAGAAAGAGAGTGCATCTACATACCCTTGTAGATCGCTAAGCGGAAGCGTTCAAGTGAACGGGGTTGATGGAGTCGTACTCGTCGTGATTCAAATCACCGATGATCCTAGTGCCGAACGGACGGCACCTCCGCGTTCAACACACGTACAGCCCGGTGACGTTTCCCACGCCTTGATCCAGCAAGGAGAGAGGGAGAGGTTGAGGAAGACTCCATCCAACAGCAGCACAACGGCGTGGTGGTGGTGGAGGAGCGTGGCAATCCAGCAGGGCTTCGCCAAGCACCATGGGAGAGGAGGAGTAGGAAGAGAGGTAGGGCTGTGCCGGAACTTCGTGTGTAGCTCCCATGCGCCTCACCACTATATATAGGGGTGTAGGGGCTGGTTTCTTGCCCTCCAAGTCCATTGGGGCGTTGGCCAAGGTGGGAGGAAAGAAATCTCATTATTTCCTTCCCCACCGATTGTTATCCCCCCTTTTTAGGGATCTTGATCTTATCCCTTCGGGATATGATCTTATTCCTTCTAAGGGGGGATCTTGGTGCGCCTTGACCAGGGGTGTGGGGCCTTGCCCCCACTACCCACGTCCATGTGGGTCCCCCCATGCAGGTGGGCCCCACTCCGGAACCTTCTAGAACCTTCCCGGTACAATACCGAAAAATCCCGAACATTTTCCGGTGGCCAAAATAGGACTTCCCATATATAAATCTTTACCTCCGGACCATTCCGGAACTCCTCGTGACATCCGGGATCTCATCCAGGACTCCGAACAACATTCGGTAACCACATACAAACTTCCTTTATAACCCTAGCGTCATCGAACCTTAAGTGTGTAGACCCTACGGGTTCGGGAGACATGTAGACATGACCGAGACGTTCTCCGGTCAATAACCAACAGCGGGATCTGGATACCCATGATGGCTCCCACATGTTCCACGATGATCTCATCGGATGAACCACGATGTCAAGGACTTAATCAATCCCGTATTCAATTCCCTTTGTCTATCGGTGTCACATCCCTAGTCTGGTATGACCTAGGCTAGCTGGCTATTTGTGCATCATATTTAAATTTCATTTAAATTTGAAATGAGGATTGGTGGAACCCTCAGAATCATTTTTGAAAATGACCCAAATAAAAATTTCTCCAAAAGGGTCCAAGAAAATGCTCATGTTGCCCTCTGAAAATATTGGACAGAGATAAAAATCAAAACAATATTTTTAGGAGCTCATGGACATTTATTTTTGCCATTTGGATTAATTCGATAAATATTTGCATTGGAAATATATTTCTATATATATGAAATATGGCCCAAAAATTATGCCATTTATAAAAAGAGCTCTGGAATAATATATCCAGCTCCTGTAAAAAAATTGGCATAATAAAATAAAATGGTTTAGTATTTTTATTAAACCAAACAAATGTCAGAAAAAAATAGAAAACAGAAATAAAAGGAAGGAGGGACTTACCTGGGGTTTTCCCTGTGCAGCCCAGCCGCAGCAGGCCGGCCCAGCCAACAGGCGGCCCAGCCCACCAGGCTCCCCCTCCTCTGTCGTCTTCCTTCCCGACAGGGGAACGGAGTGTGGCCGGCGCGCGCGCGCGCCACCGCGCCACGCCTCCTCCCTCCCTGTCTGCCTGTCCTCCCCTCGCCGCTCTGGATGGATTGCACGTCACCACGCAGCCGCCCCGGTCCTTTTCCCCTCCCTCTCGCTCATCTCCTCCTCTGGCTCCCCCTCACTCCCACCGAACGCGACCGCCGTCGCCGACGAGAACCACCACGGCCACCGGCCTCCCCTCGCCTCCCTGAGACGCTTCCCAGCTCCGCCTCGACCCCCTCTACCTCCTCGTCAAGCCACGCACCCCCGGACGCGCTCCATCGCCGACACCGTTGTCTTCTTCACCACCGACGCCGGAGATCGACCTCGCCGCCATCGCCGTCGATTCGCCGGACGCAGGACGTCCCCGAGCACACCGGCCTGCTCTGCGAGTCCGCCGTGAGCCTCTCTTCTTTTCCCCTCACCTCTCTCTCTCGCGCGTGCCCTGTAGCCGCTGCCCCGCGAGCGCCCGAAGCCGCCGTCCGCCATGGCCGGCGAGCTCCGTGCCCCCGAGCACCTCCGCCTCGCGTAGATAGCTCGATGTGCTCCTGCTGCCTCGTAGCTACCGCCTGTGCCCTCCGTTCGCTCGAACGCGAGCTGCAGCCCCACGCCCGCGCTATCCCGAACTCCGGCCGCCGCCCTGAGCTCTGCTCCGGCGAGCTCCGCCGCCCCCGCAGCCTCCCGCGTGTTCCACTGGATGCGCGTGAGCGCGGGCTTCGCTCCCGTGGTCTCCGCCGCCCGAATGGTCGCCGGAACGGCGATCCCGAGCCCCTCCGCCGTCTCGGGCCTCGCCGGCGGCTAAACGCCGGCGGGATTGACCGGTCAACCGCGCTAACCCCCCCCCCC
>NC_041390.1:588310270-588419182 GCF_002162155.2 Triticum dicoccoides
CCCCCCCTAACCATTTAATTAAATTAAAATAACCCCTGTTAACCCCCCTGTCACTGACGTGTGGGTCCCACACGTCAGGTTTGACCCGGACCAGCCCAGTTGACCGCTGATGCAATGATGACGTCATGCTGACGCAATTATACATTTTCTGGAATTAAAATAATTCAGAAAATCCAGAAAATGATTTAAACTTCAAAAATTCATATCAATTCAACCGTAGCTCAGATTTAAATAATTTATATATGAAAAATTATCAGAAAAATGCAACCTTTCCATCTGTACTAGTTTTATGCATGAAAAACCAACTTATACATGCTGAATATGGGAAAACACATTATGGCATATATAAGAGACCTAATTTAGAAATGCATTTGAACCTTTGGTTCAAATGTGCTTCAAACCAATTGAACACTAGTTGCATTAGCTCAACAGCATCACATCTACATGCCATGTTCATGCATCATATTGTTGCATATGATTGTGTATTGATCACCGGCACCGTTCCTTCTCGATAGGTCCTGCTCCGGAGACGTTCCAGAGTACCTGTCTGTGTAGCAGTGCCTCCCTTGTTGTTTTACCAGGCAAGCAAACCCCATTGTTCATTTCGATAAAACCCTACTCTCTCGCTCCTGCTCTCAGTTATTGCATTAGGACAACAACGATTCATCTGCTACTTTGTGCTGCGGTAGTTGAACCCATTCCTCTGCATGACCTGTCATTGCCATAGTAAATAGTTGAAACCCACTAGCATGTGTAGGAGTTGATTGAAGCCATTGTTGTGTTCCTACCATGCTATGCCTGCTATTGCTTAGAGTTGTGTCAGGTCTGGTTCATTGGGAATGAATTGGAGTGTTACGATATGTTCTGATGCTGAGAGTGAAGTGTGTGAACACGATTTGGTAAAGGTAGCGGTGAGAGGCCATGTAGGAGTACATGGTGGGTTGTCTCACTGGAACCGTCCTTAAGCACTGAGTTCTGTGTATGTTGTCCAATGACCCGATACTACCGCACATTGGGTTCCGGTAACTCGACCCCTCTCGACTTATTAACCAACTTGGTCTCTGTCCAGGAGTCGCAACTAGTTTCTGGTGTTTGTAGGTAGTGCTATTCTTCTACCAAGTGGCACCCGGCAGGGTGGGCTTGGGACAGACTAGGCACACGTGGCACGGTGTACCGAGTGGCACCCGGTTGGTGGGCTCGGGAACCCTGCTCACATCGTTTGGGGCCGTGAGCGACACCCCGGCCGGATCTCCTTGCGGATGGAACCCGAATAGGCGATAAACCTGGACTAGAGTCTTGTGTGGTTAGTCAGGTCGTGGCCGACACCCTCGCCAGGCTTCCGCTTGAAGGTTGCCGAGATACATGACGTGTACATGGCGGTAAGTGGCGAGAGCGTGTGTGAAGAAGTACACCCCTGCAGGGTTAACATGATCTATTCGAATAGCCGAGTCCGCGGTTATGGACTTCTTGGATGCTTACATGGTACATAGACAACTTGAAGTGGATACTCTAAAATGCTCAAGACAAGTGTGAGTGCTATGGATGGCCTTCTCGTAGGGAGACGGGGATGAATCCATAGTAGTGTATTGTGTGGTGATTAGTGGACTCGTGTACGTTGTTTCACCTCCAGAGTTTCTGGTAGTCGTAGATTAGGATAGCCACAGAGTCAAAGCTGGCTTGCTGCAACTAAACCCCACATTACCCTCTTGATACAAATGCATGTATGATAGGATCTGATGTAAGTCTTGCTGAGTACCTTTGTACTCATGTTGCTTTATTTATGTTTTTGCAGCGGAGACTTCGGTCTTACTAGTGTTCTCGTGGACTTCGACTAGTAGCTAGTACCTCAGCTACGATCTTGATCGGATGTTGTAGATAGCCAGGCTTCCAGTCTTTTCCATTTATAGATGTCTGTACCCAGACATGTAATGCTTCCGCTTGTTGCTTGTATGCTCTGTATGACGGGTCTTGTGACCCCTGTTTGCAATAATTGCTATGACGGCTCTTCTGAGCCTTTATCTATATAAGTTGTTGAGTTATGCTGTGATGCCATGTTGTACATCACATACTTGCATGTTATGCGTACGTGTAATGTGTATTGCTATGTGTGGGATCTGACTATCTAGTTGTTTATTCTTAGTAGCCTCTCTTACCGGGAAATGTCTCCTAGTGCTTCCACTGAGCCCTGGTAGCTTGCTACTGCTCCGGAACACTTAGGCAGGCCGGCATGTGTCCTTCTTCGATCCTGTGTCTGTCCCTTCGGGGAAATGTCACGCGATGAATACCGGAGTCCTGCTAGCCCGCTACAGCCCGGTTCACCGGAGTCCTGCTAGCCCAGTGCTACAGCCCGGACCCACTTGCTGATGACCGACACGTTCGAAGCTGGGTCATGGATGCCTGTCCCTGTAAGTCTGTGCCACTTTGGGTTTACGACTAGCCATGTCAGCCCGGGTTCTTTATCATATGGATGCTAGCGACACCATCATATACGTGTGCCAAAATGCGCAAACGGTCCCGGGCAAAGGTAAGGCGACACCCGTGGGGATACCGTGCGTGAGGCCGCAAAGCGATATGAGGTGTTACATGCTAGATCGATGTGACATCGAGTCGGGGTCCTGACAATCGGTATGTTACTTGCCCGAGATTCGATCGTCGGTATCCAATACCTTGTTCAATCTCGTTACCGGCAAGTCACTTTACTCGTTCTGTAACACATCATCCCGTGATCAACTCCTTGGTCACATTGCGCATATGATGATGTCCGACCGAGTGGGCCCAGAGATACCTCTCCGTTTACACGGAGTGACAAATCCCAGTCTCGATCCGCATAAAACAATAGATACTTTCGGAGATACCTGTAGTGCACCTTTATAGTCACCCAGTTACGTTGTGACGTTTGATACACCCAAAGCACTGCTACGGTATCCAGGAGTTACACGCTCTCATGGTCGAAGGAAGAGATACTTGACATTGGCAAAGCTCTAGCAAATGAACTACACGATCTTTTGTGCTAGTCTTAGGATTGGGTCTTGTCCATCACATCATTCTCCTAATGATGTGATCCCGTTATCAACGACATCCAATGTCCATAGCCAGGAAACCATGACTATCTGTTGATCACAATGAGCTAGTCAACTAGAGGCTCACTAGGGACATATTGTGGTCTATGTATTCACACGTGTATTACGATTTCCGGATAATACAGTTATAGCATGAATAAAAGACAATTATCATGAACAAGGAAATATAATAATAATACTTTTATTATTGCCTCTAGGGCATATTTCCAACAGGAGATAATCCTCGATCCATACCGCGGGGTCTGTTGAGCCATCGTATGATTCGATGTTTACGGGTTTGAAACCCTCGAGGATTTTATGATCCATTATTTCGTCTATGAAGCACAATGGGTGTGCGGCACCTCTGTATTGGGCGATATCATGACGTAGCTCCAATGAGCTTTGTCTACTGTATTTGGCCCTGCCGAATTTGTGGCCGGCGTGACGGTTGTCATCTCGAGCCATGGGGTGCCTACGCGATCCGTAGATCGATCCGTATTCCGTTGATGGTGTCCCAGACTAGGGGGTACTCACCACGTCGTCTCCCGATCTATTAGATTGGGCTGAGGACCCCATGGCCGTATACTCATGGGCCAGTTTGGACAGCTGCCGCATACAAGGAATATTCCACAAGACTTGCCGGTCAAGACAAGGACTCCTCCCCACCGGCGTATTCGGCTAGGACTCTTGTTATCCTAGGCCTCTGGTGCATTATATAAACCGAGGCCAGGCTAGTCGATAGATTATAGACATACAATCATACCATAGGCTAGCTTCTAGGGTTTAGCCTCTACGATCTCGTGCTAGATCAACTCTTGTACTACTCATATCATCGATATTAATCAAGCAGGACGTAGGGTTTTACCTCCATCAAGAGGGCCCGAACCTGGGTAAAACATCGTGGCCCCTGCCTCCTGTTACCATCGAACCTAGACGCCTAGTTCGGGACCCCCTACCCGAGATCCTCCGGTTTTGACACCGACATTGGTGCTTTCATTGAAAGTTCCGCTGTGTGATCGGCAAAAGGATCCATGGCTCGTCTGTAGGTCAACTGCAACGCTGGCATCTTCGTTGCCGGCTCGACTGGTCACCTTGGCGCGACCGAGGACCATGCTCCATCTCCGATCGTCATGTTCGTACGAGGGCCTTCATCAACATCAACTCAGATCTCTATCAAGATGACGGAGGAATCATCCATGGAGCTCGGGGGCTCAACGTCAACATTGCCCTCGGGCGACCGTGCTATTTTTCTGAACAGCAAACTTTTATCCGCTGCCACCACCTGTTAGAGCATCTCTTTGACGATCCCTTTGTTGGAATTGTGCGGAATTGAGTCTACAACAACCCTGGAAAGTTTCCTCGAGTTCCGATGGAGGAATCTCCGACAATCTACGATATACCGGAGCCCTGTCAAATCTGGACGGGAACCTGGATGAGTGTAGGGCGTGGTCTCCAGAGCCCATCTCGGAGGTCCTTTGGAAGATCCAACCGTTCATCTACTGCGGAAATCCCATATCTACCACACCTCCAAATTTCAGCTCGATCCAACGGTTCAAACTCCGGGAAACTTCCGATGAGTGGACCAATTTTTGGATCTATTTTCTGCGCGAATACGGATCCGACCCGAATTCATGTTTCTTTATGAACATGATATTGGACAACCTTTTTAAGGAATTTTCTTTTATGGTATTGTGCGTTGTTTTTAAACACGTACTCATAAAATTTTAAGCCCCCTTCGAGGTAATCTTCACCATCACGCTGGTGTCAAACCAGTCCGGCAGTATTGCTCCACGGCTGCCGACTTGCACTACACACGTCGCCGCTTTATTGAGCCGAGATCAATTCATTCGATCATCATCTCGGCAAGCCGAACAAGAGTTCGGCATCGCGAAGAATAAATCATCACCAACATCGCCGCCCCACGGATTACACGGAGCGGGCATACCGGCATCGCCGCACGGTCGCTTCATCAAGCTGGCATCGACCACGTCACAACCTGCATCGACAGGGCCGCACTATTGCTTCTTCAAGCTGGTGTCCATCACGCCGACCTACTTCGACTCATCGGCTGACGTCGAGGATTTGACATCTCGGCTGGACCGGGGGCTTCGCCATCTCTTCATCAACCTACTCCGGACACTTCGGCGTCACTAGCCGACCAGCTCTGTCACGTTAGCCGGGCCAAGGGCTTTGCCTCGGCGAGTCAACCTTTACCAGCATTGCCATGCTGTCGTTTTATCGCCCATCAGGCAATGGGTATGCGGAGGGAGTCCCAATTTTGGGAATCACGTTCCTTCGGATTGCTACAACAAATAAATCAGGTGCTATTAATCTAGTATTTTTTACTTGTTTGGGTTCATTTTTCCCAAGGAATTATTGCTCTGGTTTGTCCATGATATGTACACAGGTCTATCAAATGGTGACCGCATTAACAACGGTCGCATGGTGGTTCGATCAGTTTCCGTACATAGTCCGGCGAACGCCGCATCCGGAGCTCGGACCGACCTGTGAATTCAGGCTTTGCCACGCCTTTACTACATCACGCCGACGCCCTGCATCGACATTGACTTCGGCGCCAGGCCATATTTCTTCTATTCCTCACTTTGCATAAATTATTTATTATGCAACATTTTTTTAATTATCATTATTACTATTATCTCCGGTTTGCACTATTTTTTGTGCACAGGAAAATGATCCGGGGACTTCGGCGTGTCGAGCTCTCCACTCCGCCACCTCGGGACCGGCTTGGGGGATGGAAGCTTGTCCCGCATCAAGCTCGGACCACGTCGTCAATACCGAACACATTAACCAGCTAAGTTGCCTTCATACTCCAAGTTTTAAATTTTTACTTGTGTTCGGTTCGACCAAGCATTATACTTTTTTGGAAAAAAGTTGCTTGTAAAAAATTTCCTTGTCCAAACTTTGTTTGTGGCGCATAAATTCAAATACGCCGTTTACTCGGGGGCTTCCTTTATGAAGCTTTTCCTCTTGCATATGATTATACTTGTATGGCTTCGTTCCTTGTTCGTGTATTATGCCACAATATGCACCATATTGACTTAAGCGATTTGCAAGCTGGGTTGCCTCGCTCCCGTGTTTACCCCTACGTTCCCAATTGATCGGCTAGGGAGTAAAGGGAGCACCTCTGCGATTGTCACGATCGGGTCACCCGAGCCGGACCTCAGACTGGGTGAAGCCGAAAGCTAGCGCTCTTATTGTTTTCAATGATGGTCGGCACACAACGGAACTCATGAGTACAAAAAATCTATTGCACAAGTCTCATAATAACAATGAGTGCCGAAGAAAGGTATCGGTGGGGGTACTATTTTCTTCGAAGATGCTTCTTACACTTTGCAGTAATATAGCATAAGTTCCCTGAGCGCGCTTTGTCTGTTACAGCCTTATGGCCTGATTGCCTGGTTATTGGAAACACCGTTGATATTCTCGACAGATGGAGTACATAACACTTTTCGGTCCTTGACCGAAGAGGGAGAAGCCGACGGTCGGTTAAGACGCGTTTAAAGTTCGGTTGAACATAGATATGATATAAGTACTTCGGTACATGGAATCATTCTTTTACTCAAGTCACTTGGGGGCTCTTAAGTTTATTTGAGCAGTTTTATAATAAGTGTTCTTCTTCTTAGTCGTTGCAAAGTTTTATTATTATTATTATTATTATTATTATTATTATTATTATTTATCACTCCTTTTTTCGACATGAGTGTGCGGTCACTAGCCGGGGAGCCTAATTTCTCTCTCAAAGCCGCTAGAGTTTAGTTTTCTAAACTGGCCTGATGAGAAGTACTCCGCCCTCGGGATAGGAGGTTGAAGCCGTAGGCTAACCCGCTCGAAGTCTTGAGATAGGATGTATCATGTTAAAGCACGACAGAAGCACTTCTTTTTTTACTAAAACCAATTTTTGGATTGGCATCGAACACTTGATCTTGTTCGGACGTCAAGTTTTTACTGACGTTTTTTAGCTTTTCGAGCCTATGGCACTTTTAAACTATTTGTGCTTTTCTAGTATTAGTCTCGCAGTGCAACGCCGGAAACCTTTAGGGATTCGACAAAAACATTCTCAGATATTGCTATATATGCATCGGTTTCGAATTGTGTCTTCGGTTAATAGTTGGGTTGCTCGGCTCCTACAATTGCTTCCTACGTTCCGTTTTGTTCGGCTAGGCGTGCAAAGGGAGAACAACTGTGATTGTGCTTCCAGCTCACATGGTTAAGCACCTCAGTGGAGAAAGCCGAAAACTTACTGTCACAATAAGCGTAAACTGGTCAGTGATCCGATGACTATGTTAAAAGACGAGCCATTCATAACATTGGCCGAAGTGTTTACGGCTTGACCCCGACTGTCGCCGAACACTACCGGGGGCTATTAACTGGCCTCCCAAACTAAATCCTCGATATTTTGCTCTTACATTAGAGCTGAGGTTTAAATGATCATGCTTAGCATGACAACCCAAAGAAAGGAACCGATAGCGGGACTATTTTCTTTGGAAGACATTTCTTCTGTTAAACAGTAATATAACATGTCTCTCTGCGTACCTTTGTTTATAAAACCATATGGCCAGATTGCCTTGTTTGTTGTAAATCTTTGCCCTCATAAAGGCTTTATAAAGTAGGACAAACACTCCTCGGCTACTGGCCGAGGAGGTGGAAGCCGATGGTCGGTCAACAAAGTTTTGTACAATGCGGATCCGAGCATTAATGACGTAAAGTACTAGGATACATAGAGTCATTACACATAATTTGTGATTTTACTATGGATATTGATCCTTAATTCGGCCACCCATGCCCGCATTAAGGCTCGGGGGCTACTGGGCTTCGGGCTTATTATTTACAAATATTAAAGGGGCACATCGATCCCCTGATCTGGTCTTGCCACCCGACCAGTGTCTCGGGGGCTACTGCATTGCTTGTCCAATGTAGAAAATTTTATGTGCAATATAGTTTCTGAGGAGATTTTGATCCTCAAGTTGGTCGGCCGCACCCAACCTGAGTCTCGAGGACTAAGCACGCCGCTTTTTGTGTCCCGAAGTATTCTGCCGAGCTAGGACTTGATCCTCAGGCCGATTTTGCAAATCAACCCGAGTCTCAGCGGCTACTGGGATCAGCGGTCTTACGTCATCCTTCAGGTGCATCTCGGGTTTTAGACCGATACACACCTTGAGGGCTACTGGCCATATATCTCGGTAGAGAATAAATTGCAATAATAAAAAATATTGACAAAAAATCGGTCCACAGTCGGGGTGGTGCACCACCTCGGAAGCAGTCCGACATAAAGCTCGGGCGCTAGTGGCTGGCTCCATATAGGGCATTTCCGGCATTAAGCTCGGCTAAACTCCTTCAACTGTTTTGAACCAAGGTGATATGACACCTCGGATATAGTCCGGCGTTGGAGCTCGGATATAGTCTGGCGTTGGAGCTCGGATACATAGTCCGGCGTTGGAGCTCGCATACATTCCGGCGTTAGAGCTGGGAAGCGGTCTGGCGTTGGTGCTCGGCTGCAAAAGATACCTCGAATGCAGTCCAGCGTTGGAGCTCGGACGCAAGAGGACGATGCCGCCCGGGAACAATTTCAAACCCGAGGTGTGGCATAGAAATAACAAGGCATTGATAAAGGCCAGAAATTAAAAGGGGCTCCTCGGATACCCAACGTGTAAACTCGCCGAATGCATTTCGGCGATCCTCAAGATTGAAGATGAGAAGATTTGTTGAACCAGTTTTCAAGACCGTCAACCAAAGATGAAGAATAGTTCGGAAGAATCGAGGAGCATCCCTAACTTGAAGACCGGTTCAAGGGGCTACTGACGTTGTCCTGGACTAGGGGGTACTCACCACGTCATCTCCGATCTATTAGATTGGGCCGAGGACCCCCATGGTCGTATACTCATGGGCCAGTTTGGACAGCTACCGCATATAAGGAATATTCCACAAGACTTGGCGATCAAGACAAGGACTCCTCCCCACCGGCGTATTTGGCTAGGACTCTTGTTATCCTAGGCCTCTGGTGCATTATATAAACCGAGGCCAGGCTAGTCGATAGATTATAGACATACAATCGTACCATAGGCTAGCTTCTAGGGTTTGGCCTCTACGATCTCGTGGTAGATCAACTCTTGTACTACCCATATCATCAATATTAATCAAGCAGGACGTAGGGTTTTACCTCCATCAAGAGGGCCCGAACCTGGGTAAAACATGGTGTCCCCTGCCTCCTATTACCATCGATCCTAGATGCATAGTTCGGGACACCCTACCCGAGATCCGCCGGTTTTGACACCCGTGCCTTGGTACGGGGTGCGGCTTGGGTGGAGGGCCATGAGGCCTCTCTATCACGGCCACGAGGTGGCCTGTCGGCCGTGTCGTGTGCTTCCTCCACTAATCGGGGTAGTAACCTGCGCTTCGGGTAGCACTTGGAGGGGCGTTCGGGTTTATGCTCTTCGGCCGCAAGGACTTCAGTCCATCTATCGACTAGCCGATCTTTATCAGCTTTAAGTTGTTGCTGTTTTTTCTTGAGGCTTCTTGTCGTGGCCATTAGCCTGCATTGAAAACGCTCTTGTTCGACGGGATCCTCTGGCACGGCCGATTCGTCGTCGTCGAGGCTTGCCTCGTCTTCGGAGGGAGGCATACAATTATCGTCCTTGACCTCTCTTTCGGCCGCTCTTTCATGAGGGCTGGTTTCTCCATCCTCCTGTGCTAAATCTTGCTCGGGGGGATGTTCTTCGGCGCTTTCCGGGGTATTATTATCTCCCATGCTGGAATCGCCTTTTTTGTGTTGGCGGGATTTTGAGCGGCATTGCTGACGCCGGCGCTTTTGCTGTTTCTTGGAGGGGTCATCCTCCGCTGTTCCATCGGCCTCTCCCTCTTTTGGGGTGTCCACCATGTATGTGTCATATGACGAGGTGGCTTTCCAGGGCCTATTAGGTGCTGGTTCTTCATCATCTCCTTCATCGGCATCCATACCGTCGATGTCTTCGGAGTCAAAGTCGAGCATGTCGGATAAGTTGTCGATAGTGGCTACAAAGTGGGTGGTGGGTGGGCTTTGAATTTCTTCATCGTCCGAATCCCAACCTTGCTGACCGTAGTCCGGCCAGGGCTCTCCTGATAAAGAGAGAGACTTCAGTGACTTCAGGATATTGCCAAAAGGCGAGTGCTGAAAGACGTCCGCGGCCGTGAACTCCATGATCGCCGTCTAATTGGATTCGCTCGACAGGGGCGCGGAGAGTTCGGAGTCCGGAGAAGAATCCGTCTCCATGGAGTCACGAGTCTTGCAGGGTATGGGGCTGGTGTTCGGCTCAACCGCCATTGGGGTCTTAGCCCCCGAGGCGGTGTCCAACCGCCCGTCCTCGATCGGCGCGGACGTCTCTGAACTAGGGGTCAGAGCCGACGCGGGTGCGGCCTCCAGGGCACTGCTCGGCGGCAGAGCTAGATCATGCTCACCGTGATAGTGCGGCGCGCTCGGTGGTGGTTCAAATCCGCCGACGATCAAGTCCCCATGGATGTCTGCCGCGTAGTTTAAACTTCCGAATCTGACCTGACGGCCAGGGGCGTAGCTTTCGATCTGCTCTAGATGGCCAAGTGAATCGTCCAGCAGTACGAAGCCGCCAAAGACGAAGATCTGTCCGGGGAGAAAGGTCTCACCCTGGAGTGCATCACCATTGATGATCGTAGGAGCCATCGGGCCTGACGGCGACGGCACAGAGGAACTCTCAATGAAAGCACCAATGTCGGTGTCAAAACCGACGGATCTCGAGTAGGGGGTCCCGAACTGTGTGTCTAGGCCGGATGGTAACAGGAGGCAAGGGACACGAAGTTTTACCCAGGTTCGGGCCCTCTCGATGGAGGTAAAACCCTACGTCCTGCTTGATTAATATTGATGGTATGGGTATTACAAGAGTTGATCTACCACGAGATCAGAGAGGCTAAACCCTAGAAGCTAGCCTATGGTATGATCGTTGATGTGTATGTTGTCCTACGGACTAAAACCCTCCGGTTTATATAGACACCGGATAGGGTTTGGGTTACATAGAGTCGGTTACCATGGTAGGAGATCTGAACATCCGTATCGCCAAGTGTCGGTGTCAAAACTGGCAGATCTCGGGTAGGGGGTCCCGAACTGTGCGTCTAGGCCAGATGGTAACAGGAGACAGGGGACACTTTGTTTTACCCAGGTTCGGGCCCTCTCGATGGAGGTAATACCCTACTCCTGCTTGATTAATATTGATGATATGGGTAGTACAAGAGTAGATCTACCACGAGATCAAGGAGGCTAAACCCTAGAAGCTAGCCTATGGTATGATTGATGTGTATGGAGTTGATCCTGTCCTACGGACTACAACCCTCCGGTTTATATAGACACCGGATAGGGTTAGGGTTACACAGAGTCGGTTACAATGGTAGGAGATCTTGAATATTGCATCGCCAAGCTTGCCTTCCACGCCAAGGAAAGTCCCATCCGGACACGGGACGAAGTCTTCAATCTTGTATCTACATAGTCCAGGAGTCCGGCTGAAGGTATAGTCCGGCTACCCGAACACCCCCTAATCCAGGACTCCCTCAGTAGCCCCTGAACCAGGCTTCAATGACGATGAGTCCGGGGCGCAAATTGTCTTCGGCATTGCAAGGCGGGTTCCTCCTGCCAGTCCTTCATAGAAGATTGTAAACACCAAGAGTACTGTTCAGCTCTGCAAAATAAGTTTCCACATATTGCCATAGAGAGAATAATATTAACACAAATCAAATCTGCTGACGTATTCTGCAGTGCAATCACACTACAGCCAAGCCCTTTACTCAAATCGTCTTTACTTTTCCACCTCAGCATGTTTTGCGAGGCGGTTTCCTTGGCACGTCTTGTCAAAGCAGAGATCGCGTACCCTTTTTACGGGATTCTCATCAATACGGATGTGGGTAACCCAACCGCGCCATTTATCACGGCGCTCGGGAGGCAAGCGAGTTTTATTAGGCAGGTGGGAACGCATAACCGCATCCGCCTATATAAGGGGATAAGGATCCACCCTTTTTACCTACGCCTTCTTCCTCCCTTGCCTACCCATCTCTCGCACACCCGAGCTCCAGCGCCCAAGCCCGCACTTCCCACCTCAACCTTCTCCAGCAATGTCCGGAGCGGGAGGCAAATGGATGGTCTCCTCTGTTACGGAGGGCAAAATCAAGAAGCTAAGGAAGGCTGGGTATCTGTCCAAGGACATCGCGTACCGGCTTCCCGAGGAGGGGCAGCTTATCCCCACCCCAAGGCCCCATGAGAGGGTGGTATTTCTCCTCCACTTCCTCCGCGGACTTGGTTTTCCACTCCACCCATTTGTCCGGGGCTCATGTTCTACTACGGCCTAGATTTCCATGATCTGGCTCCGAACTTCATCCTCAACATCTCGGCGTTTATCGTCGTGTGTGAGGCTTTTCTCCGCGTCCGCCCCCATTTTGGCCTCTGGCTCAAGACTTTCAATGTCAAGCCCAAGGTGGTGAGCGGCAGCCAGGCGGAGTGCGGAAGCACCATGGCGGGCAAGATGGCCAACGCACTATGGTTCGAGTGCTCTTTCGTGGAGACCCTAAAGGGATGGCAATCCAGGTGGTTTTACATCACCGAGCCACGCGATCCGGAATGGACCGCGGCCCCCGAGTTCCGATCCGGACACCCCACACGGCTTGTGTCCTGGAAAGAGACGGGCCTGTCATGGGGTGACGAAAAAGAAGTGACCGGATTGCAAACATGCATCCAGTCCCTGGTAAACAAGCTAGTCCGGCTAGTTAATATAATCCAGGTTATGCTCGTCCGCCGGATCCTCCCGTGCCAACAATGGGATTTCAATCTGTGGGAGTTCGACCCGGCGCAGCATCAAACCCTCAGCAGGCTCTTTGACACAACATACGAGGATGCCTGGAAGATGCTATTCAAGGGCGCCGAGGCTCCCGCATCCGCCTCCGAGGACCACGGATACAGCTCGCAGCGTCAAGCTAGCAAGGTATGCCATCTACACTTTTTACAGGATGTTAAGCTTTTTTTCATAGTTTGACTCTATGCGGGACCTAAACTCCCTTACCTTTGACAGGCTTGGCGCGCAATATCCGAACCAATTAACTGTTCAGCTCCATTGCCCGAAGACCCAGCCCCAGCTCTACTAGTGAAGCTACTGGCTCCGGCGCCTTATGTGGTGCCGGAAAAGAACGCCAATAAGAAGAAGACCACGGGGACTCGAAAGAGTACCCGTAATGTGGTGCTGTCGGACTCGTCATCTGACGAGTCCGAGATGCCCTCTTCCCGTGAAAACGAGGAGGAGGGAGAAGAAACCTCTCCCCCTCCAGCGGGGGGAGGAAAGAAAAGGAAGGCCGCCCCAGTGGGGGGCGATGGGTCCAAGAAGAGGAAAACCCCTCCGCTGGACTACGCCCCCGACGCCGACGAGGGCGAAGAGGAGTGGCCGGACAGGGCCAGGCGTCCGGTGAAATCGTAAGTGTTCAGATACCAGAGTAACTCATGATATTCCTTTTGTTGCACAGCTTCCCCTAATGTCGAATATAATCATGCAGCCCGCCCCGGGCCGAACTCAACGAGTCATCGAGCGGCTCCCTGGATTCATCAGACGTGAACTCCGTTCCGCCTGCTGTCTCCCCCCGCACTGCGGATGACGCCGAAGTGGCGTCGCAACGAGCTCCGGGGTAGGAGAAGGTGGTCCTAGAGGAGCCGCAAGGCGACCTCCCAGACCCCAGGAGTGAAGGGGACAAGACCCCCCAGGGCTCCAAGTCCGGCTTTAAGCCGGACACCGTGCCGGAATCTTCAACAATTCCGGACCGCGGCAGGCGAACTCCTTCCAAGAGGAGCAAGCCTTCTGAGCCGGCAGCCTCCGTCCAACCGGAGGCGCCGGACAATTTGCTGGAGGTGCTTGAAGGCGCCTCCATCGACGAGGAGCACCGTACTATTATGAGTACGGTGATCCAGAAGGTTCAGTCCGCCAAGAGCGGGCTAAGTGAAGCTTGCGCTAGCCTCCTAACAGGCTTCGAGGTAAGTAAAAATATGTAAAAATATTACCGCATAGACAGTAGCCCTTGATGCTCTGTTTGGCGTTCGGAAAGAAAAGCCGAATAGAGGATCTATTAAATTTCGCAGGAGTCTAACGATAAAGAGTCAATATGCGTATGCAGGCTTCGCTGCTAGCCACCGCCGCACTGACTGCGGAGGTGGATGCCCTGAAACAGGGACTCGAGCGGTCCGAGCAAGAGCTCGGCCTTGCCAAGCAGCAGCTCGAGGAGAAAGAAGGTAAGAAATACGTTATAAAAAAGTGCCTATAGAGAGGCGTGATTGCAAAAAATAACAGGATTGTACTGCTTATCGTAGGGGCCATGTCTGAGGTGGCGACCCTCAAGCAGGCGCTGTCTGAGGCCGAAAGGAAAATGGCCGCGAAGCGCACCGAGCGAGAGAAACTTGGGGCTCAGGTCGGCGAGGTGCAGAAAGAGCTTCAGGCCCTCATGAAAAAACATGAGAGTTTGGAGCTTGAGTCAAAGACCCAAGCGTCCGAGCTCGCGACGGCCCTTAAGACTGCCAAGTCTGCCAAGGCCGAAGCCCAAAAGGCCCTCCGAGAGTTGGAGGATATGAAGAAGATAGCAGCGGGTAAGGCATTCTTTATGCAAAGCAGAAACATAAAAGTAAACTACTTGTTACTTACCCGAATCCGGAGTTCTCCAGGGGCCTTCGCAGATCTTCGCCGTAGCGTATCCGATACTGCCGCATTCTACCGAGCTGAAGAGGGCAGCTCGACGGAGAAGGTGTTCTGGTCTCAGTATGCTGAGGCCGGACACCCTGTGCCCTTGAGCGACCAGCTGAAACAGCTGGTCGAACTCCACAAGGTGGCCGAACAGGCCATGAAGGGCTTCATAGTTCGGCTGTGGCCTGAAGAGGCCCTGCCTGGGAGCTACTTCGGGCTGGTGCGGCGGCTGGTGGAGGCCTGTCCAAGGCTCGAGGTCATCAAGTGCTCCGTCTGCATCGAAGGTGCCTGTAGGGCCCTTGCCCGTGTAAAGGTGCACTGGGGTAAGCTGGACGGTGAGAGGCTTGTGAGGGACGCGCCGCCGCCGGGGAAGGAGCATCACAAGCCAGAGAACTACTATAAGGATGTTCTTGTGGGTGCATGTCTTGTGGCGGATGAATGCACCAAGGGTGTAATTTTTGAATGAACTCGCTCGTATTTATCCTGTGCACTGAAACTTGTTCGTATGCGCTAGGCAATGCTTATTGAATTTAAAATATTATTTTCTATGCGGCCGTTTATCAAAAATTGAGAGATGGCCAGTCGTCGGCTTCTGCGCCCATGCCACTAGTGCTGGGGTGTTCGGTGATAAACCTGGGCGCTCTTTTTCCCATGGTTGGGTCCTTCGAGGGAGGCGCTCAGCACGACGAACCAGGCAATCGGACTATAATGCTTGAACACTCTCACTTAGCCATAGAACTTTATAATTTTAAATTTTGGCGAAACCCCTAGTTCGGAAGACCGAGTTCGGGGCGCTATCCACGCCTTGGCTGGGGTTATCCAGCTCCTCGCTCGAAGCGGCATAAGCCTTTAGGGACTCGAAAAACCTCTCGAACAGCGACCGGTCTCTCGCCTCATCATGATAGTCAGTTTTAGCTTTCTCCACTGAGGTGCTTAACCCAGCTCAACCGGGGCACAATCGCAGTGGTTCTCCTAGTGCTACCTTAGCCGATATAGCGGAACTTAAGGCACCAAAACATAGGAGCCGGGCAAACCCAACTATTGACCCAAATCATGATTCGGACCCAATGCATATAGTGCTATAAGTTTGGGGTGCCGCACTCGTGAAAGTGTACGGACTTCTCACACCATATTTAAAGGGTACTGAAGCCCCTGTCGTACTAGTCGTACCATAGTGTACGGGTGCAACATGTCATCCATGAACATATTTATGAAAAGAGTAATGCAAAAAATAGACAAAAAGCTAAGCATTGTTTATGGAGAGGCTATTTATCAAAGCCGAACGATACAAATAGTGCGGTAAGCAAAAGATATTGGACTATTCGGTATGTCCTGACCAGGGGCAGGCCGCGGAATTATATTTAAAGAAGGTATACTGCTCGTAACAGAGACCACCTGGGAGTTCCATAATGCGGCATGGCTTGTCTGCCTCCCTGGATCTTGCATTGTTTGTGCGGCAGTCGAATTGCCGAACAGGTCGTCCGAAGTATGGAGTCCTGAAAGTAAGAAAAAATTAAAAAAAAATCCAGCAGCCCCTGGTATGTTTTAAGCCGTATTTTGGGCATGCCGTTATTGTGCCCCTTCCCCTATGCCCATGGTATTTCGAGGGCGTAGTTATGTACGCGAGGTACTCGTTTCGCTAGGTCGGGAAAGCTGGGGTTGGGGCCGCATTGCTACGCTTGCTCAGAGTGTGCCAAGCAGTCCTGCTGTAGGTTACTCCGGGCGCGCTTGGCAGTGTCTGGCTTTTTTATGGCCGGACTGGAGAACTGCCTAAGAAGGCTACTTTGTACCTCCGCTGGGAGAGCCGCTGTATGCTCCTCCGTACGGAGGGAGCGTTCGGCATTTCCGTTGACCGTGATTACTCCTCGAGGGCCTGGCATCTTGAGTTTGAGATATGCATAGTGCGGCACCGCATTGAATTTTGCGAATGTGGTTCGTCCGAGCAGGGCGTGATAGTCACTGCGAAACGGGACTATATCGAAGATTAATTCTTCGCTTCGGAAATTATCCGGGGATCTGAAGACCACGTCAAGTGTTACTGAGCCTGTACAGTTGGCTTCTACACCCGGTATGACACCTTTAAAGGTCATTCTTGTGGGTTTGATCCTTGAGGGATCTATGCCCATTTTCCGCACTGTATCCTGATAAAGCAGGTTCAGGCTACTGCCGCCGTCCATGAGGACTCTTGTGAGGTGAAATCCGTCAATGATTGGGTCAAGAACCAATGCGGCGAAGCCACCGTGACGAATGCTAGTGGGATGGTCCCTTCGATCAAAAGTGATCGGGCAGGAGGACCATGGGTTGAACTTTGGGGCGACTGGCTCCATCGCGTATACGTCCCGTAGCGCATGCTTCCGCTCCCACTTGGGAATGTGGGTTGCGTATATCATGTTCACCATTCGCACTTGTGGGGGAAAGCCCTTCTGTCCATTGTTGTTCGGCGGCTTCGGCCCCTCGTCGTCGTTGTGCAGCCCCTTGTCTCTGTTTTCGGCTCTTAACTTGCCTGCCTGCTTGAACACCCAACAATCCCAGTTGGTGTGATTGGCTGGCTTTTCGGGGGTGCCATGTATTTGGCATAGGCGATCGAGTATTCGGTCCAAACTGGACGGGCCCTGAGTATTCTTTTTGAATGCCTTTTTCCGCTGACCGGATTTATAGCCTCTGAATCCGGCATTGACTGCCGTGTCTTCATTGCTGTCGCTGTTAATGCGGCGTTTTTGGTTGTTCCGACGTGTCCTGCCACTTTTGTCCTTGGTATCCGAATTACCAGGGTTCTTTGATAAGTTGTTACTGCGAGCTAGCTAGCTGTCTTCTCCCGCGCAAAAGCGGGTCATGAGTGTCGTGAGGGCTGCCATGGATTTCGGCTTTTCCTGTCCCAGGTGCCGGGCAAGCCACTCATCGCGGATGTTATGCTTGAAGCTGCTAGGGCCTCTGTGTCCGGAGAGTCGACTATCTAGTTTTTCTTTGTTAGGAACCGTGTCCAGAATTGTCTGGCTGATTCTTCTGGCTGCTGAATTATGTGGCTTAAGTTGTCGGCATCCGGCGGTCGCACGTAAGTGCCCTGGAAGTTGTCGAGGAATGCGGCTTCCAGGTCCTCCCAAGAACCGATTGAGTCTGCTGGCAAGCTGTTGAGCCAATGCCGGGCCGGTCCTTTAAGTTTGAGCAGGAGGTACTTGATGGCGTGTAGATCATCGCCGCGTGCCATGTGGATGTGAAGGAGATAATCCTCAATCCATACCGCCGGGTCTGTGGTGCCATCGTATGATTCGATGTTTATGGGTTTGAAGCCCTCTGGGATTTTATGATCCATTACTTCATTCGTGAAGCATAGCGGGTGTGCGGCGGCTCTGTACTGGGCTATATCACGACGCAGCTCGGAAGAGCTATGTCTGTTGTGTTTGGCCCGGCCGGATTTGTTGTATCCGGCGTGAAGATCATTGTCACATGCCGCAGGGCGCCTGCGCGATCCGTAGATCGATCTTGTCTGTCTTGCCTTATCCTTCAGTATGTCTCGCAGGTCGGGCGCATTTTCCCGTGCCTTAGTGGTGCGGCGTCGGGGCATGGCTTGGGTGGAAGGCTGAGAGGCCTCTCTGTCGCGGCCGCGAGGTGGCCGGTCTGCCATGTCATGCGCTGGTGATGTAGGTGCTTCCTCTTCTGATCGGGGTAGCGGCCTGCGCTTCGGGTAACTCTTGGAGGGGCGTTCGAGTTCATACTCTTCGGCCGCAAGGTCTTCAGTCCATCTGTCAGCTAGCAATTCCTGGGCAGCTCTAAGCTGTTGCTGCTTTTTCTTGAGGCTGCTTGCCGTGGCTAAAAGCCTGCGTTTAAAACGCTCTTGTTCGGCGGGGTCTGATGGTATGACGAATTCGTCATCATCGAGGCTTGCCTCGTCTTCGGAGGGAGGCGTATAGTTATCATCCTCGACCTCTCGGTCTGCCGCTCTCTCATGAGGGCTGGCTTCTCCATCTTCCTGTGCCGAATTTTGCTGAGGTGGGTGTTCTTCGGCGCTATCCGGGGTAGTATTATCTCCTGTGGCGGAAACACCATTTTTGCTTTGGCGGGATTTAGAGTGGCGCCGTCGGCGCTTTGGCTGTTTCTTGGGGGCGTCATCCCCCACTGTTCCATCGCCATCTCCGTCTTTTGGAGTATCCACCATGTATATGTCATATGACGAGGTGGCGTTCCAGCGCCCCACAGGTGCTGGTTCCTGTTCGTCTCCTATATCGTCGTCCATGCCGTCGATGTCTTCGGAGCCGAAGTCAAGTATGTCGGTTAAATCATCGACAGTGGCTACAAAGTGGGTGGTGGGTGGGTTTTGAATTTCCTCACCGTCCGTATCCCACCCTTGCTAACCGTAGTTCGGCCAGGGCTCTCCTGATAAACATAGAGACTTGAGAGAATTCAGGATGTCACCAAAAGGCGAATGCTGAAAGATGTCCGCGGTAGTGAACTCCATTACCGGTGCCCAATCGGATTCGATTGGCAGGGGCGCGGGGGGCTCAGAGTTCAGAGAGGAATCCGGCTCCTCGGAGTCACGGGCTATGCGGAGTGCGGGACTGGAGTTCGGCTTGATTGCCTCTGAGATCGCAGCCCCTGAGGCAGCATCCAACCGCTGATCCGCGATCGACGCAGCAGGTTCCAAATCAATGGTCGAAACTGATGCGTGTGCGGCCTCCAAGGCGCTGTTCGGCGGCAGAGCTATATCATGCCCATCGAGGCAGTGCGGCACACTTGGCTGTGGCTCGAATCCGTCGAAGATCAAGTCCCCACGGATGTCAGCCGTGTAGTGTAGGCTTCCAAACCTGACCTGATGGCCAGGGGCGTAGCTTTCGATCTGCTCAAGGTGGCCAAGCGAATTGGCCCGTAGTGCGAAGCCGCCGAAGACGAAGATCTGTCCGGGGAGAAAAGTCTCACCCTAGACCGCATCATTGTCGAAGATTGAAGGAGCCATTGGGCCTAAAGGCGACGACACAGAGGAACTCTCAATGAAAGCACCAATGTCGGTGTCAAAACCGGCAGATCTCGGGTAGGGGGTCCCGAACTGTGCGTCTAGGCCGGATGGTAAGAGGAGACAGGGGACACTTTGTTTTACCCAAGTTCGGGCCCTCTCGATGGAGGTAATACCCTACTCCTGCTTGATTAATATTGATGATATGGGTAGTACAAGAGTAGATCTACCGCGAGATCAAGGAGGCTAAACCCTAGAAGCTAGCCTATGGTATGATTGATGTGTATGGAGTTGATCCTGTCCTACGGACTACAACCCTCCGATTTATATAGACACCGGATAGGGTTAGGGTTACACAGAGTCGGTTACAATCGTAGGAGATCTTGAATATCGCATCGCCAAGCTTGCCTTCCACGCCAAGGAAAGTCCCATCCGGACACGGGACGAAGTCTTCAATCTTGTATCTTCATAGTCCAGGAGTCCGGCTGAAGGTATAGTCCGGCTACCCGAACACCCCCTAATCCAGGACTCCCTCACCAAGCTTGCCTTCCACGCCAAGGAAAGTCCCTTCCGGACACGGGACGGAGTCCTCAATCTTGAATCTTCATAGTCCAGGAGTCTGGCTTGAAGGTATAGTTCGGCTATCCAAACACCCCCTAATCCAGGACTCCCTCAGTGCCCGTGGCTCAGACTACCCGTGCACAGTTATAGGGGTACAAAAAGTGCACCCCTCTTTTTGTACATGGACACTTGTGTACTATCAAACGACACAACGTAACTGGGTGATTATAAAGATGCTCTACAGGTGTCTCCGATGGTGTTTGTTGAGTTGGCATACATCGAGATTAGGATTTGTCACTCTGTGTATCCGAGAGGTATCTCTAGGCCCTCTCGGTAATGCACATCACTATGAAACTTGCAACCAATGTGACTAATGAGTTAGTCACGGGATCATGCATTATGGAACGAGTAAAGAGACTTGCCGGTGACGAGATTGAACTAGCTATGATGATACCGACGATCGAATCTCGGGTAAGTAACATACCAATGACAAAGGGAACAACGTATGTTGTTATGCGGTTTGACCGATAAAGATCTTCGTAGAATATGTAGGAGCCAATATGAGCATCCAGGTTCTCCTATTGGTTATTGACCGGAGATGTGTCTCGGTCATGTCTACATAGTTCTGAAACCCGTAGGGTCTGCACGCTTAACGTTCGATGATGATTTGTATTATGAGTTTCTTGTTTTGACGAACCAAAGTTTGTTCGGAGTCCCGGATGAGTTCACGGACATGACGAGGAGCCTCAAAATGGTCGAGACATAAAGATTGATATATTGGAAGGTTATGTTTGGACACCGGAAAGGTTTCGGATAGGTTCAGGAATTTTCCGGAGTATCGGGGGGTTTCGGAACCCCCCGGGGGGTTAATGGGCCTTCAAGGGCCCTAGTGGCAGAGAGGAGGGGAGGCCAGGTGGAGGCGCACGCCCCCCAACCCCAATCCGAATTGGGTTAGGGTTGGGGGTGCCAGTGCCCCTTTCCTTCTCTCCCCCTTCTCCTTCCCCCGTTCTCCTTGTGGAAGTAGGAAATGGGGGGCAGAATCCTACTTGGAGTAGGACTCCCCTCCTTGGGCGCGCCCCTTGTGACCGACCCTCCTCCTCCTCCCATCCTTTATATACGGGGGATAGTGCACCCCATAGACACACAAGTTGATCTTTTAGCCATGTGCGGTGCCCCCCCTCTACAGATATACACCTCGGTCATACCGTTTAGTGCTTAGGCGAAGCCCTACGTCGGTAACTTCATCATCACCGTCAACACGCCGTCGTGCTGATGGAACTCACCCTCGGCCTCAGCTGGATCAAGATTACGAGGGATGTCACTGAGCTGAATGTGTGCTGATCACGGAGGTGCCATTCGTTCGGTCCTTGGATTGATTGGATCGTGAAGACATTCGACTACATCAACCGCGTTACTAAACGCTTCCGCTTTCAGTCTACGATGGTATGTAGACATGCTCTCCCCCTCTTGTTGCTATGCATCTCCTAGATAGATCTTGCGTGATCGTAGGATTTTTTTAAAATACTGTGTTCCCCAAAAGTAGTATCAAAGCCAGGTTTATGCATAGATGTTATATGCACGAGTAGAACACAAAGAGTTGTGGGCAATAATAGTCATACTGCTTACCATCATGTCATACTTTGATTCGGCGGTATTGTTGGATGAAGTGGCCCAAACCGACATTACATGACCGCATTCATGAGACTGGTTCTACCGACGTGCTTCGCACTCAGGTGGCTAGTAGGTGTCTGTTTCTCCAGCTTTAAGTTGAATCGAGTGTTACTACGGCCGGTCCTTGTTGAACGTTGTAACATCCCAAATTTTCAATTTGGAATGTTATACAATAGATCATCATTGCATATTATAATTTATTGCATTTTGGTTGATCCTAGAAAATTCTACGCAACTCAAGGACCCTCGGAGAGAGTTGGGGATTTCGTTATTTTCATATTTGAGTTTTCTCAAAATTTGAAAATAGGATCTTTTGATTTTATTTATTTTATCTTCAATTATTTCTATTACAAAAATGTGAGATAGGGAATAAAATGACTTTCCCAAAATAAAGAAATATTGAGGATTTAATAATAAAATCAAATAAGATTTTATTTTGGTTTTATTTGCTATTTTATTTGAATTTAGGAAAAATGCGCGTTTTTCAAACTTGCATTTGGGCCCCAAATAAATGATAATCCTGTGCGACTTGATTTTAGAAGCCAGGGAAAATTTATTTCGGGATTTTTGGAGTCCGTTTAGTATTTCTTTTGGTTTTTTTCTGAGCATAACTATTTAAAAAAACGCGATCCGACCTAACGGGCCATGTCCGACCCGGACACCTGGCCCGGCCGGCCTTATATGCCGGGAAGGAGCCTAGCCGACGACAAACCCTAGCGCCCCGCCGCCTCTGCCGCCGCCGCCGCATCGCGCTGCCGCCTCGCGCGTCGCACCACCCCGCCGCCGCGCCGCCGCATCGCGCCGCACCGCCCCGCCGCCGCACCGCCGCCGCCCCTCGCCGCCCGCCGCCGCCGCCGACATCGCCGGAGGTTGACCCCGCCCGCCGCCGGTTTTTCTCGAGAAACCGTTCGGTTTTCCGTCGGTTTTCTCGTTCAGTTTTTTAGTTTCGTTTTTTTAATAGATCGGTTTTTCCAGTTTATTTATTTTAGCGAGCGTTCGCTCGTTCGTTCGTTTTAACGAATGCATTCATCGGTTAGATCCAGATAACGAACGTTCGTTCGTTAATCTGTTCGTCGTTTTTTCTTTTTCTCGGATTAAATCCGCGATTTTTCTGATCGCGATTTCTGATCCGATTTTCGTTCTAGTATAACTTTTCACTTGTTTGTCGGAATCAGTCGATTCAAGCACCTGGAGTTTCGCCTCGAAACCCTATTTCCGTTTAACCAACTCAAACAAGTTTCTGCCACTGTAAAAATTACCCTAGATCCAGAATAGTAAACGAAGCTTGTTTCTTTTGCCGTTTGTCTTTCGTTGCTTCGTTCGATTTGATTCTTTTTGCCAACCGGAGTTCTTAAGTTGAACTTTCTGGATAGATCTCTTATTTGAGTTTTACCTGTGCATTAGTTGTGTACTTATTGTATGCCTGTTTGTTTGCGATAGAGTACCCGGAGTGCGCTGCTTGCTACTTCAAATCGCTAGGTTTTACGGATCATCAGCAAGGCAAGTGACACTTTGATCATACCTCCTACTACCCAGTTTTTATTGCATTAGATCAATCCTCACACGTTGCATGATTAGGATCTAACTAAATTGTGGGTTCTGGGAAGTAGTTGAGGTAGTACCTACCACCTTTTTTATTATCAAACCTTTGGGAGTTACTTCTACATTTGCTTATTATGTCATGTTATGCTAGTAGACGTGGATTGGGTGAGTGTATCCATGACAGATGTGAGATTGTTAAATTAATGGTTTATCTAAGGTGGCAACATAAATACACATCTGGATGGATTGAGGCACCTGGGTATTCCAGCGATTGCTTGTTTTTCTTTTGGACCGCCACCCAGGCTCAAAGGGATCATGAGATTATTCATGCTAGAAACTTCTGTGTGCATCCACAAGCTACAATGGGCTCTAGCATAGTTGATTAAGTCGTGCAAACTCTTACAGTGGTAGACTAGCTGATGTAGGGGAAAGTAGGTGTAACGGTCTACCCGATTATAAGGTGCTAGCGCTTCTGAAATACTATGTCTCGGTCATCCGTTTCTCAAACACCATGCAGTGCGAGAAATCCAACGGAGGAGATCGAGTCTTGTGGGGAAAAGTGCGCAAACCTCTGCAGAGTGTATAAACTAATCATGGTTAGTCGTGTCCCCGGTTATGGACATCTTGAGTATCTAGTACCTGGATTATCATGTGAATCTCATCATTGTTACTCTAATTAATTTTGTCGGGTTTTTGTTTAATGATGATGCTTAATTGGGATTGAGAATGCTGTCAACCATTCTCAATGTTTAACAACTACCATGATAGTTAAATAAAATCTATTCCTTTGCAGTAGGGAAAAATTGGCTTTACGCAAAACTATAACCATAGAGCTTTCCACCAGCCAAATATGCATATAGTATAGTATATATCTTTCATTGCTCTCTATGTGTTACATTGCCAGCATATTCCATGTTGCAGACTTTTCAGACAATGATTAAGGTGCCTTTAGGTCGTGGTTCTATACTCAGTGATGCCGTTGGAGTTGATGGACTCACTTATCTTCCAAGCCTTCCGTTATCGTTACTAGATGGCCTTAAGCCATATTTATTGTAATAAGTTCTCTTTTGAGACACTAGATGTAATAAGTGTGTGATTGCTACTCTGTTATAAATCCTTCAAGTACTATGTGGTGTCAGCATTACTGATCCAGGGATGACACCTGAGCACAGAGATTGGACCGCTTGAGGTCTGGTCGCTACAAGATGGTATCAGAGCACACGCTGACTGTACGACACGACCACTAAGCTAAAAGACCTAGATCACTACTCACTCTCTTCTCATTCTGACTTCTCATCTTTTCTACTCTTTTAGGATGGCGGATGAAAGGAACAAGTTCACGCAACCGGATGAAGATACACGCTTTGGACGTCAGTTGAAGGAAGTCACTAGATACCTAAACATAGGAGTGCCAAGCTTCACCGGAACCTACAACACCACTTTACCTGAAGAGGAGCGCTGGATGATTCAAGTTCAAGTTCCAGGAAGGACGTTCATGCCAGTCACTGAGCCCATAGAGTTTTCTTTTGATGCACCAACCTGGAGTCTAGGAAAGAGCATGACAGCTCACATCGCCATGGGACGCATTTGAGAAGTTTACCGCAATGATCTCAAGGATACTATCTACCAGATTTGTGGGCGCCGAGATGAGCAATGGGAGATGATCAGCACCAGGAAGGATAGATCAATTGCAGCTTTTATCCAGGAGTTAAACCAGCACATTCGATGTCAGGAGAACCAGATGTGCGCCAACATGATAGGCAACACATGAGGACAAAAATCAAGGAACTGGAGGAAGAACTGAAAGCTACACGTGAAGGTTATGAAGAGGAAATAGAAGTATTAGTGGATAAGAATGCCAACCTAACAATGAAGATCGGAATATTTATGGGAGGCCCTACACCAGTAGAAGAAGACGAAGAACCCAAGGAGATTCGCTCGGAAGACTACATCATCATCGACGATGCCAACTCGGATCCAGATGATAGCGATGATGACTATGTTGATGAAGCTGGAGCAGATATCATGGAGTCTGCAACCGAAGAATATTTCTAGTAGACCACCCCATCAGTAGTAGTAGTCTACCATGTAAATATAGTAGTCCGAGCACTTTTGCGATAGTTAGATCGATTGTATGCCCTTTGTTTGATTGATTGAATGAAGTGAATTGTTTGCTTTTGCCTCATGTGCATATGGGTAGTGTTTTCTCTCTAGACCCCTCTCTATTCTTAAATCTCATCTTTTTCTCAACCCTCATATGCCTCCGAGACGTGACCCTGGATTTACCTTCCCACCGGAGCTCACCCAGTTGATCCAGCAGCAGAACACATTGATGCAGTTGCTAGTCCAGAATCAAAATCAGGGGAACAACAATAACAACAACAACCCACCACCACCACCACCACCACCTGTTGATCACTTAGCCCGTTTTCTTAGGCTGAATCGCCGGTGTTTTCCAGTAGCACCGAGCCGATAGTAGCAGATGATTGGCTCCACAAGACAGCAAGGGAATTGACCACGGTAGGATGCACAGATGCGGAAAAGGTGAAGTTTGCCGCACATCAGCTTGAAGGACCCAAAACATCATGGTGGGAGAATTTCATAGCCACTTTCCCTGTCGACACAGTCACATGGGACCAGTTCCAGCAGGTTTTCCGTACTGCCCATATTTCAGCAGGAGTTATGGTCATGAAGAAGCGTGAGTTTCGCAATTTGCGCCAAGGAGGACGGACAGTTGGCCAGTATGTGGAGGACTTTAGTAAGTTAGCACGTTATGCCCCAGATGACATAGCTACGGATGCAGCTAAGTGGGAGAAGTTTATGGAAGGACTGAATGATGAGTTGAGCATGCAGTTGATGGTAGCAACCTTCCACAACTACCAGGAGTTAGTAGATCATGCTCTCATGATTGAAGGAAAGCAGCAGCAGTTTGAGAACCGCAAGAGGAAGTATGGACAAGGGAAGTACAATTCAGGAGCTCAGCAGAAGCCACGTTTTACCCCTAGGTCGGGAGGACATTTTCAGCATACCCATGGAGGAGGTAGCTCGCACAATCACAATGGCACCAAGAATGGTAATGGGAATTGAGCAAGCGTTGGCCAGAACCGCACAAACTGATGAACCCCAGCCAAGAGAGACCTGAGCCAAGTCACTTGCTTTAAGTGCCAGAAGACCGGACATTATGCCAATGAGTGTCCTGAATCCCAGAATGGAAATGGCAATGGAAGCTCTGGGAAGAAGCCGAACCCTTTCAACAGGGGACAGGTGAACCACGTTAACGTGGAGGAGGTTGAAGAGCAGCCGGATGCAGTAATCGATAAGTTTTTGGTTAAGTCATCTACTGCACTCGTTCTTTTTTTATATGGGTGCATCGCATTCATACATATCAAGGGAATTCATGGATAAGCATAACCCGCCCACCAAAGTTCTTAGAACACCTATGATAGTAAGCTCACCAGGAGCGGAGTATATGGCTAGTAAGGGATGTTTTCAAGTGCCATTGAGTATAGGTAGGCATGTGTTTCCCTCGGATTTGATCATTTTGGAATCACGAGGATTGGATGTAATTCTGGGTATGGATTGGCTGTCGATGTATGGAGGAAACATCGATTGCGCCAGTAAGTCGATTATGCTTACCACCCCAGAAGGAAGAGGGATCAAGTATGTATCCTGATATGTGCCGAAGAGGACTCAAGTAAATTGTCTAACAGGAGTTGTGCAGGAGGAAGTACCAGTGGTGAAGGATTTCCCTGATGTATTTCCAGATGAGTTGCCAGGCATGCCACCGGATAGAGATATTGAGTTTTTGATTGAGCTTTTGCCAGGCACAGGGTCAATATCTAAAAGACCATATAGGATGCCCGCAAAGGATTTGGTTTAGATTAAGAAGCAGATTAAGGAGTTACTTGATAAAGGTTATATTCGCCCAAGTTCTTCGCCTTGGGGATTGCCAGTACTTCTCGTGGAAAAGAAGGATGGATCATTAAGGATGGTTGTTGATTATTGAGGATTGAATGAAGTAACCATCAAGAACAAGTACCCACTACCGATGATCAATGATCTGTTTGATCGATTGCAAGGAGCTAAGGTATTTTCCAAGATCGACCTGCGGTCAGGATACCATCAGTTGAAGATTCGAGAACATGATATACCTAAGACGGCTTTTACCACCAGGTATGGGCTGTACGAGTATACCCGTTATGTCATTTGGTCTGACTAACGCACCTGCATATTTTATGAACATGATGAACACGGTATTTATGGAGTTTCTGGATAAGTTCATCGTAGTGCTCATCGATGATATCCTAGTTTACTGAAAAAATGAAGAGGAGCATAAGGAGCATTTGTGTTTGGTACTTGGTAAACTGAGAGAACATCAGTTATATGCCAAGTTTAGCGAATGTGAGTTTTGGTTGAAAGAAGTTGGATTTCTCGGACACGTTATATCCGGAGAAGGTATAGCAGTAGATCCCACTAAGGTCGACACTGTGACAAATTGGGAAGCGCCAACAACAGTCGGAGAGATCCGGAGTTTTCTTAGACTCGCAAGATACTACCAGAGATTTATTGAAAATTTCTCGAAGATTGCGAAGCCTATGACGGAGTTGTTGAAGAAGGATACCAAGTTCATATAGACTAAGGAATGTGAGGCCAGTTTCCAGGATTTGAAGAAACGTTTGGTTACATCACCTATGTTGATTTTGCTAGATCAGACCAAGGATTATGAGGTGTATTGCGACGCTTCACGTCGAGGACTTGGAGCAGTGCTTATGCAAGAAGGAAGAGTTGTTTCATATGCCTCACGACAGCTCAAGCCTCATGAGTTAAATTATGCCACACATGATTTGGAGTTAGCAGCCGTAGTGCATGCATTGAAGACCTGGAGACATTTTCTCATTGGAAACCATTGTGAGGTATACATGGATCACAAGAGTTTGAAGTATATTTTCACGCAGAAAGAGTTGAATCTCAGGCAAAGGAGATGGTTGGAGCTCATCAAGGATTATGACATGAGATTGCATTATCATCCCGGAAAGGCTAACGTAGTAGCTGACGCGTTGAGTCGTAAAAGCCATGTCAACACCCTAATGACGGGAGATTTACCCAGGGAATTAGCCAAAAATCTCCGTGATCTATGTTTGAAGATAGTGCCGAGAGGCTATGTAGCGGCATTGGAGATTTAGTCTACTTTGATGGATAAGATCAGAGAAGCCCAGAAGACTGACAAGGAGATTGCTTCTATCAAGGAGAAAATAAGCAAGGGAAAAGCTAAAGGATTACGTGAGGATGAGCACGATACCTTATGGTTTGAAGACCGCGTTTATGTGCCTAATGATTCGGAGATCGGGAAGTTAATTCTGCAAGAGGCCCATGATTCACCATATTCGGTTCACCCAGGAAATACCAAGATGTATTTGGATTTGAAGGATATTTTCTGGTGGACCGGAATGAAGAAGGATATTGCGGAGTATGTAGCAGTTTGTGATGTATGTCAGAGAGTGAAGGCAGAGCATCAGAAGCCACCAGGATTGCTACAGCCATTGCCGATACCCGAATGGAAGTGGGATAAGTTAGGCATGGATTTTATCACCGAATTGCCCAGAACTCGCTCAGGCTATGACTCGATATGGGTTGTAGTCGATCGTTTGACAAAGGTAGCTCATTTCATTCCAGTGAAGACTACCTATACCAGTGCAAAGTTGGCAAAGATATACATGACTAGAATTGTATGTTTGCATGGAGTTCCAAGGAGCATTGTATCAGATAGAGGAACCCAATTTACCTCAAAGTTCTGGAATCAGTTGCATGAAACTTTGGGTATTAGGCTAGAATTCAGTACAGCTTTCCATCCGCAGATAGATGGACCGACCAAGAGAGTCAATCAGATTTTGGAGGATATGCTGAGAGCTTGTGCGCTAGATTACGGATCTAGTTGGGACGGGAATTTGCCATATGCAGAGTTCTCTTACAACAACAGTTATCAATCTAGTTTGAAGATGGCCCCTTTCGAAGCCTTGTACGGAAGGAGGTGCAGGACCCCATTGTCATGGGATGAAGTTGGAGACCGCCAGTTGTTTGGACCGGATCTGATTAAGTAGTCTGAACAGAAAGTGAAGTTGATTCATGATAGGCTCAAGGTAGCCCAATCCAGGCAGAAGAGCTATGTAGATTCTAAACACAAGGAGACAGTTTACGAAGTCGGAGACCGAGTTTATCTTCGAGTATCTCCACTTCGAGAAGTTAAGCGCTTTGGAGTTAAGGGAAAGTTAGCGCCACGTTTTGTAGGACCATACAAAGTTTTGGAGCGTATGGGAGAAGTAGCCTACAAGTTGGAATTGCCCGAAGGATTGTCAGGAGTTCACGACGTGTTCCACGTTTCCCAGTTGAAGAAGTGCCATGCAGATATGGCTGATATACCGCTGAGAGACATCGTGCCGCTAGAAGCGATTCAGTTGGACAGTGATTTGACCTATGAGGAGAAACCAGTCAAAATTCTTGAATATGCCAGTCGAGTCACCCGCAGCAAGGTTATAAAGTTTTGCAAAGTTCAGTGGAGCCACCACACAAAGGATGAAGCCACCTGGGAACGAGAGGAAGATTTGCTGAAGGACCAACCTCACCTATTTTCTAGCCAACCCGAATCTCGAGGGCGAGATTCATCTTAAGGGGGGTAGGTTTGTAACATCCCAAATTTTCAATTTGGAATGTTATACAATAGATCATCATTGCATATCATATTTTATTGCATTTTGGTTGATCCTAGAAAATTCTACGCAACTCAAGGACCCTCGGAGAGAGTTGGGGATTTCATTATTTTCATATTTGAGTTTTCTCAAATTTTGAAAATAGGATCATTTGATTTTATTTATTTAATCTTCAATTATTTCTATTACAAAAATATGAGAGAGGGAATAAAATGACTTTCCCAAAATAAAGAAATATTGAGGATTTAATAATAAAATCAAATAAGATTTTATTTTGGTTTTATTTGCTATTTTATTTGAATTTAGCAAAAATGCGTGTTTTTCAAAATTGCATTTAGGCCCCAAATAAATGTTCATCCTATGCGGCTTGCTTTTAGAAGCCGGGGAAAATTTATTTCGGGATTTTTGGAGTCCGTTTTGTATTCCTTTTGTTTTTTTTAGCGTAACTATTTAAAAAAACGCAAACCGACCTAACGAGCCGTGTCCGAAACGGACACCAGGCTCGGCCGGCCTTATAAGCCGGGGAGGAGCCCAGCAGACCCCAAACCCTAGGGCCCCGCCGCCTCTGCCGCCGCCGCATCGCGCGTCCGCCTCGCGCGCCGCACCACCCCGCCGCCGCGCCGCCGCATCGCGCCGCACCACCCCGCCGCCGCACCTCCCGCGCCGCCGCCGCCGACATCACCGGAGGTTGACCCCGCCCGCCGCTGGTTTTTCTCGAGAAATTGTTTGGTTTTTCTAGTTTCGTTTTTTAATAGATCGGTTTTCCCGGTTTATTTATTTTAGCGAGCGTTCGCTCGTTCGTTCGTTTTAACGAACGCGTTCATCGGTTAGATCCATATAACGAACGTTCATTCATTAATATGTTCGTCGTTTTCTCTTTTTCTCGGATTAAATCCGCGATTTTTCTGATCGCGATTTCTGATCCGATTTTCGTTCTAGTATAACTTTTCGCTCGTTTGTCGGAATCAGGCGATTCAAGCGCCTGGAGTTTCGTCTCGAAACCCTCTTTCCGTTTAACCAACTCAAACAAGTTTTTGCCACTGTAAAAATTTCCCTAGATCCAGAATAGTAAACAAAACTTGTTTCTTTTGCCGTTTGTCTTTCGTTGCTTCGTTCGATTTGATTCTTTTTGCCAACGGGAGTTCTTAAATTGAACTTTCTGGTTAGATATCTTATTTGATTTTTACCTGTGCATTAATTGAGTACTTATTGTATGCTTGTTTGTTTGCGATAGAGTACCCAGAGTGCGCCGCTTGCTACTTCGAATCGCTAGGTTTTACGGATCATCGGCAAGGCAAGTAACACTTTGATCATACCTCCTACTACCCAGTTTTTATTGCATTAGATCAATCCTCACACATTGCATGATTAGGATCTAATTAAATTGTGGGTTCTGGGAAGTAGTTGAGGTAGTACCTACCACCTTTTTATTGTCAAACCTTTGGGAGTTACTTCTATGTTTGCTTATTATGCCATGCTATGTTAGTAGACGTGGATTGGGTGAGTGTATCCATGACAGATGTGAGATTGTTAAATTAATGGTTTATCTAAGGTGACAACTTAAATACACATCTGGGTGGATTGAGGCACCTGGGTATTCCAGCGATTGCCTGTTTTTATTTTGGACCGCCACCCAGGCTCAAAGGGATCATGAGATTATTCATGCTAGAAACTTCCGTGTGCAGCCACAAGCTACTATGGGCTCTAGCATAGTTGATTAAGTCGTGCGAACTCTTACAGTGGTAGACTAGCAGATGTAGAGGAAAGTAGGTGTAACGGTCTGCCCGATCGTAAGGTGCTAGCGCTTCTGAAAGACTATGTCTCGGTCATCCGTTTCTCAAACACCATGCAGTGCGAGAAATCCAATGGAGGAGATCGAGTCTTGTGGGGAAAAGTCCGTAAACCTCTGCAGAGTGTATAAACTAATCATGGTTAGCCGTGTCCCTGGTTATGGACATCTTGAGTATCTAGTACCTGGATTATCATGTGAATATCATCATTGTTACTCTAATTAATTTTGTTGGGTTTTTGTTTAATGATGATGCTTAATTGGGATTGAGAATGCTATCAACCATTCTCAATGTTTAACAACTACCATGATAGTTAAATAAAATCTATTCCTCTGCAGTAGGGAAAATTTGGCTTTACACAAAACTGTAACCATAGAGCTTTCCACCAGCCAAATATGCATATAGTATAGTATATATCTTACATTGCTCTCTATGTGTTACATTGCCAGCATATTCCATGTGCTGACCCCTTTCGGGCTGCAACGTTCATGTTGCAGACTTTTCAGACGAGGATTAAGGTGCCTTTAGGTTGTGGTTCTATACTCAGTGATGCCGTTGGAGTTGATGGATTCACATATCTCCCAAGCCTCCGGCTGTTATCGTTATTAGATGGCCTTAAGCCATATTTATTGTAGTAAGTTCTCTTTTGAGACACTAGATGTAATAAGTGTGTGATTGCTACTCTGTTATAAATCCTTCAAGTACTGTGTGGTGTCAGCATTACTGATCCAGGGATGACACTTGAGCACAGAGATTGGACCGTTTGAGGTCTGGTCGCTACAAAGGTTAAAACATCACACTTGACAAAAAATCGTTGTGGTTTTAATGTGTAGGTAAGAACGGTTCTTGCTAAGCCCGTAGCAGCCACGTAAAACTTGCAACAACAAAGTAGAGGACGTCTAACTTGTTTTTGTAGGACATGTTGTGATGTGATATGGTCAAGACATGATTCTAAATTTTATTCTATGAGATGATCATGTTTTGTAACAGTTATCGGCAACTGGCAGGAGCCATATGGTTATCGCTTTATTGTATGAAATGCAATCGCCATGTAATTGCTTTACTTTATCACTAAGCGGTAGCGATAGTCATAGAGGCAATAGTTGGCGAGATCACAACGATGCTTCGATGGAGATCAAGGTGTCAAGTTGGTGACGATAGTGATCATGACGGTGCTTTGGAGATGGAGATTAAAGGCACAAGATGATGATGGCCATATCATATCACTTATTTTGATTGCATGTGATGTTTATCCTTTATGCATCTTATTTTGCTTAGTACGGCAGTTGCATTATAAGATGATCTCTCACTAAATTTAAGGTACAAGTGTTCTCCCTGAGTATGCACCATTGCTACAGTTCGTCGTGCCGAGACACCACGTGATGGGTGTGATAAGCTCTGCGTTCACATACAACGGGTGCTAGCCAGTTTTGCACACGCAGAATACTCGGGTTAAACTTGATTTGCCTAGCATATGCAAAGATGGCCTCGGAACACTAAGACCGAAAGGTCGAGTGTGAATCATATAGTAGATATGATCAACATAGTGATGTTCACCATTGAAAACTACTCCATCTCACGTGATGATCGGACATGGTTTAGTTGATATGGATCACGTGATCACTTAGATGATTAGAGGAATGTCTATCTAAGTGGGAGTTCTTAAGTAATATGATTAACTGAACTTAAATTTATCATGAACTTAGTCCTGATAGTATTTGCATATCTATGTTGTAGATCAATTGCTCGCGCATAGCTTCCCCGTTTTATTTATGATATGTTCCTAGAGAAAACTATGTTGAAAGATGATAGTAGCAATGATGCGGACTAGGTCCGTGATCTGAGGATTATCCTCATTGCTGCACAGAAGAATTATGTCCTTGATGCACCACTAGGTTACGAACCTGTTGCAGAAGTAGATGCAGACGTTATGGATGTTTTGCAAGCTCGGTATGATGACTACTTGATAGTTTAGTGCACCATGCTTTACGGCTTAGAACTGGGACTTCAAAAACGTTTTGAACTCCACGAAGCATATAAGATGTTCCAAGAGTTGAAATTACTATTTTAGACTCATGCCAGTGTTGAGAGGCATGAGACATCTGACAGTACTTTGCCTACAAGATGGAGGAGAATAGCTCAACCAGTGAGCATGTGCTCAGACTATCTGGGTACTACAATTGCTTGAATCAAGTGGGAGTTAATCTTCCAGATAAGATAGTGATTGACAGAGTTGTCTAGTCATTATCACTAAGTTACTGGAACTTAGTGATGAACTATAATATGCAAAGGATGACGTAAAATGATCCCCGAGCTATTCGCGATGCTGAAATCAGTGAAAGTAGAAATCAAGAAAAGCATCAAGTGTTGATGGTTGAAAAGACCACTAGTTTCAAGTAAAAGGGCAAGGGAAAGAAAGGGAACTTCAAGAAGAATGGCAAGAAAGTTTCCACTCCCATGAAGAAGCCCAAAGCTACACCCAAGCCTGAGAATGAGTGCTTCTACTGCAAAGAAAATGGTCACTGGAAGCAGAACTGCCCCAAATACTTGGCAGATAGGAAGGATGGCAAAGTGAACAAAAGTATATATGATATACATGCTATTGATGTGTACTTTACTAGTGTTCATAGTAGCCCCTGGGTATTTGATATTGGTTCAGTTGCTATGATTACTAACTCAAAACAGGAGTTACAAAATGAACAAATTAAAGACTAGTTGAGGTCAAGGTGACGATGTGTATTGGAAGTGATTCCAAGGTTGATAAGATCACCATCACACAATCCCTTTACCTCCGGGGTTAGTGTTGAACCTAAAATAAATGTTATTTGGTGTTTGCGTTGAGCATAATATGATTGGATCATGTTTATTGCAATACGGTTATTCATTTAAGTCAAACAATAATTATTATTCTGTTTACATGAATAAAACCTTCTGTGGTCATACACCCAGGGTGAATGGTTTCTTGAATCTTGATCGTAGTGATACACATATTCATAATATTGATGCCAAAGGATGCAAAGTTGATAATGATAGTGCAACATATTTGTGGCACTGCCGTTTAGGTCATATTGGTGTAAAGCGCATGAAGAAACTCCATGCTGATGGGCTTTTGGAATCACTTGATTATGAATCACTTGATGCTTGCGAACCATGGCTCATGGGCAAGATGACTAAGACTCTGTTCTCCGAAACAATGGAGCGAGCAACTGACTTGTTGGAAATAATACATACCGATGTATGCAATCCGATGAGTGCTGAGGCTCGTGGTGGGTATCGTTATTTTCTGACCTTCACATATGATTTGAGCAGATATGGGTATATCTACTTGATGAAACATAAGTCTGAAACATTTGAAAAGTTCAAAGAATTTCAGAGTGAAGTGGAAAATCATTATAATAAGAAAATTAAGTTTCTACGATCTGATCGTGGAGGTGAATATTTCAGTCATGAGTTTGATCTTCATTAGAAGCAATGCGGAATAGTTTCGCAACTCACGCCACCTAGAACACCACAGTTTAATGGTTTGTCCAAACATCATAACCGCACTTTATTAGATATGGTGCGATCTATGATGTCTCTTACCGATTTATCACTATTGTTTTGGGGTTATGCATTAGAGACAACTGCATTCACGTTAAATAGGGCATCATCTAAATCCATTGAGACTACACCATATGAACTGTGGTTTGGCAAGAAACCTAAGCTGTCGTTCTTAAAGTTTGGGGCTGTGATGCTTATGTGAAAAAGCTTCAACCTGGTAAGCTCGAATCCAAATCGGAGAAATGCGTCTTCATAGGATACCCAAAGGAGACTGTTGGGTGCACCTTCTATCAAAGATCCGGAGGCAAGATATCCGTTGCTAAGAATGGATCCTTTCTAGAGAAGGAGTTTCTCTCTAAAGAAGTGAGTGGGAGGAAAGTAGAACTTGATAAGGTAATTATACCTGCTCCCTTATTGGAAAGTGGTTCATTACAAAAATCAGTTCCAGTGATTCCTACACCAATTAGTGAGGAAGCTAATGATGATGATAATGAAACTATAGATCAAGTTAATACTGAACCTCCTAGGTCAACCAGAATAAGATCCGCACCAGAGTGGTATGGTAATCTTGTTCTAGAAGTCATGTTACTAGAACATGACGAACCTACGAGCTATGAGGAAGCGATGATGAGCCCAGATTCCGTGAAATGGCTTGAGGCCATGAAATCTGAGATGTGATCCATGTATAAGAACAAAGTATGGACTTTGATTGACTTTCCCTATGATCGGCGAGCCATTGAGAATAAATGGATCTTTAAGAGGAATACGGACGCTGATTGTAGTGTTACTATTTACAAAGCTCGAATTGTCACAAAAAGTTTTCGAAAAGTTCAAGGTGTTGACTATGATAAGATTTTCTCACTCGTAGCGATGCTTGAGTCTATCCGAATCATGTTAGCAATTGCCACATTTTATGAAATCGGGCAAATGGATGTCAAAACTACATTCCTTAATGTATTTCTTAAAGAAGAGTTGTATATGATGCAACAAGAAGGTTTTGTCAATCCTAAAGGTGCTAACAAAGTGTGCAAGCTCCAGCAATCCATGTATGGACTGGTGCAAGCATCTCAGAGTTGGAATATACGCTTTGATAGTGTGATCAAAGCATATGGTTTTATAGAGACTTTTGGTGAAGCCTGTATTTACAAGAAAGTGAGTGGGAGCACTACAGCCTTTCTGATAAGTATATGTGAATGACATATTGTTGATCAAAAATGATGTAGAATTTTCTGGAAATCATAAAGGAGTGTTTGAAAGGAGTTTTTCAATGAAAGACCTTGGTGAAGCTGCTTACATATTGGGCATCAAGTATAACGCCCCGAGACCGATGTGCCAGGTGTCCTCAGTTATTCGCTGTTGTTGCCTTGTCATTGCTTGCGTGTCATGCATTGCATATCATGTCATCATGTGCATTTCATTTGCATACATGTTTGTCTCATGCATCCGAGCATTTTCCCCGTTGTCCATTTTGCAATCCGGCGCTCCTATGTCCTCCGGTGTCCCTTTCTACCTCTTTTCGTGTGCGGGTGTTAAACATTTTCGGATTGGACCGAGACTTGTCATGCGGCCTTGGTTTACTACCGGTAGACCGCCTGTCAAGTTTCGTGCCATTTGGACTTCGTTTGATACCCCAACGGTTAACCGAGGGACCGAGAAGGCCTCGTTTGTGTTGCAGCCCAGCACCCTTCCAATTTGGCCCAAAACCCACTTAAACCCCCTCCATCATCTCGGTCGTTCGATCATGATCACGTGGCCGAAAACCGCACCTCATTTGGAGCTTCCTAGATCCCTCTACCTCTATATATAGGTCCATATCCCTCTTTTTCCGGATCTTTCCCCCCGCGAAACCCTATATCTCACCTCCTCGCACCGACGGACACGTCCGCCGCCGCGCCGGACTTGTCCGCCCCGCTCCCCCCAGCCACTCTCCTCCTGTCACGTGGAAACCCGGCGCCCGCTGCCGCGGCGGCCCGCGGAAGCCCGCGGCCGGCCCTCACATCGCCCGACCAGGCCCCGCGCCTCCTCGCCTGCTCCGCAGCCCGTCTCCGCCGCCGCCTCTCCGGTGTTGCTGCGGGCGCCACCCCGCACGCCGGCACCCTTCTACTCCTGTCGGCGACGAGCACGCTGCGCACCCCCGCGTCGCTCTGCCACCGGCATCCGCCGCCCCGTCCACCAGCCGCGCCCGCGCCGGCCCCGCCTCCCTCGCCGCCGCCATGCGCTGACCTCGCCGCCATCCCGCTCCCTTGCCGGCGCCGAGCCGCCCGGCGACCTCCACCGCCATCACCGCCAACTCGCCGTGCTCCGGCCACCTCCGGCACCGCCCCCGCACCGGCGTTGCCCTGCTCCGGCCACCTCCGGCCACCTGGACCACGGCGCCTCCTCTCCTCCAAGTCCGGCAACCATGAACTCCGGCGCCGACAAACCTCGGGCCGCGCGCATCTATAGTAACTGCTATAGTCCCAGATCCAGATCTGGAGATCCCCCCGGTTGACTTTTGCCTCCCTAACCCTAATTTTTATGCGATCTTTGACATGTCATAACTATGCATCAGTAGCTCTGATTTGCGCGTGTAGCATATCAAAATGTTCGTCTCGACGAGTACATCATTTCAGCTCATTGCATCATTTTCATTTGAGCTCATCGTGATGCCCGAAATGCTATTGGAAGAGGGCTATGTGATGAATTTGTCAGATCTATTTCAGCAAATGGCATTTTGTCAATTTTGGCATGTTTAATGTGTGCGTGCTATGATGTTGAGCTCTACATGTGTTTTGTTATATGCCATGCCATCTTTAGAGAGGTGCTTACCATGTATTTTTGTGATATTTTTGGTGACTACCACAAGCTTGCAAAGTAGAGTAATCGGTAATGATGATTTCGGGGACTTAAAATTTCACTAAGTCCTTGTCCTGTTTTTGTCGTTATGCCATATGTTCATGTTGTTTCCTAGTGATCGGTGCCTCTTTTGAGGATGATCAGTAAGGATGTTTTTTCAACATTGAGGTTCTCTATCCATCCACATCTTTATTTGCATTTATGGGGCACCCTAGCTTGAGTCAATTGAGCTCTACTTTTGCTATAAAATGATCCTGGCAGATTGTTGACGTGTTTAGCGATTTTGCCGAGGATGTTGCTATTCATCCGTGCATGATATGATGTTGTTCTTGCCATGTCTAGCTTCTATGTCATGTAGTCTTGATGGGTGTATGATTTGTTTGTCATGCCATGCCCTGTAGTGAGTGCATCGAGGATGAAGCTCCAGTTTTTCACAAAGTCTGGAATCTGTTTATGTTTTTGCCATGTGCACATGCCTGCAATTGTATTTTCTGATCCCTTTTGGCTCAAAGTCACTAAGGGACTTTTGTTAAGTGCCTTGAGTAGCTTCATGCCATGCCTTGCTTTGCCATGTTAAGTTCCTGTAGCATATAGTTTTCATGCTCCAAAGTATCCTTCCTAATGATAATTCCTGACATGTTGTTATTTCATTAAGTCTGAAACCTGTTATCATTTGCTCTGTTGCCATGCTTGTTTGAACCTGTTAATGGATGAATTAGCCGTAGCTAAGTGTTCATCTTTTTTCAAGAATCTTGAGTGGATTTCTGCCTTGTATTTTCTTGTCATGTTTGAGTGCTGTAGCATATTTATCATGATGAATTTAGTTGGTCACTTGCTGATTATCGCAGACCGGTGCCATATTTGTTTTGTTTGCCATTTCCAAACCGTGCATCCGATCCCGGCGATCTTTATATCGATTTCAACCGAAATCATCTCCTCTTTCCAGTGGCACTCTTGGATTTCGAATTTGTGGCCAGGTTCAATCATTTCTTGTCAAATCTTGCATATGCATCACATACCGCATCCCGCATATCATACCATGTTCATGTGTTGGTTGTTTACTATGTTGTGTGCTTCTTTCCGGTGTTTGCTTCTTCGGGTTGGTTCCGATAATGTCGCGTTTCTGAGGACCTGTTCGTCTACATCCGTTTGTCTTCTTCATGGACTCACTCTTCTTCCTTGCGGGATTTCAGGCAAGATGATCATACCCTCGAAATCACTTCTATCTTTGCTTGCTAGATGCTCGCTCTTTTGCCATGCCTATGCTGCGATACCTACCATTTTCTTATCATGCCTCCCATATTGTTAAGCCAAGCCTCTAACCCACCTTTTCCTAGCAAACCGTTGTTTGGCTATGTTACCGCTTTACTCAGCCCCTCTTATAGCGTTGTTAGTTGCAGGTGAAGATTGGAGCTTGTTCCATGTTTGGAACATGGATATTTTGTTGGGATATCACAATATCTCTTATTTAATTAATGCATCTATAAACTTGGTAAAGGGAGGAAGGCTCGGACTTATTCCTGGTGTTTTGTTCCACTCTTGCCGCCCTAGTTTCCGTCATATTGGTGTTATGTTCCCGGATTTTGCGTTCCTTACGCGGTTGGGTTATAATGGGAACCCCTTGATAGTTCGCTTTGAATAAAACTCCTCCAGCAATGCCCAACATTGGTTTTACCATTCGCCACCTAGCCTCTTTTTCCCTTGGGAGTCGCACTCCTGAGGGTCATCATTATTTTACCCCTCCCCCGGGCCAGTGCTCCTCTGAGTGTTGGTCCAAACTAGAGCCCTGTGCAGCGCCCCCTCGGGGAAACTTGAGGTTTGGTTTTAGTGGTATGGAGAGCTCATCTGAGTGTGCCCTGAGAACGAGATATGTGCATCTCCTATTGGGATTTGTCGGCACATTCGAGCGGTGTTGCTGTACTTGTTTTACCATTGTCGAAATGTCTTGTAACCTGGATGCCGAGCCTGATCGGATTGTCTTGGGAGAAGGAATATCCTTCGTTGACCATGAGAGCTTGTGATGGGCTAAGTTGGGACACCCCGGCAGGGATTTGAACTTTCGAAAGCCGTGCCCGCGGTTATGGGCAGATGGGAATTTGTTAATGTCCGATTGTAGAAAACCTGAAGTTGACCTTAATTAAAACACATCAACCGCGTGTGTAACCGTGATGGTCTCTTCTCGGTGGGGTCCGGGAAGTGAACACGATGTTGGAGTTATGCTTGACGTAGGTTGCTCTAGGATCACTTCTTGATCATAGATTCTCGACCATGCTTTTGCCTTCTCTTCTCGCTCTCATTTGTGTTGTTAGCCACCAAATATGCTAGTCGCTTGCTGCAGCTCCACCAAATATGCTAGTCTTGATCACGAGGGTGTGAGATTGCTGAGTCCCTGTGGCTCACAGTTACTTCCAAAACCAGTTTGCAGGTGCCGATGTAACCGAGCAGGTGATGCAACCAAGTTCAAGGAGGAGCTCGATGAAGATCTTGTCCTTTGTGTTGTTTCGTGCTAGTTGCTCAGTAGTGGAGCCCAGTCAGGACGATCGGGGAGCTGTGTAGCATTTGGGGTAGTCTTCTTTTATTTTGGTTCCGTAGTCGGACCTTGATTGTATCTGGATGATGTAATGCTTTATTCATGTAATTGTGTGAAGTGGCGATTGTATGCCAACTATGTATCTCTTTCCCTTATGAATTACATGGGTTGTGTGAAGATTACCTCACTTGCAACATTGCTTTCAATGTGGCTATGCCTCTAAGTCGTGGTTCGACACATGGGAGATTCAGCCGCATCGAGGGCGTGACAAGTTGGTAATCAGAGCCTTCCCCGACCTTAGGAGCCCCCTGCTTGATCGAATCGCTGGCATTATTGAGTCTAGAAATGTTTTGAGTCAATTAGGAATTATATATATCGGAGAGTTAGGACTTCTTTTTACTCCTCAGTCCCTTCGTCGCTCTGGTGAGGCATCCTGACGTAGAGTTTTGACTCTTCTCTTCTCAAATTTCAATAAAAAAATTTAGGATCACGCGGGTATCTTGGAATCGTTCTGTTGGTTTTGTGACGAGAACATTGTTCTTGGTGCCTCCTGTCATTTAGGGGTTGTGGTAGTGTCCTGGGGAGTTGAGCTCCGAGGTGTTGTCATCACAATTTTATCGTTGTAGTTCTGGAATACCTGAGTTTAGTTTTGCCGACATCGAAAATCTCTTTTATGTAGTTGTTGCTGAGATAACCTCGACGCCACCCAGTACTGGGGCAGGAGTTCAGGAGTATTGCCATAACTCGTATAACAGATGCTTTTCGAAGGTTGAGGTAGACGATTTCTGAAGGTTTCTTGGTTATGTGTTGAAGGATGGATACAGCTGGATGTAGGATTTGCTAGTTTTGGGTGAGATATTATGCTTCCCCTGTATCCCCAACACCTGGTTGCATAACCGGAAAATTTCGGGAGTTTATAAGTGGGAATTCAAGTAGCTCTTAGGATATCTTTCTGACGGATGTATGATACGAAATTGGGGTTCGACGTCTAGTGGTCCGCCTATCCATGGTTGGTTTTACAGTGGTCTCGTTATGTCTTAAAGAGTCCTTGGCTATGCCGACTCGAGGACGCTTCGTATGTCATGTGCACTGCCTTGTACATGATGGTGTTGTACGATCGAGCCCGTGTAGGCCCCACCATGAAAACTTCGGACAAAATCTCTATCATATGTTTGTTCCAGCTTATTTCGCAAGCCAATCCTTTGTTTTGTATTGAGTTGTGGTATTCGAGTTGCTTCGAAGTCAAATGTTGATTCCATACCTTCCCTAAGAGGTGTTCTCATATTCCTATGGGAATACTAATCCTTCTCATTTATTGAGATTGTCATGTCAATCCTTTTTCAACCGGTGTGTCTCTCTTCAAGTGGATCCGATCACTTCAACATTCGCAAGATCAATTATCAGTTCTTCTCAACGGTGTTTGTTTCATCCGTCTCTAAGTTGCCTTTGTTTTTCCCGCCCACCCACCCTTGTTTCTTCAAGGACTCAGATTTCTTAATCAAGTATCATTTTATTCATGTGAAGTCTCTCCATTCTTTTCCTTCATGTTCTTACCCGATGATTCTCATGAAGATTCTGACGGAGCTTCAAGTTATCATTATTCGTTCTTTTCTTCTCCGGTGGGTTCAATTCAAGCTTTGTTGAGTATATCCTTTCCTCATTTCAATGTTTTTTTCCATGCCGGTGCACCTCATAATCTTTCACCGCTCGCTATTCTATTGTTCCGGAGTGCTCAAGGTATCTCCAAGATTCGTGTTTCCACTCTTAATCCGTTCAAGCTTTTTTGAGGATGTTATCTCATTCAAGCCACTTAATTCAACTGGTGCATTCTCCTTTTCAAGTAATCTTTTCAACGGTGTTTCTTTTGAGTGGGCCCTAACCCACAGGTCTTTTCCCAGGATCTTACCTGACTCTTCCAATTTTTACCGGAGCTATTCTCAAATTCTTTTCAAAGTTTGACGTAAGAATGATTCATCATCAGTCATATGTATTTCTCCAAGACCTTCCAAATTCTTTTCATCGTTGGCTCAACCTTTTATTTTTCACCCCGGAGTATCTCAACAATTTGGTGGTGTTTCTCATTGTCATTCTCAGATTGGAAGACCGAAGAAGATTTTTTCTCTCAATCTTGCTCCATTCTCTTCAAGATTCGTGATTCTAGCTTGTTGCCATCCTCTCATAATTATTTGCGATTGTGAGATATTCTTTTCATCCTTCCGGAGCAATTAAAGAGTGTTCTCAGTTTGTTTTTCGGAGTCCATCAATTCAGGTTAATTCATTCTCAGCTGTCAGTTATCATGCTCCAATATTACAGATGCATCATTCAAGTATTCTCTTGTTAGCTCGTGACCTCTTCATTCTTATGTATCTAAATCCCCTCAAGTATCCTGATTCATTCTCTAATTCGTACCGGTGATTCATCCCTTTACTTTGTTCATTTTAATTCTTACGGTGGTTCGTTCAAGATTTCTCTTCCTTATCAATTCATTCGTGGTTTCAATTCTACCGGTGGTTCATTGAAGACCTTCCTCAAGTTTGCGCTATATCTATATTAATCCTTTCTACGAGAATAAGTAGTATACCAATTCCATTGCTTGTCATCAATTTGAATTGGTGAAGGATAAGCATAATGTAATTCTTATTCTTGTTTCATCCATATGTTAATCTTTTCTTCCGGAGTTTGTTCACGATGATTAAATTCTTGGTTTCAAGTGCTCATCTTTCTTTCTCGGAGACCCAAGCTCTAATTATCACGGAGATCCATCTAAATCATTACAAGGTTTCACCTTGTGTTTTCAACGTCGCTTTCTTTTCGTTATCCTTTTATTACCGGAGTTGGCCATGAAGGTTCTACATGATGGTTCATCAAGGATTTAATTCATTCTTGAAGTTTTCATCGAGAATCTTTTCTAAGGAGCTCAAGTATTCTTCTTCGTGCTATCCGGAGTGTAATTCTTTCTTTTGTATCATTGTAGGTGGTATTATGTCATTCTTGATAATTTGAGTTCATGTTTCATGATTCACATATTGTTAAGGATGAGGTATTTTAAACCCATCAATTTCTTCTTTGGATTTATCTTGGGCTATATTTCACCTAAAGCTGTCCGTAAGGACTGTTGCTATTGATGGTGCTTATAAATGACCCAAGTTCTTCATTTATCCTCCCGGTGGCATAAGCTTCTCATCTCCTTGTTGATATCAATCCAATCTATCGTTTCCGTCAGTGGCAGAATTTCAACTCAGTTTTGAGATGTTTTTCCATAAGCCCACAACAAGCTTACTCTTTCTGTTGTTGTTTTTTTCCAACAACTCCGTTCTAGCATTTGTTGTAAGCGTGCTCCCTCAAGATCTTGTTTCCCTTCGTTCATTCCATTCCATTCTTAATTTTGTTCCGGAGGCTTTGTGATGTTTCTCTCTTCAACCCATCTTTCCGTTTTGTCAGGATCGTGTTCTTTTCTTGGTTTATCCTTTTAACTGAAGTGTTGTGTCCCTTTTGCTCAAGCTCTTTCATTTTATCAAGTCTTCATCTCTTTTCAACCGAAGTGCTACCCGAATCGGTTCTTTCTTTTTCCCCTTTCTTAACGGAGTGCTTTCAACTTTGTTCTTCTCCATTGCTTTCTTTCTTTCATTTTGCTCAACCTTTTCAGGGTTCTTTGGTATCACTCGTTTGTAAAAGGAGCAACTTAGTTTTAACTCTTGTCTTCCTCTTTCGTTTTCCCTCCGGTGCCATTCTAGATCTCGGGACGAGATCCTCTCATAGTGGTGGAGTGTTGTAACGCCCCGAGACCGATGTGCCAGGCGTCCTCCAGTTATTCGCTGTTGTTGCCTTGTCATTTCTTGCGTGTCATACATTGCATATCATGTCATCATGGGCATTTCATTTGCATACATGTTCGCCTCATGCATCCAAGCATTTTCCCCATTGTCCGTTTTGCAATCCGGTGCTCCTATGTCCTCCGGTGTCCCTTTCTACCTCTTTTCATGTGCGGGTGTTAAACGTGTTCAGATTGGACCGAGACTTGTCATGCAGCCTTGGTTTACTACCGGTAGACCGCCTGTCAAGTTTCGTGCCATTTGGACTTTGTTTGATACCCCAACGGTTAACCGAGGGACCGATAAGGCCTCGTTTGTGTTGCAGCCCAACACCCTTCCAATTTGGCCCAATACCCACTTAAACCCCCTCCATCATCTCGGTCTTTCGATCATGATCACGTGGCCGAAAACCGCACCTCATTTGGAGCTTCCTAGCTCCCTCTACCTCTATATATAGGTCGCTCTCCCTCTTTTTCCGGATCTCCCCCCCAAAAAAACCTTAGATCTCACCTCCTCGCACCGACGGACACGTCCGCCGCCGCGCCGGACATGTCCGCCCTGCTCCCCCCAGCCATGCTCCTCCTGCCACGTGGCAACCCGGCGCCCGCCACCGCCGCGGCTCGCGGAAGCCCGCGGCCGGCCCTCCCATCGCCCGACCGGGCCCCGCGCCTCCTCGCCTGCTCCGCCGCCCGTCTCCGCCGCCGCCTCTCCGGCGTTGCCGCGGCCGCCACCCGGCACGCCGGTGCCCTGCTCCTCCTGCCGGCGACGAGCATGCCACGCGCCCCCGCGCCGCTCTGCCACCGGCGTCCGCCTCCCCGTCCATCCGCCGTGCCCGCGCCGGCCCCGCCTCCCTCGCCGCCGCCATGCGCTGACCTCACCGCCGCCCCGCTCCCTCGCCGGCGCCGAGCCGCCCGGCGACCTCCGCCGCCATCGCCGCCAACTCACCGTGGTCCCGCCATCTCCGGCACCGCCCCCGCACTGGCGTCGCCCCGCTCCAGCCAACTCCGGCCACCTCCACCGCGGCGCCTCCTCTCCTCCAAGTCCGGCGACCGTGAACTCCGGTGCCGATGAACCTTGGGCCGTGCGCATCTACAGTAACTGCTACAGTCCTAGATCCAGATCTGGAGATCCCCTCGGTTGACTTTTGCCTCCCTAACCCTAATTTTTATGCGAACTTTGACATGTCATAACTCTGCATCCGTAGCTCCTATTTGTGCGTGTAGCATATCAAAATGTTCTTCTCGACGAGTACATCATTTCATATCATTGCATCATTTTCATTTGAGATCATCTCGATGCCCAAAATGCTGTTGGAGGAGGGCTATGTGATGAATTTGTCAGATCTGTTTCAGCAAATGGCATTTTGTCATTTTTTCCATGTTTAATGTGTGCATGCTATGATGTTGAGCTCTACATGTGTTTTGTTATATGCCATGCCATCTTTACAGAGGTGCTTACCATGTATTTTTGTGATATTTGTGGTGATTAGCACAAGCTTGCAAAGTAGCGTAATCGGTAATGTTGATTTCAGGGATTTACAGAAGTCCTTGTCCTGTTTTTGTCGTTATGCCATATGTTCATGTTGTTTCCTAGTGATCCGTGCCTCTTTTGAGGATGATCAGTAAGGATGTTTTGTTGACATTGTGGTGCTCTATACATCCATGTCTTTGTTTGCATTTATGGAGCACCCTAGCTAGAGTCAATCGAGCTCTACATTTGCTATAAATTATCCTGGCAGATTGTTGACGTGTTTAGCGATTTTGCCGAGGAAGTTGCTATTGATCCGTGCATGCTATGAGGTTGTTCTTGCCATGTCTAGCTTCTATGCCATGTAGTCTTGATGGGTGTATGCTTAGTTTGTCATGCCATGCTCTGTAGTGAGTGCATCGAGCTTGTAAACATGCCTACTCGCTAACTGTTTTGCATGCTCCAGTTATTCACCAAGTCTGGAATCTGTTTTTGTTTTTGACATGTGCACATGCTTGCAATTGTATTTTCTCATCCCTTTTGGCTCACGGTCACTAAGGGACTTTTGTTAAGTGCCTTGAGTAGCTTCTTGCCATTCCTTGCTTTGCCATGTTAAGTTCCTGTAGCATATAGTTTTCATGCTCCAAAGTATGCTTCCTGATGATAATTCCTGACATGTTATTTCAAAAAGTCTGAAACCTGTTGTCATTTGCTCTTTTGCCATGCTTGTTTGAACCTGTTAATGGATGAATTAGCCATAGCTCAGTGTTCATCTTTTGTCAAGCATCTTGAGTGGATCCCTGCCATGTATTTTGTTGTCATGTTTGAGTGTTGTAGCATATTTATCATGATGCATTTAGTTGGACACTTGTTGATTATCGCAGACCGGTGCCATATTTGTTTTGTTTGCCATTTCCAAACCGTGCATCCGATCCCGGTGATCTTTATATCGATTTCAACCGAAATCATCTCCTCTTTCCAGTGGCACTCTTGGATTTCCAAGTTGAGGCCAGGTTCAATCATTCCTTGTCAAATCTTGCATATGCATCACATACCGCATCCCGCATATCATACCATGTTCATGTGTTGGTTGTTTACTATGTTGTGTGCTTCTTTCCGGTGTTTGCTTCTTCGGGTTGGTTTCGATAACGTCGCTTTTGTGAGGACCCATTCGTCTATGTCCGTTTGTCTTCTTCATGGACTCGTTCTTCTTCCTTGTGGGATTTCAGGCAAGATGATCATACCCTCGAAATCACTTCTATCTTTGCTTGCTAGATGCTCGCTCTTTTGCCATGCCTATGCTGCGATGCCTACCACTTGCTTATCATGCCTCCCATATTGTTAAGCCAAGCCTCTAACCCACCTTGTCCTAGCAAACCGTTGTATGGCTATGTTACCGCTTTGCTCAGCCCCTCTTATAGCGTTGTTAGTTGCAGGTGAAGATTGGAGCTTGTTCCATGTTTGGAACATGGATATTTTGTTGGGATATCACAATATCTCTTATTTAATTAATGCATCTATATACTTGGTAAAGGGTGGAAGGCTCGGCCTTATGCCTGGTGTTTTGTTCCACTCTTGCCGCCCTAGTTTCCGTCATATCGATGTTATGTTCCCGGATTTTGCGTTCCATACGCGGTTGGGTTATAATGGGAACCCCTTGACAGTTCGCTTCGAAGAAAACTCCTCCAGCAATGCCCAACATTGGTTTTACCATTCGCCACCTAGCCTCTTTTTCCCTTAGGAGTCGCGCTCCTGAGGGTCATCATTATTTTACCCCCCCCCCCCGGGCCAGTGCTCCTCTGAGTGTTGGTCCAAACTAGAGCCCTGTGCAGTGCCCCCTCGGGGAAACTCGAGGTTTGGTTTTAGTGGTATGGAGAGCTCAACTGAGTGTGCCCTGAGAACGAGATATGTGCAGCTCCTATCGGGATTTGTCGGCACATTCGGGCGGTGTTGCTGGACTTGTTTTACCATTGTTGAAATGTCTTGTAACCTGGATGCCGAGCCTGATCAGATTGTCTCGGGAGAAGGAATATCCTTCGTTGACCGCGAGAGCTTGTGATCGGCTAACTTGGGACACCCCTGCAGGGATTTGAACTTTTGAAAGCCGTGCCCGCGGTTATGGGCTGATGGGAATTTGTTAATGTCCGGTTATAGAAAACCTGAAGTTGACCTTAATTAAAACACATCAATCGCGTGTGTAACCGTGATGGTCTCTTCTCGGAGGGGTCCGAGAAGTGAACATGGTGCTGGAGTTATGCTTGACGTAGGCTGCTCTAGGATCACTTCTTGATCATAGATTCTCAACCGTGCTTTTGCCTTCTCTTCTCGCTCTCATTTGCGTTGTTAGCCACCAAATACGCTAGTCGCTTGCTGCAGCTCCATCTCATACCTTTACCTTACCCATAAGCTTAAATAGTCTTGATCGCGAGGCTGTGAGATTGCTGAGTCCCTGTGGCTCACAGTTACTTCCAAAACCAGTTTGCAGGTGCCGATGTAACCGAGCAGGTGACGCAACCAAGTTCAAGGAGGAGGTCGATGAAGATCTTGTCCTTTGTGTTGTTTCGTGCTAGTTGATCTATAGTGGAGCCCAATCGGGACGATCGGGGATCTGTGTAGCATTTGGGGTAGTCTTCTTTTATTTTGGTTCCGTAGTCAGACCTTGATTGTACCTGGATGATGTAATGCTTTATTCATGTAATTGTGTGAAGTGGCGATTGTAAGCCAACTATGTATCTCTTTCCCTTATGTACTACATGGGTTGTGTGAAGATTACCTCACTTGCGATATTGCTTTCAATGCAGCTATGCCTCTAAGTCGTGCTTCGACACGTGGGAGATATAGCCGCATCGAGGGCGTGACATCAAGATCTATAGAGATAGATCAAGACACTTGATAAGTTTTTTCAATGAGTACATACTTTGACAATATTTTGAAGTAGTTCAAAATGGAACAGTCAAAGAAGGAGTTCTTGCTTGTGTTGCAAGGTGTGAAGTTGAGTGAAGACTCGAAACCCTACCACGACAGAAAATAGAAATAGAATGAAAAGTCATTCACTATGCCTCATTCATAGGTTCTATAAAGTATGCTATGCTGTGTACCAGACCTATTGTATACCTTAGCATGATTTTTGAAAGGGAGTACAATGGTGATCTAGGAGTAGATCACTGGACAACTGTCAAAATTATCCTTAGAGGACTAAGGAAATATTTCTCGGTTATGGAGGTGATAAAAGAGTTTGTCATAAAGAGTTATGTTGATGCAAGCTTTTGACACCAATCTAGATGACTCTAAGTCTCTATCTAGATACATATTAAAAGTGGGAGAAATTAGCTAGAGTAGCTCCATGCAGAGTATTGTAGACATAGAAATTTGCAAAATACGTACGGATCTGAATGTTGCAGACCCGTAGACTAAACTTCTCTCACAAGCAAAACATGATCACTCTTTGGGTGTTAATCACATAGCGATGTGAATTAGATTATTGACTCTAGTAAACCTTTTGGGTATTAGACACATGAAGATGTGAACTAATCACATAAAGATGTGAACTATTGGTGTGAAATCACATGATGATGTGAAATAGATTATTGACTCTAGTGCAAGTGGGAGACTGAAGGAATTATGCCCTAGAGGCAATAATAAAGTTGTTATTTATATTTCCTTATATCATGATAAATGTTTATTGTTCATGCTAGAATTGTATTAACTAGAAACTTAGTACACGTGTGAATACATAGACAAACAAAGTGTCCCTAGTATGCCTCTACTTGACTAGCTCGTTAATAAAAGATGGTTAAGTTTCCTAGCCATAGACATGTGTTGCCATTTGATGAACTGGATCACATCATTAGAGAATGATGTGATGGACAAGACCCATCCATTAGCTTAGCACTATGATCGTTTAGTTTATTGCTATTGCTTTCTTCTTGACTTATACATGTTCCTATGACTATGAGATTAGGCAACTCCCGAATACCGAAGGAACACCTTGTGTGCTAACAAAAGTCACAACGTAACTAGGTGATTATAAAGGTGCTCTACAGGTGTCTCCGATGGTGTTTGTTGAGTTGGCATAGATCGAGATTAGGATTTGTCACCCCGTGTATCGGAGAGGTATCTCTGGGCCCTCTCGGTAATGCACATCACTATGAGCCTTGCAAGCAATGTCACTAATGAGTTAGTAACGGGATGATGTATTACAGAACGAGTAAAGAGACTTGCTGGTGACGAGATTGAACTAGGTATGATGATACCGACGATCGAATCTCGGGCAAGTAACATACCGATGACAAAGGGAACAACGTATGTTGTTATGCGTTTTGACCGATAAAGATCTTCATAGAATATGTAGGAGCCAATATGAGCATCCAGGTTCCGCTACTGGTTATTGACCAGAGTTGTGTCTCGGTCATGTCTACATAGTTCTCGAACCGTAGGGTCCGCACGCTTAACGTTCGATGATGATTTGTATTATGAGTTTCGTGTTTTGATTAACCGAAGTTTGTTCGGAGACCCGGATGAGATCACGGACATGACGAGGAGTCTCGAAATGGTTGAGACATAAATATTGATATATTGGAAGGTTATGTTTGGACACCAGAAAGGTTTCAGATAGGTTTGAGCATTTTTCGGAGTACCGGAGGTTACCGGAACCCCCGGGGGGTTAATGGGCCTTCATGGGCCCTGGTGGAAGAGAGGAGGGGCGACCAGGTGGAGGCGCGTGCCCCCCATGCCCAATCCGAATTGGGTTAGGGTTGGGGGTCATTCCCCCTTTCCTTCTCTCGCTCTTCTCCTTCCCCCCTTCTCCTTGTGGAAGTTGGAAAGGGGGGGCAGAATCCTACTTGGAGTAGGACTCCCCCCCCTTGGGCGCGCCCCTTGTGGCCAGCCCTCCTCCTCCTCCGCTCGTTTATATTTGGTGGAGGGGGCACCCCATAGACACACAAGTTGATCTTTTAGCCGTGTGTGGTGCCCCCTCCATAGGTATACACCTCGGTCATACCATTGTAGTGCTTAGGCGAAGCCCTGCATCGGTAACTTCATCATCACCGTCAACATGCCGTCGTGCTGACGGAACTCACCCTCGGCCTCAGCTAGATCAAGAGTGCTGATCATGGAGGTGCCGTGCATTCGGTACTTCGATCGGTTGGATCATGAAGACGTTCGACTACATCAATCGCGTTACTAAACGCTTCCGCTTTCAGTCTACGAGGGTACGTAGACACACTCTCCCCTGCTCGTTGTTATGCATCTCCTAGATAGATCTTGCGTGATCATAGGAAAAAATTTGAAATACTGTGTTCCCCAACAACTAGATGATGGGTTGCGAGAGTGACAGAAGCTTAAACCCTAGTTTATACGCTATTCCGTAAGGGACCAATTGGATCAAAAAGTTTAATGCTATGGTTAGAATTTATTCTTAATACTTTTTGTCATAGTTGTGGATGCTTGCGAGGGGTTAATCATAAGTAGGAGGTTTGTTCAAGTAAGAACAACACCTCAGCACCGGTCCACCCACATATCAATTTATCAAAGTAGCGAACATGAATCGAATCAACATGATGAAAGTGATTAGATGAAATTCCCGTGTACCCTCAAGAACATTTTGCTTATTATAAGAGACCATTTTGGCATGTCCTTTGCCTGAAAAGAATTGGGCTACCTTGCTGCATTTTTGTTACTATTATCATTACTTGCTCGTTACAAATTATCTTGCTATCAAACTACTCTGCTACTTACAATTTTAGCACTTGCAGACATTACCTTGCTGAAAACCACTTGTCATTCCTTCTGCTCCTCGTTGGGTTTGACACTCTTACTTATAAAAAAGGCTACATTTTGATCCCATATACTTGTGGGTCATCATAGCACCTGCACAAACAAACAAATACTTGCACCCAATGCAATAAAGGGGTTTTCAATCCCTTCACGGTTACTTGCAAGGATGAGATCTGATAGTGATGGATATAAAAGATAAGTAAAAGTGCAAAATAAGATAAAGGTAGATAAATTGCAGCAAAGTATTTTTGTGTTTTTTATTTTATAGCTCTAAAAATAATATGATAAAAATAGACCCGAGGGCCATAGTTTTCACTAGAGGCTTCTCTCTTGGACGAATGCATATGGTGGGTAAACAAATTACTGTTGAGCAATTGATAGAAAAGCGCATAGTTATGACGATATCTAAGGCAATGATCATGAATATAGGCATCATGTCTGTAACAAGTAGACAGACTCGTGCCTGCATCTACTACTATTACTCCACACATCGATCGATATCCAGCATGAATCTAGTGTATTAAGTTACGGAGTAACGCCTTAAGCAAGATGACATGATGTAGAGGGATATATCCAATCAATATGAACAAACCCCATATTTTCGTCCTTAATGGCAACAATAGAAATACGTGTCATGTCCCCTTCTGTCACTGGGTATAAGCACCGCAAGATTGAACCCATTACAAAGCACCTCTCCCATTACAAGAAAAAACAATCTAGTTGGCCAAACCAAATAAATAGATCGGGGAGAAATACAAAGCTATCTTAATCATGCATAAAAGATTTTAGAAAAGACTCAAATAATATTCATAGATAATCTAATCATAAACCCACAATTCATCGGATCTCAACAAACTCACTGCAAAAGAAGATTACATCGAATAAATCTCCAAGAACAACGAGGAGAACATTGTATCAAAGATCAAAGGGAGAGAAGAAGCCATCTAGCTACTAGCTATGGACCAGTAGGCATGTGGTAAACTACACACACATCATCGGAAGGGCATCAAGGTTGATGTAGAAGCCCTCCGTGGTCGAATCCCCCTCCAGCAGAGTATCGAAAAAGGCGTCTAGATGGGATCTCGTGAGAACGGAAACTTGCGGCGGTGGAAAAGTATTTTTGGTGTGCCCCTAGTATACGGGAAATATTTGGGTATTTATAGAGAAAAGATTAGGATTAGAGGAGCATCAGGGGGCCCACAAGCCCCCCCCCAGGGTACGCCCTCCGAGCTTCTCGCCAACTAGTGGCCCCTCTGACCTCCTCCCAAAGGTTCCTGGGTGTGTTCTGGTCCAAGAAAAATCCTCAAAAAGTTTCGTTCCATTTGGACTCTGTTTGGTATTTATTTTCTTAAAAGGTAAAAACAAGAACTGCAATCTGGCACTTGGCACTAGGTTAGTAGGTCAATCCCAAAAAGATATAAAATAGCATAACAATGCATATGAAACATCCAAGGTTAATAATATAATAGCATGGAACAATAAAAAATTATAGATACGTTGGAGACGTATCACTATGCCGCCATTGTCGGTGGCGGCGTTATTCCCGCTAGGTTCTCTGTAGGTACCCCGCCCGCGTCTTCATCGATGGCTATGGGGGTTCCTAGGAGTGTCGACCATGTATACATCGTAAGTAGATGTTGCAGTCCACTTGCCGGTATTTACTAATGGTGAAGTGTTTTCGGTGGGGCCATCGGTGTGTTTTTCCATGTCCATGGCCTTGTCATAGTCTAGCATGTCGGTTAAGTCATCGACCGTGGTTACTAGGTGGGTGGTGGGTGGGATGTAAATTTCTTGATCGTTGGCTTTTAAGTCCGATCTTGTCGAAAACCAAAGTCTTGCCGTCCGAGATTGACATGCTCTGGATACGGTCAAGCATCTCATTCAGGCGAGATAGCTCTTTGGAGTCCATGGCCAGGGTATAGCAGGGCTAACTTGAAGTACGACCGGTGTATAACTCAACGTCTTTCTGGCATGGGGAGGATCCGAAGGAGATTCTTGACCCTGCGCTGGGGTCGGGTCTAAATCCGCCGCGGCCTTCAAGATGGCGGCCGGACTAGCATCTGGACTAAGAGTCAGGGTGAGGTCGCCTGGGACCTTCGTGCTAGGCGCCTCTGGTGGTGCCAGGGGCCTGATCTGATGTCCTTGAAGGAGATCGGTTCCAGAGTCGAGCCTACGATGTTTGGTAAACCCTCAACCAAGCCTGGCGTCCAGCCTGATGGGACAAGCTCACCGCGGGACTACACGGTGTACTCCAGGCCTCTGAAGGTCATGATCTGACCCGAGGCGTAGTTCTCGACAGAGGCCAGAAGTCCCGTCGAGTCGATGTAGAAGACCATGCTTTCGATTACAAAAAGTTGGACGGGATGTAAACATGTTTGTGGCCGGCGTTGTAGTTGATCTGCAGATGAGCCATCGATCTTTCAAACGATCACACAGCGGAACTCTCGGTGAGAGTACGAGCATCAGTGTCAAAACTGGCATACCTCGGGGTAGGGGGTCCCAAGCCGTTGATCTCGGATCGATGGTAAGAGGAACAAGAGAGATGGTGTTTACCCAAGTTCGGGACCTCTTGATGGAATTAAAACCCTGCGTCCCGCTCTTGTTTATATTCATGAAGATGTATCAAGTAAAGAGTTGATCTAACTCAAGATCATGAGTTGTGTTCTACCTCTAGGGTTAGGAGAATGTAATTGTGATTTGGTCCCTCTACGGGGTAAACCCTTTGGCTTATATACACTCCAGGTAGGACATCTAGGGTTACATAGTCGGTATCTAAGGATCGCATGGAGGCAGCATGGAATATCTTGGAGGGTACGTCAAGCCTTCGGGAGATACGGTCTTGAAACCATCTAGGCATACAACTTCTGGAGTCTTCCTTATTGAGAATATGGACCCACTAGCCCAGCCCGGGGACTACGGGCCGACTCGGTTAGCACACCCTAGTCCAAGACACCGTCAGTATTGTTGCTACTAAGGATAAAGCAATGGGCTTTATTCATATTGCTTGAGTTTACTTTGTCTACATTATGTCATCTTGCTTAAAGCCTTACTCTGTTTGTCATGAACTTAATACCATAGATGCATGCTGGATAGCGGTCAATTGGTCGAGTAATAGTAGTAGATGCAAGCAAGAGTCGGTCTAGTTGTCACGGACGTGATGCCTATATGTGTGATCATTGCCATGAATAATGTCATAATTATGCGCTTTTCTAGCAATTGGCCAACAGTGATTTTTTTACCCATCGTATGCTATTTGTTCGAGAGAGAAGCCTCTAGTGAAAATTATGGCCCCTGGGTCTACTTTTACATATTATAAAAACCAAAAATACCTTGTTGTGATTTATTTACTTTTATTTTGTTTTGAAATTTATTTATCTATCTATCACTATCAGAATTAATCATTGCAATTACAAGTTCAATGGGGATTGACACCCTATTGCCTGCGTTGGGTGCAAGTATTTGCTTTTATGTGTGTAGGTGTTGTTGAAGGGAATTTGCTTGGTTCTCCTATTGCCTCCATAACCTTGGCTCTCACTGAGGGAAATACTTATCTCTATTGTGTTGCGTCTCCCCTCCTCACCGGGGAAAATTCCAACGCAGTTTACAAGTAAAAGACAGTAAAATGCATATTCCAATGCAGCTTACAAGTAGCAGACAGTAAAATGCATAGAATGTAGGTGAATTTTATAGACATAAATCAAGATTGCACTGAAATGCAACATATCCATCAAATCATGAATTAGGTACACTAGATGTTTGTCTAAGAAACTACATCGGTGAGAACAACTACATGTAGTAGGAACGACTCCGTATGATCACACATACACATCTATTATCAAAGATTAGTATATCTGGTACTCCGGAACTAGGAAAAAAGTTGATCAAGTGCACAAATTAAAGCAAACTTGACAACAAATTCAATATAAACCAAGTGTTAAAAATCAATATATGCTAGTCGGCTTATATAAACATGGTGGCTTATAAGCTACTTTTATTTCCAAAATATAAATAAACATCTAGAACGGAAGGAAATGAAAAGAAGTGCATAGATTCAAGCAAACTAGACACGAATTCATGTTGTTCACATTTAGGAATGGTAGCGATGACATAAAAGTTGGCAAAAGACAACAGAACGGTTCATCAGACTCATAAATTGCTGCCAGACAGCGATAGTCAATCAGGGAATGGGTCGATTACAATAGAGACTCAAGATGCAACTTCTTTTTCTTCTAAGCTTCAATAGAGACTCTGGAACTAGGAAAAAGCCGACCAAGTGCACAGATTAAAGCAAACTTGACACCAAATACAATATAAGCCAAGTATTAAAAATCAATATATGCTAGTCCTCCCACCTCCCACCATGGCGCTGACCTCGCCACCGGCGATCTCCATCCTCCTCCACTAATCTGTGGATCCCTTCCAATCATCCTCTCCGGCGTCTCTTCTGGATCAAGGAAATACCCATCTCTTATGGGTTCCTCTGGTGGATCTACCCTTGGCTTGGACTTCTCCAAGGGTAGGGTTTTTTCTGATGTGGTTTTTAGATCTATTGGCCAAACGATCCATCCAATGGGACGAAGGATGGCTTTCACATTGATTGTGTCCTTTAGCCGCCATGCTTTCCGGTTGTCGGAGGATTCGGTGGCGGCAGCTCTGGAGGCTGCGATTGGTTGGTCGGCCATCGATTTTCTGGTTCTTCATGTCAAAGACAAGGTTTTTTATTTACAAGTCTCATGCAAGCAAGTTGGATTTATTATTATGGATCTGCGTTCATTTGCTTGTGATTTGTTCAAATATTATTTCAATCTTTGGGGCAATGGAGGGCCTAATTAGGTTTGGGAACTTAAGATCTGGCATAAGGAATGCGATGCTGAGTGGATTCTGATTAGTCCTACTAAATGTAGATCTACTTTAGGTATATTGGCCATGCATAAGCCTCCAGTTAGATCTTCTCTTAAGTCAGCTACCACAGTTTGGAAGAAATTGTCTTTTGCCATGTTTGAACAGTATTCTGCTTACAAAGGTTATAGATATCCTGCTTCTCAAAATTGCATTGATACTATTATGGATGGGGGATATGATCTATCTGCTCATGAGCGTGTTGTTATTCGGCAAGCTTCCCCCTTGACTTGCATTGGACCGTGGCTCGGCCACCTATTGTGTTTGGTACTGTTCAGCCTTTGCCGGAGTTGCACCGGTTGACCATGTCGCCCTCACAGGATCTGCTACCTGTGGATCCGAGGCCCGTGGTTTCTGGTAATCTTGCTGCACAATTTCCGGAAGCGGGAATTTCTCAAGTTCAAAATGGTAGCTTGGGATCTGGCCCATCACCTTTGGAGGCACTCCAATCTGGTCCAGTGTCTCAAGAACTTTCTGTTGGGCCAGTCTCTGGTTCAGCTGTTATTGGGCCTGCCTTGTCTTAGAATACCCAAGTTTCTGAGATGCTGGATGCAACTACTAACCCAAGCCCACCAACCCATCAGCAAGAAGTACCCACCATGCAAGAAGCTTCACAACAATTTGAAGCTATGGTCAATGACATGGTGGACCGTATTTTAACCTGTACCCTGTGTTCTCATAGGGGCCACCTTGCAGCCTCTTCTGGAATGCGAGCGGTCTGCTTGGCTTGCCCACGCATGGGTCACTCTAGCAAAGATTGTAATGATTTCGCGCGCACCAATGGATTGGCTTGGAGACCAATTTCTCTGCAACAAAGCATGGGTATATCAGAAAACCCTGCCGGTCAGGGGAACCGTGCTGGAGTTATAGGGATAGCTTGCCCAGTCACATCATCGCTGCCCACATTGCACCACTCCCCCCTCCTCCTCTTCCCAAAGAAAACCCCATCCCCTCCCCACAGATTTCAGCCATGGCGAACTTTGAGCTTGATCCACAGCGCTTCCTGCCGGCAGGCCATCACATCATTGATGCTGGGGACAGGCGGCTTCCACGCACCTTCATCACGCCGACTGCACGTCCTCCTCGCCGCCATGAGGATTACATGGTCGCTGAGGTCATGCCTTCTCCGGAGGGACCGCTCGGGCCGGTCAAGGAAGAGATTGTTCAGTTCCTTCAGAACAGAGGTACTCTAGTTTGCTCTACTCAGCCTTGGTTCCATGGGGTTGGGTTATTTCAAGTCAGGGATCCATCTGTTAGATATACGTTGATTCAGCATGCCCCATTTCCTCTGGGTGATGATCGTTTTGTTAGATTTATGAAGCATGATGAGGGAGAGAATTTTAAGGGGAATCATGTGTTCCATAAGGGTTGGCTCATGTTCATTGGTATTCCTCTTGATTATCGCAATACGGAGTTCATATCACAGGCGGTAGGCACCTTTGGGAAATTGCACTCTTGGGATAGTGAGGATCCATATCTAGTTCGTACTTTAGTAGAGGCAAGTTTTCCGAACACACTATTGGTGCCACGGGATGTGGTCTTTGGAGACTATGCCGAATGGGGAGGAGCTCGGGTCTCGTGGAGCGCTGCTTGCTATGTATTGGGCGTTGACTTCACTGACCAGATTCCAAATGATGAAGATCCAATGCCTCTGGATAGTAATCCTCACCCATTACCTAGAAACCTGCTGCAAGACAATCTGATGTTTGTTCTTCCACCATATCCAATGCTGGGATGGAACGATGCGTCGGTAGCCCCTCCATTGCCTCCAGAAAATAACATTGGGGGTGCTAGATGGGGAAATGCCAACTAGGGGGACAATGAGGATGAGGTTCAGCAGCCGCCACAGCCTGAGGTGCAGGACCAAGTCTCTATTCTGATTCATCAGCCTGAGGGTTCAGGGTCTGTTGAACAGCATGTTGAGGTTCAGTTTGAGGAGTAACTTCAGTTTCAGCATGACCAACAGTTACAGGACAATGTGCAGCCGTCCGTTTTGGAAAATCCTCTGGCAATTGTGCCATATCAACCTCCTGTCATTCAGCAGCATGAGATCTTCATTGGCATGGCAAGGATTGTGGCTGGGCCATCTTTGAAAATCTGTTACCTTAATTTGTTGTCATGGAGGTGCCTAGACCTATCTTCTTTAAGCCATTTGGGACAGTGACATACTCCAAGCGCACGTGGACCATTGCCTTCGACGATTCTCAGAAGATGTCTTCGTTGGTGCCAAGCCTGCCCAGCAGCCTTGCTCTAAGGAAATCTATTGTGGCTAAACGCCCAGTTGCCAGAGCTCTTTTTGGAGGTTCACCTGATGAGGTTCACAGTACTAATGATAACGCAGTGTCTGAACCTATCGTGTCTGGAGAGGAATTCACTGAAGATGTTGTGTCTGACAGCCTGGAGGAGAACTCTGTTTCCTCTTCTGTTGTTTTTTCTTCTGCGCAGGCCAAGGAAAAGAAGCAGACAAGAAGAAGGAAGACCGTGGCTTCTTTAGTGGATACTTCTATACGGAGATGTACAAGAAGCACGGCAAAACTGGATGGGTTCAAGCCTGTGATTTTTGAACAACTTTCCCTCCAGACCACTAAAAGGCATCCCCGGTCCAAGCCCATGCATGTGAAGGCCCAGCCCAATACTGACGACGCTGGCGATAATGGCAAGTCTGAAGATGTCCCTCCATCCACACCTCTCAACATGCTGCAAGCAATTGGAGCGGAGCTAGAGATCGACCCAACCTGCTGTCCAAGGATAAGCTCATGGCTAATCCCAAGGACTCCTCCTCCTCCAATGGTGTTTAAATGTTGCAGTTTCAAACTTTATCTAGGTGTAGAGAGCCTGTCAAATTTTTTGTCGTTTATGTCGTGATAAACTTTATGCCGTGTGGTCAGAACTGGATGTCTTATGTTTCCTATGATGTGGGGTGTATGGCATTGTATGTCATGCAGTTTTTTCTACTTTGCTTCTGGTTATCTCATGAATCAAATATCTTTGCGTAATTGGAAGGTGCTTTGTTGGAATGTTCGTGGTCTCAACTCTGAAACACGACAGCGTTCTGTTAGAGAGAAAATAACTGAAAGTCAGTGTGCTGTTGCTTGTTTGCAAGAAAATTAAGTTATCAGATTGTCCTCGTTCATTAATTAAGAGCATTTGCCCTATGGGTTTTGATCAGTTCATTGAATCACCCTCGAGAGGAGCCTCGGGTGGTATTCTGATAGTGTGGCGTTCAGATGTTTTTAAAGGTGTCTTAATTGAAGTAAAGCCTTTTGGAATTATCATCAATTTCACATCAGTGCATAATAGTGACTAGTGGATTCTAGTAAATGTTTATGGGCCTTGTCAGGGTATAATGAGGGATGCGTTTGTTAACTGGTTGTATAATTTTCAGGTGGGACACGAGCAAAAATGGTTGTTATTGGGAGATTTTAATTTCATTAGGTCCATGGACAGTCGTAATCTTCCTGGTGGGAATGTTAATGACATTTTTATCTTTAATGAGATCATTGGTCACATAGGACTGCTGGAACTTCCTTTAAAAGGTCGAAGATTCACCTGGTCAAGCATGCAGGATGTTCCACTTCTTGAGAAATTGGATTGGTTTTTTACTTCTGCTACTTGGATTAATCAGTACCCCATGACACAAGTTGCACCTCTTGCTAGACTGCGTTTGATCATGTTCCTTGTGTAATATCCATCTACACCTCAATTCCAAAAGCTCATATCTTTAGATTTGAAAACTATTGAGTGCATCAACCTGGGTTCATGGACTGTGTAAGTGAGGTTTGGAACAAACCTTCACATAAGACCCATATAACTGCAGTAATTATGGACAAATTGAAGTCCTTGAGGTTTGCACTCAAAAAATGGTAGAAGGGGCTATCACATATCAAATCATTGATTGAAAAGTGCAATTGGGTAATCCTGTGGATGAATGATTTGGAGGATTGGAGGCCTCTATCTATACCTGAATATAACTTCAGGAAGATAGTTAAGATGCATCATGAGCATCTCTTACGCTTGCAGTTTTTATACTGGAGAAGAAAATTCAAAATTCTTCCAGGCATGGCAACAAAGAGGTCTAGGAAGAATTCTATTGCTAGGCTAGAATTGTCTGATGGAACAGTTCCTTCAGATCATGGGGAAATAGCAAAGGAATTTTTGGATGCTTTCAAGGGCAGAATGGGAACGGTTAAGCTAATTTTGTTGGGCAATGACATTCTCTCACTTATCCCAAAAGTGCAGGGTCTTGAGGTGCTCACAAAACCTTTTTAGCTACATGAAATTGAAAAGGTCATAAAAGAAATGCCCATTGATAAGGCACCAGGGCCAGATGGTTTTAATGGCCTTTTCATAAAGAAATGCTGGTCTATCATTTCCAGTCATTTCATTAGGCTGGTGAATGAATTTCATGCATGCACTGCTCTTTTGGAAAATCTCAATGAAGCTTTCATTACTTTAATCCCAAAAAAGCAAACACCTGAGGGTGTAGGAGATTTTACGCCAATCTCCTTGACAAGTGTGGGACTGAAATTTCTGACTAAACTGGCAGCTAACAGGTTTGAAGAAGAAATCACCAACTGTGTTCATAAGAATCAGTATGGCTTCACTAAATCAAGAACAATCCAAGATTGTATTGCTTGGACTTTTGAGTATATTCATCAATGCAACCATTCAAAGAAGCCAATCATATTGCTCAAGCTGGACTTTGAAAAAGCTTTTGACTCTATTCAACATGAGGCAATTTTGAAAATTCTTGTGGGAAAAGGCTTTGATAGCAAATGGATCACCTGGGTTCAACAACTATTATCTTCTGCAACTTCATCTATCCTGTTAAATGGTGTACCTGGAAAACATTTCAAGTGCAAATGTGGTGTAAAGCAAGGATATCCTATCTCTCCTTTGCTTTTTGTGATTGCTGTTGATCTTTTGCATACTATGATCAATGATCTTTTGTGTAAGGGTCTGCTAACCTTGCCATTTCCAACACACGATCCTGATTATCCAGTGGTGCAGCATGCTGATGACAGTTTACTATTTGTGAATGCTGACTCAGCTCAGTAGGAGGTCCTCAAATCAGTGTTGAACTCCTTTTCTTTGGCAACTGGACTTCAAATTAACTTCCATAAATCTTCAATGTACCCAATCAATGTGGCTCCTCCATTGCTACTGCACTTGCTGCTCTGTTTGGTTGTCAGCTAGGTTCAATGCCCTTCACTTATTTGGGACTTCCTGTTGGAAGCACTCGGCCAAAAATTGTAGATTTGCTACCTTTGGTGGACTGCATGGAAAGAAGGCTAACTACTAGCTCTTGGTTCATACCACAAGGCAGTAGGTTGCAACTGGTAAATTCAGTGATATCTTCACTGCCTATTTTCTTCCTTTCTAGTCTATCTTTGCCACAAGGTATTCTAAAGCAGTTAGAAAGGATATAGAGACAGTGCCTCTGGAGGAAATATGGTCAAGAGAAGGGGCACTCTTTGGCTGCTTGGCCCCTTGTCTGCAAGCCTAAGATGAAGGGGGCTTGGAATTTTGAATCTGGGACTACAGAATGATGCACTGCTTCTTATGTACCTGAATAAATTCTATAATAAAGCAGATGTGCCATGGGTACGTTTGTTGTGGGACTCATACTATTTTCAGAGAATTACTCATGACACTACTCTATGTGGCTCTTTCTGGTGGAGGGACATTTGCAAATTAATGGACAAGTTTAGGGTTGTTACCTCTGTCTCCGTTGGAAGAGAAGATTTTGTGCTATTTTCGTCTGATCATTGGGAGATTGACCAGTCTTTCATTCCACTTCAAGAAAGGTTTCCAAGGCTATTCTCTTTTTGTCTGCAGAAGAACCTCTCTGTGATGGAAGTGGTACAGGCAGGAAATTTGCAGCAAATGTTTTCCTTACAATTGTCTAAACTGGATTTTAGGGAGTTCAATCAGTTATCAAGCTTGTTAGCTATGACCCCCTTGAACAATGATTTTAATGATAAATGGAATTGGAGGCCTGGAAAAAAGGCAGAGTACTTGGCAAAAATGTACTATGATTTTGCACATCAGCCTGTTTCTACCAATCCTATTCTGAGCTGGGTTTGGAAGAGTTGTTGTACCATGACAATTAAAATGTTTGCCTGGCTGGTAATTATGGACAGAGTTAACACCAAGGATATGATTCAATGACACCATTGGAAAATTGATGATGGACCTAGTTGTGTCCTATGCCCGACTGCAGTCATTGAGGATAGGAACCATCTATTCTTCCAATGTAACTTCAGTATGAGAATATGGAACTATCTGCAGGTTTCCTGGTTCGACAGCAAGGATATGGTGCAAATTGCCTTACATGCCAGTAGGGAGTTCAATAAGCCTTTCTTCTGAGAGGTGGTATTTCTTGCATGGTGGAATATTTGGAAAGTTCGGAATGACAGGGATTTTAGGCAGGTCAAACCAACTTTTATGCAGTGGAGAAATGGGTTTATCCATGATATTACTCTTCTTTCACACCGGATCAAGACCAGATACAAGGAAGCTCTACTCAAATGGATTGATTTCTTGCCCCTTGAGGCCCTTCTTATTTGTATATTCTTTCTTTCCTAGTAGTAGATTTTAGTGCCTCTCCTTTCTTTTTTAGATTTCTTTAACCTTTCTTGTATAGTTTTTCTATTTCTTTGTTCCTCCTCTTGAGGAATCTTGTATTTGTACCTTGTTTTTTTCTAATAAAATGTTGTGGGGTGTAAGCCCTGCAGACTTTCAGGTCAAAAAAATATATGCTAGTCGGCTTATATAAACATGGTCGCTTATAAGCTAATTTTATTTCCAAAATATAAATAAACATCTAGAACGAAAGGAAATGAGAAGAAGTGCACAAATTAAACCAAACTAGACAAGAATTCATGTTTTCACATTTAGAAATGGTATTGGTGACATAAAAGTTGGCAAAAGACAAGACAACGGTTCATCGGCTTCATAATTGGTTTCCAGACATCGATAGTCAACTAGGGAATGGGTCGATTACAATATAGAATCAAGATGCAACTTTTTTTGCTTCTAAGCTTGAATAGAAGCATATGCTAGTCCGAGGAGGCAATAGAGTGCTTCCAAATCTTCCATAGTCTTATTCCTGAAACACAAAACAATAAATTCAGATTAATGAAAACATTATCAACTCGGACTGAACTTCCAAATTGGAAGGCTTACCATTTTTTTCCGATATATAGGGTTTGATTCTCTGAGAAAAATTGATCACAGACGGGCATGTCATCGAAGCTCCAAAGTCCATGTTTCCAACGACATCCCGAGGCACATCAAAATTCAATAGGCTACTAATCATCTCATCCACGCTATCATCCATAAGATATCTCATCCAAGGTTCCAAATTGACACCATTATTCTCCATAACAGGATGAACCATTGAGTTGTTGGTGTTACTCTTGATAGGTGTGGATCCTTCTCCTTCAGCAATGGTTGAAATGGGAGAAATGGATGATATATCGGGAGTCTTGGTGTAATACTCTCGGCCCAACTTAGAACATCCAAAGGTGTTACTTCTCCGGTCATGGTACAAATTCATAGCAGGAACTTCAACAGGGGTAACAGAGCTCATTGCAGGAACAAATGGCATGTTGTCAAGCTGAACAAGTGGCTGGTTTGATGTGAAGTTAGCAGATGGGTAGACGAAATCATTTTGGTTGGCAAGGTTGTTGAGTGCTGGTATGAAACTATGTTCTTGTGTTGTGCTTGGCTTGGGTACTTTATTAGGAATAACATGGAGAACACGGTGGTTCTGAGGAATTGTTGGTTCATCTGGAAAGTTAAGCTTGGCCTTCTTGCCACGGATTCTACATGCTTCAACATCATAAGCTCTTGCAGCTTCTTCAGCACTATTGAAAGTACCAAGCCAAACATAGGAACCCTTAATAGGATCTCTGATTTCAGCAGCCCACTTACCCCGGGGGCGTTGCCGAATGCCCCTGAATTGGTTTTTTCTCTTCCTTTTACCTGGCCTTTGTGCGGGGCCATCAAAACCAGCACTAGTCCTGGTGCTCAAATCATCTGCAATGCAAGATCAATGTCAATGCTAATATAGATGAATATAGAAAAGCTTGTCTCACAAAAAGTAATTAATTTCATCATGTGCACGAATTCATATGTATAATATCACAATTCTTATGAACACTGAACCATCATGGGTGCAATCCTCTTCACGTTTCGGCGAAAGCATTAGTCACCCACAAAATAAATTAAATTACAACTTATGGACATGATATAGACCTTTGCCATCATTTTGTAATTATTGATCTTTAAATCCCATTATCAACCCTGTGAAAAAAATTCCATTATCGATGATGCAGAATCAAGGATTGTTTTCTAGTAGGACTCAACATTTACCAAAATAATCCTTCAGACTGACAACTGAACCAAGTATAGAAAATTCCCATTCAAACCTACAACCATCTAAAACAAGGAAACAACCCAAAAGGTCAAGACCTCAATAAAAAATAGAGAAATTCGGCCCTATGTAGATTTTCAAACCTAGTTGACTATAAACAGTAAATGTGTTAATCTCCATCAAAGGTCACAAAAAATATAAATCACAATATCAACAACCTAGCAACCAAAATTGATTCTCTGCGGGAAGAGTGGTGAAACCAACCTACCAGCCTAATCAGTTCAAGGAAACATGGCTGAGAAATGAAAAAGGCCTAGCCCTAAACCCAATTCACTTCATAACATCCAATCCATTCCAACCCCAAATCTCTAAACAAACAGGTGACAGGGCATCTCCAATGACGTCCCTCAAAACGACCGCAAATGCGTCAAACCAATTTTTATCATCCAACCCTGGAGCCGCATATGTCCGCGGATGCATCTGGCCCCCTGAATTACCACAAATCATGCAAAAGCATGGGAAGATTTCTAGAAGTTCGGGTGTTTGCCTTGCCAATCAAAAGCCACCAAATACCTCATGCCACAGCCTCTCTCCTCTCTGTTTGCTTTGGAGGAAGGCCACTGCTATTTGGTCAAAGGACATTGCTTTTTGATGGAATTGAGTGGTCAAAATAACTTGGAAATCAGTTTGATTTCTGTTAGGTTCTCATTAGTGGAAGGTTTGCATTTCTAACAAGCTATTTTGGCAGAAGATCTGCAACTCACAATGGTTATTTGGAGGAAGTGAATTGGGTTGCGGCTCTCACAAGCTAGAAATCATTGTATATAGTGGAGCACCATTGCTATTTGATGGAAGGCCATTACTATTTTCTTAAGTTAATAGAGGCGGACATTTGAGGAATAGGGTTGGATGACCAGCTCCCAAATCTGGGTCTGTGGACGCGCCCATACGCGTTCGCGGATGTTTAGTGTGTCTGGTTAGCGGCTCAACATTGAAGATGCCCTAACACCAACAAATCAAGCCTTCCAACACCAACCCCACACAATTTCTTTTCCTACCCAAGGAATCTAAACCAATCACACAATATCCTAGCTTCTACAGTGGTCAATCGCAAAAGGTTATAAAACGAGCAGATTAAAACCTTTTGAGATGGATCTCTTGGCAGCTAACGGATTGATCTCGACAACCTTGTCATTTTCATCCTCCGAAGATATCGCGCCATGCCCGCGTTCCAAGTTGAAGTACCCGGAGTTGGCGTCGAAGTCCTCAAAATCAGCGTTGAAGGCCTCGTCGTCGTGTCGAAGCCGAGCTCGAGCCCAAGCCAGTTGAGCATCACGAACCATCGACTCCGACCACCGCCCTGCCGGGCTTCTTCTTCTCAGGCCACAACACCGCCTCAACCACCCTCCTCGTAACCGTGGGTGGCTTGTGGGCTGCGAGGATCGTACTATGCACCTATGATGTTTAACCAATATCTTCTCATAGTCATCGCCCCTCCCCTGTGTATGTTTAATTTACATCTTCTCCTAAATGATTGCATGTAATTTTAAGATTCTTGTAAATGACTCATGGCTAGTTACTCATTTATTAGCTCAAGATTTTACTACACACCAATAGTATGGTTGTACTACTACTATCATACACTCTTCGTCCGGGTTTATTGGACGGGTTCATCCAACCAAACATTTAACCAAAAATATTCTCATAAATGATTGTGCATAATGCTAAATAATATTCTCATAAATGATGGTGTGTAATGTGAATATCTTTGAAAATCACTAATAGCTATTTATGCCATTTATAAGCTCAGGAATATACTACACACTTGAATTATGAGTGTACTACAATGGTCGTACTCTTCTCGTCCAAGTTTATTGGACGGGTTCATCCAACCAAACTTTTAACCAATTAATATCTTCTCATAAATGATTGTATATAATTTTAAGATCCACACAAATAACTCATAGCTAGTTATTTCATTTATTAGCTCAAGATTGTAGTACATCCAACCAAAAGTTTAACCAATATCTTCTCATAAATGATTATATGTAACATTAGGATTTTTGTAAATCACCTATAGCTACCCACTCCATTTTTCTCAAAGAAACGGAAGCTTACTCCATTTAGTTACTTGCATTACTTCATGTGCAATAAGTAGAATTATCCTATGGTGGTTATATAAAGTGTAAGTTAGCATTGCAAATTTCTCATCGCATCCTTGATCTAACCATGTATATGGAGATCTAACATTTTTCTAAACTAACATGACATTGTTGCTCTATGACCCTATGTCCTGCTTAATATTCAACCAAGATCCCCTTATAAATGTATTTGTAACTATACGATCCTAGTAAATCACACATATATACTTACCCCATTGAGCTACTACCATGTATGTGCAATCATTAGCATTATTATACATTTAGTTTGTGAATTCTAAATGAGCATTGCAACTTTTTTGTATTGCACTCATGATCTAACCATGTATATAGATATTATTAACTATTTTTGTAAAGTAACATGGCAAGGTTGCTTCATGACTTTGTGTCTTAGTTGCACCGAGAAGAAATAATTTGAGAGTGGTTTCGTTTCTTGTGAGAAGTGTGACTATCTGATGCATGAACGAAGCAACAACTCTGGGTCAAAATACAGAATGTGCTTACAAAATCTACTCATGAGTTTTTTATACTCAAATATCATAAAATTGTGCAAACCATAAATACAAAATTTTAGGAATATCCAAGAGCTAACAATACACATTGTTTTTCTCAAAGAAGTAGGTCGGTGGAGCCACGAGGGTGGAGGCCGCGCCAAAGGGGGTGTGCGTGCCCCCTGCCTCGTGGCCTCCTCGTTGGTTTCTTGACGTCCACTCCAAGTCCTCTGGATCACGTTTGTTCCAAAAATAACTCTCTCGAAGGTTTCATTCCGTTTGGTATTCCTTTTCTATGAAACACCGAAATAGGCAAAAAAACAATTTGTAGTGGGCCTTGAGTTAGTAGGTTAGTCCCAAAAATAATATAAAAGTGTATAAATAAGCCCGTTAACATCCAAAACAAATAATATAATAGCATGGAACAATCAAAAATTATAGATACGTTGGAGACGTATCAACGAGCGATGGTCTTTTCCTACCAATCTATCCCCCTAGGAGCATGCGCGTAGTGCTTGGTATTTGATGACTTGTAGATTTTTGCAATAAGTATGTGAGTTCTTTATGACTAATGTTGAGTCCGTGGATTATACACACTCTCACCCTTTCACCATTGCTAGCCTCTCTAGTACCGCGCAACTTTTGCCGGTACCATAAACCCACCATTTACCTTCCTCAAAACAGCCACCATACCTACCTATTATGGCACTTCCATAGCCATTCCGAGATATATTGTCATGCAACTTTCCACCATTCCGTTTATTATGACACGATCCATCATTGTCATATTGCCTTGCATGATCATGTAGTTGACATCATATTTGTGGCAAAGCCACCGTTCATAATTTTTTATACATGTCACTCTTGATTCATTGCACATCCTGGTACACCGCCAGAGGCATGCATATAGAGTCATATTTTTGTTCTAAGTATCGAGTTGTAATATTTGAGTTGTAAATAAATAGAAGTGTGATGAACATCATTATTAGAGTATTGTCCCATGTGAGGAAATAAATAAATAAATAGAGAGAAAGGCCAGATAAAAAAAGAAAGGCCCGAAAAAAGAGAAAAAAAGGAAAAAAGGAAAAAAAGAGAAGGGACAATGTTACTATCCTTTTTCCACACTTGTGCTTCAAAGTGGCACCATGATCTTCATGATAGAGAGTCTCTTATTTTGTCACTTTCATATACTAGTGGGAAATTTTCATTATAGAACTTGGCTTGTATATTCCAATGATGGGCTTCCTCAAATGCCCTAGGTCTTCGTGAGCAAGCAAGTTGGATGCACACCCACTTAGTTTCTTTTGTTGAGCTTTCATACATTTATAGCTCTAGTGCATCCGTTGCATGGAAATCCCTACTCACTCACATTGACATCTATTGATGGGCATCCCCATAGCCCATTGATACGCATAGTTGATGTGAGACCATCTTCCTCCTTTTTGTCCTCTCCACAACCACCACTCTATTCCACCTATAGTGTTATGCCCATGGCTGGCGCTCATGTATTGCATGAAAGTTGAAAAGGTTTGAGATTACTAAAGTATGAGACAATTGCTTGGCTTGTCATTGCGGTTGTGCAGGATTTGAGTATTTTGTTTGACGAAGATGGAGCATGACCAAACTATATGATTTTGTAGGGATGAGCTTTCTTTGGCCATGTTATTTTGAGAGGACATAATTACTTTGTTAGTAAGCTTGAAGTATTATTATTGTTATGTCAATAAACTTTTGTCTTAAGTCTTTCGGATCTGAACATTCATGCCACAATAAAGAAAATTACATTGATAAATATGTTAGGTAGTGTCGGTGTCAAAACCGGCGGATCTCGGGTAGGGGGTCCCGAACTGTGCGTCTAGGCGGATGGTAACAGGAGACAAGGGACACAATGTTTTTACCCAGGTTCGGGCCCTCTCGATGGAGGTAAAACCCTACTCCTGCTTGATTAATATTGATGATATGGGTAGTACAAGAGTAGATCTACCACGAGATCAAAGAGGCTAAACCCTAGAAGCTAGCCTCCGGTTTATATAGACACCAGAGAGGGCTAGGGTTACACAGAGTCGGTTACAATGGAAGGAGATCTACATCTCCGTATTGCCAAGCTTGCCTTCCACGCCAAGGAAATCCCATCCGGACACGGGACGAAGTCTTCAATCTTGTATCTGCATAGTCCAAGAGTCCAGCCAAAGGTTATATTCCGGCTATCCGGACACCCCGTAATCCAGGACTCCCTTAGTAGCCCCTGAACCAGGCTTCAATGACGATGAGTCTGGCGCGCAGATTGTCTTCGGCATTGCAAGGCGGGTTCCTCCTCCGAATACTTCATAGAAGATTTTGAACACAAGGATAATGTCCGACTCTGCAAAATAAGTTCCACATACTGCCATAGAGAGAATAATATTTACACAAGTCTAATCTGCTGACGTATTCCGTAGCGTGTCATCATGCCATAGACAAGCCTTTATTTGAACCGTTTTTACTGTCCCACCTCAGTGCGTTTTGCGAGGCGATTTCCTTGGCACGTCTTGTTGAAGGAGAGATCGTGTCCCCTTTATTTACGGGATTCTCATCAATACGGAAGTGGGTAACCCAATCGTGCCCATTGGTGTGTCTCCTCGATCAAAGGTGAGTCCCAAACAGTCACGGGGAGGGCTCTTGGTATTCAACCTTTTATAAAGAGACCAAGGCCTTACAACTTTCTTTTGATCTCAATCGAATTCGCCCTTCGCCTCGAGTTCCAACACCCAAGGCCCCAGATTTCAGGCGCTTCGGACCTTCGACGATGTCCGGCTCCGACCTTCGAGGCCGATGGACGCCTTCCTCCGTCACGGAGGAAGACGTGCTAAAGCTGAGAGAGGCCAGGTTTTTGACCGGCGAAATCTCGCATAGGCTGCCTGCTCATGGGCAGGTTATTCCTACTCCCAAGCCTGGTGAGAGCGTGGTGTTCGTGTCTCACTTCCTTCGAGGGCTAGGCTTCGCGACGGATCCCTTCGTGAGGGGGCTCATGTTTTATTATGGGCTGGAATTTCACGACATAGCCCTGGAGTCCATCCTCCACATCTCATTGTTCATTGTCGTGTGTGAAGCCTTCCTCCGTATTACTCCTCACTTCGGAATGTGGCTTAAGTCCTTTAAAGTAGAGCCGAAGAAGATTGAGGGACAACACGCGGAGTGTGGAGGCGCTGTTATAAGCAAGAATGCTGACGCTCCATGGCCCGAGGGCTCTTTTCAAGAGGAGTTCAGCTTATGGAAACAAGAGTGGTTTTGTATCACAGCTCCCAGGAGCACCAAGTGGGTGGCGCTGCCTGCTTTTCGCTCGGGTCCCCCGCCACGACTGGCGTCATGGGTCAATAAGGGGCTGGACAGGGGGTCGGCAAAGGACGTGCCCCAGTTGCAGGGCCGCATCCGAGATCTCCTAGAAAGAGACATCAGTCTGGTCGTGGTGGCGCGGGTTATGTTAATCCGCCGAGTTCTGCCCTGCAAACGTCGCCCCTCCGCCTGTGGGAGTTCAACCTGGAGGGACCACGAGTTCTCCAACATTTTCTTGGCATGACGCCCGTGGAAATGTATAAAATTGTTCTTCGGACCACAAGTAGTGTGTCCGGATTCTACGGAGGACGCAGGACTGAGCTGCAATCGTCCGGATACTCAAGTAAGTAGCCCTGTGCCTGGACACACCATCCGTTCATTTATCACAACATCACCCTTAAAAGAGTTGTCTATGAAACAGGAGTGGGTAGCGAAGGCGAAGTTAATCAGGTGTCCGGCCCCCCTTCCCGAGACCTCGCCGGATCCCGTGTTAACCAGGATGCTGGAGGTCGTGCCTTCGGAAGAAAGCAAGGGGGGACAAAGAAGCTGCTGCCTCCCCAAAGGAGGCTTTCTGGAAAGGAGGAATCGAAAATTCCTCTACTCAGGGGAGGAAGAGGACTGCCTCTGAAGACCCGGAGTCCATGGTCTCAAAGCGGGGGAAGAAGTCTTCGCTAGAGGGTCCTGTGCCGGGGGATGCCTCGGCCGTACTATGCCCTCAAGGGGATCAGCCCTCCACCGAGCCGTAAGTAGAGAGGGGAGGTTTAAAATGAGAGAAATCCTTGTTTTATTTCTGAGGAAAATAACCGAAATTTTACCTTGTAGTTCAGATCTCAGCGCTTCTCAGCAGAGCTCATCTTCGGTGGATCTTCTTCCGGAGATGATCGAGAGCGGAACGCCTCCCCCTGCCATACCGCCTTACGAAGCGGGCGATCCTGAGGTATCATCGTGGAGGGTTTATCCGAATCCGGCAGGGCCGGAAGGCAGTCATATGGCCCCCCAAGGCCATCCGTGTCCGGTCTTTGAAAAAGGCCATCGAACGTGTCCGGCACCGCCTGGTGCTCGGTCGGATGAACTAAAGGATCTGTTAGGGCAAGCGTCTATCTCAGAGGGACACCGTACGTTGATGGGTACGGTAATTGAAAGGATTACGTCCACTAAAAGCGGGTTGCACGAGGCCGTCAGGAGTTTACTGACAGGTTTTGAGGTACGCGAGGTGATGTACCTTTTGACAGTTCTGCATATAAGATGCGCCCTGTGTAGATAGTAGCCCCTGAGACTCTGTGTTTTGTCGAAGATGACAACACGCAGAGGATCATAGTCCGAGGTGTAATTTTTCCGCCATCCTATGTAGGTGGCGAAGTGTCCGGTGGCCAGCCGGACTAATGAATTTGCCGAGCTAACGCGACAACTTGACGTGGCAGATGCCGACATCGCGGTTGTCAACAAGCGGCTTGACGCGGCACAAGGTATGTAATTTCTCCAGAGACACCTGGTAAGAGGAGCTTGATGCCAGTATCTTATAGCGTGTGCGTTTGATGCAGATGGGGCCGCTGCCATGGAGAGCCTTCGGGCGGAACTTGCCCGAGACAAGGAGCAAGCCAGGAGAAGTGATGCGGCTGCCGTAAAGGAAATTGAAGAGCTGAAAGCCGAACAGGCTGCTCACTGCCGAAGCAAGAAGGAAATGGCCGAAATGGCTGTGAAGTTAAAGAACGCTGCTGACCGCTGCAAGCTTCTTGAAAAAGAAGATCGGGCGGAGCGGACAGACCTGGAGAAGGCCACTACAGCGGCCAAGGATGCTTGTTCTGCGATGAGAGCGATGAAGGAGGAGCTGCGTCAGGCCGGAGATATCGCGGCTGGAAAGCCCTTTATGCTGCGGATGAAGTTCAGAGATCCTAAATACGCTCAGTTGGACCAGATGTGGAGTTCGGCGGACGCATATCTGGATTTAGCTGCGAGTGCCGCTGATGCGGCAGAACATTTCCGAGATCATAAAGATAGCGAAGTGGAGAAGCTCTTCTGGTCACAATTCAACAATCGGGAGCGTCCGCTTCCGTAGACCGATCGTTTGGCCGAATGGGCCGAACTGAATAGGTTGTCCGGACTCGCCATGAAGGATGTCGTTAATCATCTGTGGCCGGAAAGGCCAAAGCCGAACAGTTATTTTAGCTTGGTGCAGCAGTTCCTTGGTGCCGTGCTGCATATCAATGCGATGAAGAGGTCAGCATGCATAGAGGGTGCGCGGATGGCCCTTGTCCGTGTGAAGACATACTGGGCGGAGATGGAGGCCGCCGCTGTTGCATCCCAAGATTCGGACGGAGGGCGAATACCTACTAAGCACTATTTTGAGGAAGTTCTGCAAGGCGCTCGTTTAATAGAGACGCAGTGCTCGAAGGATATTATGTTTGAATAACGTGTATTATTGTAAAACAATATTTTGATGAATTGTAGAAGCTTTTTATACTTGTGCCTGCAAGTATTATAATGCCTCCTGTGCGGCCGTTGAGGTATATGTATATAATCTGAAAGATGGCAGTCGTCGGCTTCAGCCCCCACGCATATAATGCGGGGGTGTTCGCAGAAGGCACATTCTCACAATTGATCCAACTCTTGGTCCATGAAGGAGGTGATAGCGCAGCGAACTAGGCAATCGGACTATAATGCTTTATCACTTTCACTTAGCCATAGGAGTTTGACAGGGGGGGTACTATATAGCCCCAGCTGGTGCCGCGCTCGCCCGAACTCGGGGCACGTGTGTGCCTGGTCGGGAAACGGCCCTTCGTTAATGCGAAGGAATCCCGAAGACTCCGATAGGTCATCGAGTGGTTGACCAGTCTCACGCTATACCATGATAGTCAGTTTTCGGCTTTCTCTACTGAGGTGCTCGCCTGGCTGAACCGGGCACAATCGCAGTAGTTCTCCTAGTGCCTCCTTAGCCGATAGAGTGGAATGTAAGGCAGCAAAACACAGGAGCCGGGCAAACCCAACATTTGACCAAAGACATGATTCGGAGCTGATGCATATAAGGCCAAACTCGCGACGCCGAACACTCCCTAAGGTATTCGGTCTTTATAAAAATGGGTTGAGCAGTGCCCATGATAATAAGCCCCTGGTGTCTAGGTACGTGCGAAATTCTGACGTGGCCACATGCCAAGATGCTAGCCTCCTCCTCGGTTATACTGTGAATCTGGGGGATGTGCATCAACAAGAAATAGTGAAAAAGATTTACGTAGGGTCTTAATCTAAAGAGAATCCTTGGGACGGGTCCCTGCTGCACATCTGCGCCTGTGTCTCCGTTGCGCCGTGTCCTAGATGGGTGTAGCACGGTGTTCATCTGTAAAAGAGAGAAACTTAGTTGAAAGAAGAATAGTCGTGCGAAATATATGTTGTACTAAGTAAACAAAGTATAATTCAAGATGGGGAAATTGAGCCTTATTGTCGCTTATTTTACATACGCGGAGCCCCTTGTATAGGGGTGTACGGCTACAAAAACCTTTATCAATTATAAGTTTGCTCCGGACTCGCCTAGCCGTGTCTGTGGTCTTAATGACCTGTTAGATGCTTTTGTTGGTGAAGTTGTTTTAATGTGTGGCTGTCCAGGCAGCCGTATAGTCTTCTGCACGCGAGGAATATTCAATATTTCCCTTTAGTGAGATGATGCCTCATGGGCCGGGCATCTTAAGCGTGAGAGATGCATAATGCGGTATTGCGTTAAAGCGGGCGAAAGCTTCGCGTCCCAGTAGTGCTTGATAGCTACTTGAAAATGGGGCGATGTGGAAGGTTAGCTTTTCGCGGCGGAAGTTATCAGGGGCACCGAACATTACTTCTAGCAGGAGAGAACCCGTGCAATGGGCATCCGGGCCTGGCGTTACTCCTTTAAAGGAAGTGTTGCTATGGCAAATTTTTGTTGGGTCCATCCCCATTTTGCGGACTGTGTCCTGATATAGCAGGTTTAGACCACTGCCGTCGTCCATCAGGACTTGTGTAAAGTGGAATCCGTCGATTATCGGATCTAATACCAAGGCGGTCCAACCTGCGTTCCGGATACTTCCGGAGTAATCCTGATGGTCGAAGGTGATTGGTTTTAACAACCAGTGGCGAGACTCCTTTGTGATCGGCCGCATGGCGCGTATCTCTATAGGCGCCACCTTGTTTTTCCCTTTTGTCACGTGAAATAAGTTTACTGTTTTGACTTCTTGTGGGAAATTCTTTTGTTTCCCGGTGCTCTGCTTGTGGGGTTCGTCATCGTCCTCACTTGGTGTATCGAGCCCCTTGTGGTCGGCGTTGAGTTTGCCGGATTGCTTGAAGACCCAACATTCTCTATGGGTATGGTTTGCAGGCTTCCCGGGAGTGCTGTGGATTTGACATATTTTGTCCAAGATTTTGTTTAGGCTAGATAGATCATCCATGTTATCCTTGAGGGGCAGCTTTTTCTGACCCTGCCGAGAGCTTTTGAATCCGGTGTTGACTGCCGTGCTCTTCGGGCTGTTTCCCTTATTTCGGCGCTGGTCCTTGCTGCGACGCAGTTTCCCATTTCCGTCCCTGACTTCAGATGTACTTGGGTCGCTGGTGCTGCATCTTGCGAACCAGCTGTCCTCTCCCGTGCAAAAGCGGGTCAAGAGGCTTGTTAATGCGGCCATTGTTCTTGGCTTTTTGTTGGCCGAGGTGTCTGGCGAGCCATTCATCTCAAACGCTGTGTTTGAAAGCTGCTAAGGCTTCGGTGTCCGGACAGTCGACTATCTGGTTCTTTTTAGTAAGAAATATGTTCCAGAGTTTCCAAGCTGACTCTCCGGGCTGTTGAGTTATATGACTTAAATCGTCTGCATCCGGAGGCCGGACATAGGTCCCTTGAAAATTTGCCTGATAAGCATCCTCGAGCTCTTCCCAACTTCCAATGGTGTTTTTGGGAAGGCCTTTAAGCCAATGCCGGGCTGGCCCTTTGAGCTTGAGGGGTAAGTATTTTATGGCGTGGAGGTCGTCTCCTCGGGCCATATGGATATGGAGGATATAGTCCTCAATCCAGACTCCAGGGTCTGTCGTTTCGTCGTACGCCTCTATGTTTACGAGCTTGAATCCCGCTGGAAATTCATGGTCCAGCACCTCATCGTTGAAACATAGGGGGTGTGCGGCACCCCTGTATTTGGGTGTGCCGTAGTGTTCGGATGTTTGTTGTGTTGCATTTCTTACTAAAGCTTGCTTTCTTGGCCCGTAGATAGATCTGGCTGGGCCATCTTTTTGATGTGAATCCTTCAGTGGGTCGCGTGCTGGCTTGTGTGCAGCGCCTCTTGCCGCTCTATATTGGCCATGGGGTCGTTTATCCGACTGGGTGGCTTCCTTATTTGTTGATTGCGGAGGCTCTAAGGCCTCCTCATCAAATTCAGGCAGGAGCTTTCGCTTCGGGTAACTTTTTGTGTGGCGACTGTCGCCGTATTTGTCTGCGGTGTTGAGTACTTTGCTCCACTTGATTCTGAGTGCATCTTCCACAGTTTTGAGCTTCCGCTTCTGCTTTTTCAGGCTACGCACAGTGGCGACAAGCCTTTTGTGGAGGTTCTTCTGCTCTTGGAACTTGTCTGGCGTGAGGTCGTCCAGACTGTTATCTTCGCCAGGGACGGGTTGTGCGGTTTGTTTATCCAAGTTGCCTTGTTCGGACGGTTGCTCGATGCCATGTTCATCGTTCGCCGGCTCACCCTGCTCTGTGGCTGGGTTTGTATGACCAATGTCTCTGTCGAGGCGAGGCTTGGAGCGGCGCTTACGCCGCCGCTTTGACTGCTTTTTGGAGGAACGACCCTTCATTGCGTCCTCCCATTCATCCTCGTCGTTTCCTTTGGGTGTGTCCACCATGTATACATCGTAGGATGGGGTGGCTGTCCAGTGCCCTATGGGCGCTGGTTCCTGTTTGCCTCCTACATCGTCGTCCATGCCGTCGATGTCTTCGGAGTCGAAGTCAAGCATGTCGGTTAAATCGTCGGCAGTGGCTACGAAGTGGGTGGTGGGTGGGCGTCGAATTTCTTTGTTGTCCGCATCCCAATCCTGTTGGCCATAATCCGGCCAGGGCTCTCCTGACAAAGAGAGAGACCTTAGTGAATTCAGAATGTCGCCGAAGGGCGAGTGCTGAAAGATATCTGCGGCGGTGAATTCCATAATCGGCGCCCAATCGAATTTGATTGGCAAGGGCACGGAGGGTTCGGAGTCCGGAGTAGGGTCTGGCACCTTGGAGTCACGGGCTTCGCAGAGGATAAGGCTGGTGTTTGGCTCGATCGCCGTTGAGACTGCAGCCCCCGAGGCGGTGTCTAGCCACCCGCCCTTGATCGGTGGAGTTGGCTCCGAGCTAAGGGTCGGAGCTGTTGCGGGCACGGCCTCCAGGGCACTGTTCGGCGGTAGAGCTAAGTCATGCCCATCGTGACAGTGCGGCGCACTAGGTTGTGGCTCGGATCTGTCGAAGATAAAGTCTCCGCGGATGTCATCCGTGTAGTTCAAACTTCCAAATCTGACCTGACGGACAGGGGTGTAGCTTTCAATCTGCTCCAGATGGCCAAGAAAATTAGCCCGCAGTGCAAAGCCGCCGAACACGAAGATCTGTCCGGGGAGAAAGGTCTCACCCTGGACCGCATCGTTGTTGATGATCGGAGGAGCCATCGGGCCTAAAGGTGACGACACAGAGGAACTCTCAATGAAAGCAGCAATGTTGGTGTCAAAACCGGCGGATCTCGGGTAGGGGGTCCCGACCTATGCGTCGAGGCGGATGGTAACAGGAGACAAGGGACACAATGTTTTTACCCAGGTTCGGGCCCTCTCGATGGAGGTAAAACCCTACTCCTGCTTGATTAATATTGATGATATGTGTAGTACAAGAGTAGATCTACCACGAGATCAAAGAGGCTAAACCCTAGAAGCTAGCCTATGGTATTATTGTCATTCCTCCTATGGACTAAAACCCTCCGGTTTATATAGACACCGGAGAGGGCTAGGGTTACACAGAGTCGGTTACAATGGGAGGAGATCTACATCTCCGTATTGCCAAGCTTGCCTTCCACGCCAAGGAAAGTCCCATCCGAACACGGGACGAAGTCTTCAATCTTGTATCTTCATAGTCCAAGAGTCCGGCCAAAGGTTATAGTCCGGCTATCCGGGCACCCCCTAATCCAGGACTCCCTCAGGTAGCATTCCACATCAAAAATTCTATTTTTATCATTTACCTACTCGAGGACGAGCAGGAATTAAGCTGGGGATGCTTGATACGTCTCCAACGTATCTATAATTTTTTATTCTTCCATGCTATTATATTATCTATTTTTGATGTTTAATGGGCTTTAATATGCTCTTTTATATTATTTTTGGGACTAACCTATTAATTGGAGGCCCAGTGCCAATTTTGTTTTTACCTATTTCAGTGTTTCACAGAAAAGGAATACCAAACGGAATCCAAACGGAATGAAATCTTCGCGATGATCTTTCTTGGACTGAAAGCAAACCACGAGACTTGGAGTGGAAGTCTGGAACTCCGTGAGGTGGCCACGAGATAGGAGGGTGCGCCTAGGGGGGTAGGCGCGCCTAGGGGGTAGGTGCGCCCCCACCCTCATGGGACCCACGGAGCTCCACCGGCATACTTCTTTCGCCTATATATACTCTTATACCATAAAAACATCAGGGGGAGGGACGAAACCACTTTTCCACCGCCGCAACCTTTTGTACCCGTGAGATCCCATCTAGGGACCTTTTCCGGTGATCTGCCAAAGGGGGAATCGATCACGGAGGGCTTATACATCAACACAATAGCCTCTCCGATGAAGCGTGAATAGTTTACCAGAGACCTTCGGGTCCATATTTATTATCTATATGGCTTCTTCTCTCTCTTTGATCTTCAATACAAAGTTCCCCTTGATGTTCTTGGAGATCTATTCGATGTAATACTCTTTTGCGGTGTGTTTGCCGAGATCCAATGAATTGTGGGTTTATGAACTAGATTATCTACGAATATTATTTGGTTCTTCTATGAACTCTTATATGCATGATTTGATATATTTGCAAGTCTCTTCGAATTATTGGTTTAGATTGGCCTACTAGATTGATATTTCTAGCAATGGGAGAAGTGCTTAGCTTTGGGTTCAATCTTGCGGTGTCCTTTCCCAGTGACAACAGCAAGGCACGTATTGTATTGTTGCCATCAAGGATAAAAATATGGGGTTTCTATCATATTGCTTGATTTTATCCCTCTACATCATGTCATCTTGCTTAAAGCATTACTCTGTTCTTATGAACTTAATACTCTAATGCATGCTGGATAGCGGTCGATGTGTGGAGTAATAGTAGTAGATGCAGAATCATTTCGATCTACTTGACATGGACGTGATGCCTATATTCATGATCATTGCCTTAGATATCTTCATAACTATGCATATCTGAATAACTTTGACATAGTTGCTCTGTTATCTTGCACTGGGTTGATACTCGTCATTTTCCCTGCCCAAATATATCTCAGTTTTGCTGTTATGAGAATGCTATATGCATGGTTTCTTATTAGATCTCAAATTCTGCAGCTATTTTTCATTGTTAGGAGAATGTTGTATGCACGGCTTCACTTGATTATATTCCTAACTTTTCTGATTTATAACTCACAGATTTTGGCCTTAATTCGTCAAAAGTTGTTGTACAAGGAACTACACGAGAAGAATCCTAAAGAAAACTTGCACCCAACAATGTGTTTTAGCTCCCTGGAGCTGGACATGTTAATATTTAGCTGTATTTTATATTTCAATACCTGATTTGTACCGCCGTGATTGTATAGTACTTGCCATGATTTGGCAGCCGTTTGAAAATTTATGTGTTATTGGCTCTATTTGAATCAAGTTATTGGTTGTTGCACAAATAGAGGATTGACGTGTGGCACCTAAACAACACACCTGGTCCCATTTCACTAGTGGATCCTTTAAAATAGGAAAGAAACAAAAGAAAACTGACACATGGGACCTAATTGGATGACCTGGACCTGGTCCAAAATGGATTGTAAAAAGGCCCAAATAAGAAATGGAAGCAAAAAGGCCGAAGGCCTAGAAAATAAAAAGGCTACAATGTTGGGCTTGGCCCATGAAGCCGATCAAAAATTTATAGAAAAAATACATTAAAAAGGCCGAATTGTTGGGCTAGGCCCATGTAGAAAACTGAATTGGACCGGGCTGAATCTTGTGCCACATCAGCTTGCCACGCTGGATGCCTACGTGGACTGGGGAGGTTGCTAGTGACCAAAACAGAGCAATAGGCTTATTTTGGTCATAAACGTTTGCGACCATTCCAGAAGAAAGGTCGCTATAGTCAGTTTACGACGGCCAGCTTTTGACCTTATGTTTTTGGTCACAAATGGAAATTTGTGACCATTCAGTGACCAATAGTGGTGGTCACAAGTTGACATATTTCTTGTAGTGGAGAGAAGCCACTAGTGAAACATATGGCCCCCGGGTCTCTTTCTTATTATATTGCACCTCTTTTATTATCGCATCCCGTTTACTATTTTGCAATCTTTATTTTCCAATCTATACAACAAAATACCAAAAAATATTTATCTTATTATCTCTATCAGATCTCACTTTCGCAAGTGACCGTGAAGGGATTGACGACACTTTTATCGCGTTGGTTGCGAGGTTCTTGATTGTTTGTGCACGTACTAGGTGACTTGTGCGTTGTCTCCTACTGGATTGATACCTTGGTTCTAAAAAACTGAGGGAAATACTTATGCTACTTCGCTGCATCACCCTTTCCTATTCAAGGGAAAACCAACGCATGCTCAAGAGGTAGAAAGCACCGCGAGCGCCTCCTCGTCGTCCGAGTCCATCACCGAGTAAAAAAATAGAGAACACCTGGCGGGCGTGGTGGGCGCACAACTGCCGGTGTACCGCCCTGTGTAGCCGGAGCACCGGAAAACTCACCTAGATGGTGGTGGAGAGGTTGTCGCGGTGAAACCTTCTCTCTTTTCTGGTGGGAATAGCCTATCTAGCTGTTGTGATGCCCGGATAATTAAGCTACAATAATCCTCCGCTAATGATGCCAAGTCATGACATTACTGTTGCTAATCCTCACTTGATCCAAAACATGATTCAAATTCAAATTCAAAATTTAAAGTCAAAAATCCAAGTTTGTCAAGCATGAAAACTAAAATGTTCAAAAGGTGGCAAATAATCCTTGGATATTTATCAAGTTGGAACCAACCTCATTTGAGTTCCCAAAATGCCCCTGGGATTTTAACTTATGGTCCAACAATAATTAAATTGGCCTTTCCAATTTCTGAAAATGGTTAGCCAACTCCTTTTGACTCCAAACTTTTTATGCAACTTCATTTTGTTCCTATCTATTTTTGTGCAAAGTGCCACATTTAACAAAAATAATTCAGTAGCTCTTTTAAATAGGAAACAGAGGCAATTCAAAAAATAAATAAAAGAAAAGGCCACCACCCCCTAGTGGGCCTTGTGGCCCAGCTGGCCATCCAGCTGGTCGGCCAGGCCGGCCCACTCGAACCACCCACGCCGCCGAGGGGATAAGTCTCCCCCTCGGCCTCGTCCTCGTCAGCCCCAGATTCCCCCACCCCTCTCTCGCTCGGCTCTCTTCCTCTCCGTTCTCTCTGCCGGAGCATCGTCGGCATCGTTGCCGCGGCCTCGACCCCCTCCCTCACCACGTCGATGCGTCCAACGGCTCCACCGGCCTCCTCCACGTCGGCTACAAGCCCCGGATGGAGCTCGGAGTCGGCGCATCAAGCGGATCGAAGCCTCCCCGACTCATCTCCCTTCTCGAACGCCGCTTCCCTCATCGTCGTCTCCGGCCACGTCGACCCTCCCCGAGACCACTGCCGCCTCCCTACGCTCCGCTGTGAGCCCTCGCCGTTTCCCCTTTTTTTCCTGCCGTCCTCCCTCGCCGTGGCCGCGCCTGGGCCCCGCGCTCGTCGCGTCTGCGCCCGTGGCTGCGCGCTGCACGCGAGCTCACGCGCCCACCGTCGTAGTCCCTGCGCGCCCTTGTACCTCGCTTGCGTCTTGCGCCCGCACGCTCACAGCGCGCGCCATTCCGCGTGCCCTCCCGGCGCTGCCGTCTGTCGCCGCCGCCGTATGCCTTTGCCACTGCTGCCTGCTACGATCTGCACTGCTATTGCCTGCGCCTCTGCCTCCTCCCCCAAACGCCCTGCCGCCATGGTCCTCCTCCGCCCCCTGACTGCCTGCGTCCGCCGCTGCCACTACAGCCGCTTGCTAACAGAGCCGCAGCTGCAGCCTGGCCGCCGTGACGAACCACGCACGCGGCCGCGCCACCTGCGCCCGCCTGGCTCCGCCCCCCTCGCCCCGCTGCCATTCCCGCCATCTGCGATGGCCCCTGGCCACCAGTGCACTGTCGCCGGCCTCCGCCTCGCAACCGGGCGGGTTCGGTCTCCGCCCGTGCCACGCCCGTTAGTCGCGCCCGCTCCAGTGGCTGGTTGCGCCACTGCATGTGGGGCCCAGCCCTGGTTATAAAAAAAGAGGTTAAAAATAAAATTAATTAATTAATAAGATAATTAATTAACTTAATTAATCATGTTTAGTTAACTAATTGGATTTATTTAACCTACTAATTAAACTAGGTTTAAATGGTAATTAGCAAATCAGTCAATGATGGATAGGCCCCACTGCCCTGTTTGACTGGTCAGCGGTCAGGGTTGACCACTGGCGTCATGCTGATGCATTAAGTCCATTTTTTTTGAATTAGAGATAATTCCAGAGATGGTTTAAAATCATTGAAAATTCGTAGATATTAAACCGTAACTCGGATGGAAAAACTTTATATATGAAAGGTGCTCAGAAAAATCCAACTAATCCGAATACGCGGTCCGTTCTTTTGTCACGTGCCCCTAGCATGCTAAACACATAACTTTTCCCCTTCGGTTCATCTGTCTGACAAACGTTCGGAACTGGGAAAACTTTCCCGGATGTTATTCTCCTTCACCAGTATCACCTAGCACTGCGTTAGAACACCTCTAGCACCGCTTTTGTCTCGTTATGCTTATGCTTGCGTGTATTTACTGTTTCTTCCCCCTCTTCTCTCCGGTAGACCACGAGACCGCTGCTGATGCCCCTGTGATCGACTACGTCGACGACGACCCCTCCTTGCCAGAGCAACCAGGCAAGAAAACCCCCCTTGAGCATTCCGATATCGCCCATTTCTTTCCCTCTCCTGCTTGCATTAGAACTGCTACTGCTTTCTGTATGATCCTACTCTGATGCATAGCCTGTTGTTGTTACCTGCTTTCATACCTTACCTGCTAATCCTAAACTGCTTAGTATAGGTTGGTTAGTGATCCATCAGTGACCCCCCACCTTGTCCCAGTTGCCTCGCTTTATGTTTGATGACTCGATAAACGTGATCAACGTCCAGGCCCCGACACTACACACATCACCCCCCTAGTTGTATGACACTACAGAGTTACTATCGAGTGCCGAGGGTGAACCTCATACATCACTCCTGATGAGATCTCTGTAGTGCAGCTATTCGGTCGTGATCATTGAGGGTGATTTCCTCCTTAACCACTTCCGTCACGGCTCTGTCGAGCAACCCCTCAAGTGTGAACCTCGAGGGTGAATCCTCTTATGTTCACCTTGATGATAACATCGAGTGGAATTCACCAGGGGTGATTCCTCGGGTTTTCCCTTTGGTGTTAGACACACAGTTACCATGGTTACTATGACTTTACACTGAACCATGTTACTAAAGACGGGTCGACCCTGAGGGGTACCCGCGCGAGCTTAATAGTGAGTGATGTGGAGTCGGGTTGACCTGGAAGGTGCCCGCGAGATACTTACGAGGCATGGCCGGGCATTCTTAGCCCTTGCCGCAAGTCCTTGAGACGGGGCAACGTGGTCACATCTTTCGTGAGTCTCTGTTTGTTACCGCGCGTTCCTAATCCACTACGATTTGGATATTTGATCGGGGGGCCTCTAGCTTGATAGCACTAACCATCACGTGGGCATAGTATGGGCATTCAGCGTTGTATACATCAGCCGAAGCTTAATAGACGTTAGCGACTGAGCGGCGCGCGCCGGGTTGGACTGGTAAGCTCCTGCCTTTTTAGGGAGGTATCTAGGTCTGCTCACCAGCCGCGTACGCAACGTGCAGGAGTTCCTGGGGAGATGGCCCATGACCCCTGGGGGCATAGGTTTAGTCCGGCATGCTGGCCTCTCTATTAAGCCTAGGTCGGGTTGCGGCGTATTGTTTGGCCGAGGCCGGGCATGACCCAGGAAAGTGTGTCCGGCCGGAGTTAATCGAGCGTGGTGGGTAAGTTGGTGCACCCCTGCAGGGAAGAAAACATCTATCGATAGCCTGTCCTACGGTAACGGACACTTGGAGTTGTATCCCCATCGATACAACTAGAACTGGATACTTGAGATGAGACATGGAGATGAGACTTGGATATGAGATGAGAAATGGATAGTATGGCTCTGGGATTGCTTTCTCACAGGGAGTCGAGAAAGGATCTCTGGCCGAGGTTGATAACATTACTGCTACTTTACTTTATGCTACTCTACTCCCTACTGTTGCTGCAAGATGTTGGTTTCCAGAAGATGCTAGTCTTCGCTAGGCTAGGCGTTCCCCCTTCTCTTCTGGCATTCTGCAGTTTAGTCCACAGATACAACCCTTTCCCTTTGATACAGATGCATACTTAGTTTAGATCTGATGTAAGTCTTGCGAGTACTTTGGATGAGTACTCACGGTTGCTTTGCTACTTCTTTTCCCCCATACCCGATTGTTGCGAGCAGATGACGGATCCCAGGAGCCAGACGACGCCACGGATGACTACTGCTACCCCGAGGGTGCCTACTACTACGTGACGGCCGCTGATGACTTGGAGTAGTTAGGAGGCTCCCAGGAAGGAGGCCTTGCCTTTTCGATCGTTGCTGCTTTTGTGCTAGCCTTCTTAAGGCAAACTTGTCTAACTCATGTATGTACTCAGATATTGTTGCTTCCGCTGACTCTTGTGTATTCGATCTTATGTATTCGAGCCCTCGAGGCCCCTGGCTTGTAATATAAGCTTGTATTATTTTAATTTGTGTCTAGAGTTGTGTTGTGATATCTTCCCGTGAATCCTTGATCTTGATTGTACACATTTGCGTGTATGATTAGTGTACGATTGAATTGAGGGCGTCACAGCGCTGCCGGGCAGTGGGCGGCGCCGGGATCGGCACAATGGTGGCCGAGCGCGCGGGGTGGGGGGCAAATCTGGACGATTTCCTTGATCGCTTGACAGTGTGTACCATGCGTATTTTCCCTTCCGCCGGAGCCCCCGAGCGCCCCCAAGTGCGCTGGGTTCGGCCTACGATCGCCGGGCCCAAAAACGTGCCGAGCCGACGGATTTCGGTGTCTTGGGGGCGCAACTGGGGCCTTATTTGGCATCAGCGCTAAAAAAGTCGCCCTGGGGGCTTGTTGGAAACGCGGCTGGAGATGCTTTTAGAGATTCACTCTCAAGTAAATTTCAATTTGCATAAACATACATGACAATGCAACTTCATATCCTTTAGGGTGTCAACAACATTCTTCAGGTTTCCATAGTTACTACCAAGTGAAGCCAACTTTAGGATCTTTCTTTCCTGAAGGTTCATGTCAGTCAGGCGGGTACATTTCACTCATTAAACACAAATATTTGTGCACACTTCAGATTAATCAAACATACAGCTTTAGGGCCGCAAGCTAATTTGCCAAGGTAAGCCTAATCTCCTGCAAGGCTACAACCTCCCACACATTGACGTCCTCCTCGACAACTCATGCCATGAATTTACCAACACCATTCAGTAGTTCATCGCTGAATACAAAGAAGGGAGACTAAATCTCACCACCTGAACAATACATTTATTTACCTCTATTTTTCGCACTGAGCAGCAGTTGCACAAACTCTTTCTCCTTCCTAATCGACTCCCCATCTCCACCGCCACCGCCTTGTCCTTCCATCTAACAACCTGAACCAAGAACCTCTGGTAGGCCATCTGATTTTTATGTTTTCATTCGCTAGAAAATCTAATTTTTTTGGTCTACCACGTCATTTGCAATGCTTGATGCTGTTTTTTGTCTATATCATCTTTGAAACTACACTACAACAAATTATCCTTCCAACTCCACACAATCAACCTGCTCCGGATAACTTAGACAATTGTGCCATGATTTATGTAGATTGATTGTATTTTATAATCACATTGTCCCTTTTAGTCCATTCCTGAATTTAGTTGCCACACAAATTTATATATTGCTTTTGAGTTCAGGAGGGGAGAAGTAGAGATATATTATCCTCAAAACTCTAAGCAAAACTGCAGCATGACATATTAGCAGGAGTTAGTAGCCGCAGCAGCATGGCATGGCAAAGAGTACGGAAGCAGGAGCGTCATGCGGAAAACAGTAGGGAAGCAACAACATTACCCAGTAGCAGGATGCGCACCTTGTCCATATTCGTGCGTGAGGCGAGCATTCGGCAGGAGTGAGAGCAGCCTCCTCCCCATGGGCCGAATTAGCGGAGGGAGGCGGGCGGGTGCAGATCTCGCGGCCCGGTGGCTCGCCTTGTCCTGCGTGCTAGCCTTGGCCTCGTCGTCCACCTCCGCTGCCTCGTCTTGCTCATCGCCCTCGGGGAAGGCGAGTGGGGAGTTCGGGCTCGCGATGCCCTTGCTCCTTTCATCATCGGCCGCAGGCTTCTCGGCCGGCGACTCCGTCGGGGCCTTCCTTGGCCGGCACCGGCCCTATGAGGGGATCTCCGGGTGCGCCTACCGTTGCTGGTGGCTGCTGTGGCAGTTGCTGGCCTACACGATGGACGGCAGATCCACAAGAATGGCGACCACCTTCAGCCTGCACACGCCGAACACCTACTCCTGCGCGATCCACCCCCGGCTATCGTAGATGTTTGGATCTCGTCGAGTGAGTCAGCGATTGGGTGGAGTTGTGCAGGCGATGGCGAGAGCAGGGGAGGAGGCGGAGGATTGATTTGGTCGTTTTGGTTTAATAGAGCGTCTTTTGTAAAAATGAATCATTTCGAAAATTCACTTACAGAAGGACCGTGGGTTCAATTATGAAAAACTATATGGACTTTTCGGGAAACACACCATGGCGGTGAACTCAACAGAATCAATGTGTTCTTTATTAGTAGGTAAAACTATAATCTTGGAGTACACTTTTGATGCTAATATTATGTTATATGGTGAATGAAGAGCTGGTTCATGATTGGCCTATCGGGGGTGCTAGATTCTGTCAAGACCTTATATATTCGTATAGGGTTTCATGATCTGAACACAACTATTGGCTTGCTGCGGTGCTTTTCATGTCTGGAGAATTTGTATATAGAGGTGATGATTTCACACACATTGAAAGTCCATAGATAATGTACTAGAATTAACCGTTCAACTGTCGCTCCTTCGACATACTCTATTTTAGACATTAACTGTTTTCAATCTTCATGTCTATTTAGGTAATAGGTTTTTGAGAAAAAGGTCTAACCAATCGATTGTAGAGGAAGCACACGGATTTATTCAGATCTCATGACATTCGTTTGAAGACAATAATGGTGGAAAGATATGCATCCAACCGTGCAAACACTAGATTTGTCACATTCTTCATGTTGAATGCGAGGGCACTATTGTCCATGAGGATTAAGTTTTTTGACAAGAAATTTCTCACAGATGGACATGTTAAATAGCATAAAAAGAACTTTTAGGTGGACCAAAGGGCTTCCGATCATGCTCGGCTTCTATTTACAACAACTTGTCGTCATCGTGGACCATTAGACCTTTTGTACCGGGATCTTGATTTAAAGGATCGGACCGATCTATTTTATTGTGACTGCCGGAAACTTTGATTGAGTTAGATGTCATTGCCCTATTCATTCTAGGTTATGTGTAAACCTGATGAACAATTCAGCCTCGTGCTTTTGTACCTTTTTTAAGCTGGAGTTAGATATTGTTGCCTTTTTCAACTCGGTTTTGACCCACATTTTCTTTCATACCGGGCCAATGGCTTGTAATTTCTTTAATTAATACATGAATATTATAGGCAATCACAACAGAGGGAAAGAACATCATTCTTGTGGGATCGTTGAGATCACTGTTCATTACAGAACCCACAAGTTTTTAGCGTCCGCCAGCACCCACAAACTTATTTTCAGCTAGCACACCAAATGGGTTGTAATTCTTAATAAGAAAAGTTGCATGGTACTAACAGATTTGGATTTTGACATTTGGGACCCACGAGGAAAACGTCTATCCAAGGCGGTGTCGACTCGACAGTAAACATTGAAAAATCTGGTTTTAAAATTACTGTAAATCCAAAACTCGCCTGAAAACCATGAAACTTGGCATGGTATTGTGACATGGCACAAACATGTTTTCTTAAAAAAATAGTCCAATTTGGGACAAGTGTTGGTATAAACTTCTTACAAATCGGAGCTTCTCTCAAAAAGCCTCATGGTTCTGAGAGGGAACTTGACACCTATGTGTGCAAGACGACATACGTTGTCTCTTCCTGCCTTGATTTATTTTATAGAGGCAACATGCAACTATAGGAGCATCGTCCTAAAAATATGAATTTATTCAGTGTTTGTTTTGCCTTTGTATACATTATTTGAGTTTTTTAGGCATTTTGGAACATACTTTGGTGTGTGCAAAGGTCATGTGTGTACTAGTCACCTATGTAATTGGATGTCAATTTGTTTATGGAATCAAGTCCTTATAAATAATAAGTGCATATATTGTTATCATGTATGCAATGACATCGCACACAGACCATACTAGGAAACTTGTCGGTGATGATTTCGTCAATCGCTGACAATTGTATACCGGCAAGCATTTGCCCATACTAGGAAAAGAAACCATCTTGAGATCTAAAATATCCAATCTCTTATTACAGAGAGTAATCAAAGTATTCATGCGATTGATACTACCATTAAGATGTTTGAGAGTTTCATTACATTTTTGCAATTCAACCATCTGTTTGTGCAAATCACCAAGTTTGTCCAACATTTGAACTCCCTCTTGGGTGAAAGAGAACCCCTTCTTTTGAGGTGGAACCCCCAGAATTCCTTCTAAGATTTCATAGGCAGCATTAGCATCAAGCTTAATAAAATTCCCTTTGGCGGCAAAATCTAAGAGTTGTCTATGATGCAAAGCCAATCCTATGTAAAAACTACGAAGCAAAATCTTTGTGTCTCCCTTTAGGTTGCAAATACGATATGCTTCCATTAGCCTATACCGAGCATTTTTTAATTTTTCTCCTTGTCGTTTATTGAAGTATAAAACTTCAAAACCTGGTGACAAAGGAGGGGTAGTCACGCTAGCCATTATGACTAGAAAGCAAGAATACAGATAGATCCGGTAGGAAAATGGCTAACGAAAAAGAGGGTGAATAAAACGACAAATTTTTGTGAAGTGGTGGAGAGGAAAATAAGAGGCAAATGGCAAATAATGTAAATTGCAAGGGGATGAGATTTATCATTAGGAACCTGGTACATGTGGATGATCTCTCCCCAGCAACGGCGTCAGAAATTCCTTTTGATGTTTGCTTGAATTACGTTGGTATTTCCCCAAAGAGGAAGGGATGATGCAGCACAGCAATGGTAGGTATTTCCCTCACTGATGATACCAAGGTTTTCGAACAAGTAGGAGAACCACACAACACCACGAAAACAGCTCCTGCACACAAAGAACAAATACTTGCAACCCTACGTAAGAGAGGGGTTGTCAATCCCTCACGGGTAAAAAGATAGGTAAAATTGTAGTAGATTGGATAAATATATCTCGCGGGAACGCAAGATAAAATAAATAAGAATAAATTGCAGCAAGGTATTTTTGTATTTTTGGTTTAATAGATCTGAAAATAAAAGCAAATAAAAATAGACCGCGAAGGAAAATATAATAAAGAAGAGACCCGGAGCCCGTAGATTTCACTAGTGGCTTCTCTTGAGAAAAATAGCAAACGGTGGGTAAACAAATTATTGTTGGGCAATTGATAGAACTTCAAATAATCATGATGATATCCAGGTAATGATCATTATATAGGCATCACGTCCAAGATTAGTACACCGACTCCTGCCTGTATCTACTACTATTACTCCACACATCGACCGTTATCCAGCATGCAGCTAGTGTATTAAGTTCATGGAGAAACGGAGTAATGCAATAAGAATGATGAGATGATTTAGACAAGATCTATCTATGTAGAGATAGATCCCATTGTTTTATCCTTAGTAGCAACGATACATACGTGTCGGATCCCCTTCTATCACTGGGATCAAGCACCGTAAGATCGAACCCATCACAAAGCACATCTTCCCATTGCAAGATAAATAGATCAAGTTGGCCAAAAAAACCCAAATAACGGAGAAGAAATACGAGGCTGTAAGCAATCATGCATATAGGAGATCAAAGAAGACTCAAATAACTTTCATGGATAAAATGATAGATTTGATCATAAACTCAAAGTTCATCCGATCAAAACAAACACACCGCAAAAATAGTTACATCATATGGATATCCAAGAGACCATTGTATTAAGAATCAAGAGAGAGAGAGAGGAAGCCATCTAGCTACTAACTACAGACCCATAGGTCTACAATGAACTACTCACGCATCATCGGAGAGGCACCAATGAGGATGATGAACCCCTCCGTGATGGTGTCTAGATTGGATATGGTGGTTCTGGAACTTGCGGCGGCTGGAATTGATTTTCGTCGACTCCCCTAGGGTTTCTAGAATATTGGGGTATTTATAGAGCAAAGAGGTGGTGCGGGAGGCCACCGAGGTGGGCACAACCCACCTGGGTGCGCCTGGGGGCCCAGGCACGCCCTGGTGGGTTGTGCCTCCCTCGGGGCACCCCCGAGGTGCTTCTCGGCCCATTGGGTGTCTTCTGTTCCATTAAAATTCCACAAAAAGTTTTGTTGAGTTTGGACTCCGTTTGGTATTGGTTTCGTGCGATGTAAAAAACAAGCAGAAAACAGCAACTAGCACTTGGCACTATGTCAATAGGTTAGTACCAAAAATGATATAAAATGATTGTAAAACATCCAAGAATGATAATATAACAACATGGAACAATCAAAAATTATATATACGTCTCCAACAGACACCTTCAGAGATACCTATAGAGCACCTTTATGATCACCCGGTTACTAAGTGACATTTGATACACACAAGGCATTCCTCCAGAGTCCGAGAGTTGCATGATCTCATGGTTGAAGGAACATGTATTTGACATTAAGAAAGAAGTAGCAATAAACAGAACGATCATATGCTATGCTAACGGATGGGTATTGTCCATCACATCATTCTCCTAATGACGTGATCCCGTTATCAAATGACAACTTATGTGTATGGTTAGGAAACCTTAACCATCTTTTGATCAATGAGCTAGTCTAGTAGAGGCTTACTAGGGACTTGGTATTTGTTTATGTATTCACACATGTATTTAAGTTTCTGATCAATACAATTATAGCATGAATAATAAACCTTTATCATGACTAATGAAATATAATAATAACCACTTTATTATTGCATCTAGGGCATATTTCCAACACCATTACCCTGTCTGATCGGGTGAGCGGGACCTCGGGTCCGAGCAATGTCACGGTCAATATGAGGGAAGATTTGTGCGTAGGCATGGTCCCGATCTCAGTGTTCCTATCCATCCAGGCACCGTAGCCGCCGCGTCTCGCGGGTTCGCACCTTCTGGATCCGTAAATGGACCGAGGCGACACCTAGTTTTCCTCTATCTGATGTCGAACATCATGATGGTCTAGGTAATCCACAGGGTCCTTGCTGTGACGGCTTGGAGACGGTTGGGTGTTGAAATTTTCTTGCACTGGCCTATCACGCCATCTAGGGGGGCGGTCAGGTGCATCGACGGCCAATTCATCATCGAACTCCAGCAACAAACACATGTGAGGATAAGATTTTGGCGCGCTATGGAGTCGATCTTGATATATTGTTCGGCTAAGAGTACTTCGACCCACTTTTGGTTCTACATGTCTGTATTGGCTTGCAACGGCTACATCTTGCATTTTATACTTCGGGCGGTAGCGACCAAGCGCTGCCGGAAGCGCTATTGCTTGAAGGGGTCTTACGGGACAATGTAGTCCTCGGTGTCGAGGCTCTCGTCTTCCTCTTACTCAGGCATGTAGTTGTCTTGAGCCCCTTCAAAGAGGTCATCAGGGTCTAGGTCTTCGGGGATACCCTCCGGGGTGGCGTGACGCTATGGGGAGGCTTGAAGATCTTCCCCTAGGTCATCGACCTCATTTGCTCTCGTGTGTTAATTCTTGAGCTTGTGTTGTTTTTTCCCTTGAAGGGGAAAGGGTGATGCAGCAAAGTAGAGATAAGTATTTCCCTTAGTTAAGAACCAATGTATCAATCCAATAGGAGGAACACCCAAGTCTCCAATGATAGCATGATACATCCATTTTGCATCATGTTTACCTACTGTTATTTATAATGTTTTCATGCATAATAATGCTTGATGTTGCTTGAAGCTACGTCGGTATTTCCCCAAAGAGGAAGGGATGATGCAGCACAGCGGCGGTAGGTATTTTCCTTAGATATGAAACCAAGGTTATCGAACCAGTAGGATAACCAAGCAACACAACGTAAACAACACCTGCACACAAATAACAACTACTCGCAACCCAACGTGTAAAAGAGGTTGTCAATCCCTTTTGGGTAGCGGCGCCCCAAGATGAGAAAACGGACGTGAGAGAGTTGTAAATATTGACAGATCGAACGAAAAATAAAATAAATTGCAGCAAGGTATTTTTGGATTTTTGGATTAAATAGATCTGGAAATAAAAGGTAAACCAAATAGATCGCAAAGGCAAATAATATGAGAAAGAGACCTGGGGGCCGTAGGTTTCACTAGTGGCTTCTCTCGAGAAAAATAGCAAACGGTGGGAAAACAAATTACTGTTGGGCAATTAATAGAACTTCAAATACTCATGACGATATCCAGGCAATGATCATTACATAGGCATCACGTCCAAGATTAGTAGGCCGAATCCTACCTGCATCTACTACTATTACTCCACACATCGACCTCTATCCAGCATGCATCTAGTGTATTAAGTTCATGGAGAAACGGAGTAATGCAATAAGAACGATGACAAGATGTAGACAAGATCTATCTATGTAGAGATAGACCCCACCGTTGATCCTTAGTAGCAACGATACATACGTGTCAGTTCCCCTTCTGTCACTGGGATCAAGCACCGTAAGATCAAACCCACTACAAAGCACCTCTTCCCATTTCAAGATAAATAGATCAAGTTGGCCAAACAAAACCCAAATATTGGAGAAGAAATACGAGGCTATAAGCAATCATGCATAAAAGAGATCAAATAAACTCAAATAACTTTCATGGATATAAAAAGATAGATCTGATCATAAACTCAAAGTTCATTCGATCCCAACAAACACACTGCAAAAAGAGCTACATCATATGGATCTCCAAGAGACCATTGTATTGAGAATCAAACGAGAGAGAGAGGAAGCCATCTAGAAATTAACTACGGACCCGAAGGTCTACAAAGAACTACTCGCGCATCATTGGAGAGGCACCAATGGAGGTGGTGAACCCCATCCGTGATGGTGTCTAGATTGGATCTGGTGGTTCTGGACTCTGCGGCGGCTGGAATTGATTTTTGTCGACTCCCCTAGGGTTTCTGAAATATTGGGGTATTTATAGAGCAAAGAGGCGGTCCATGGGGCACCTGAGGTGGGCACAACCCACCAGGGCTTTCCTGGGCCTCCTGGCGCGCCCTAGTGGGTTGTGCTCTCCTCGGAGCACCCCCCAGGCGCAGCCTTGGCCCATTAGGTGTCTTTTGGTCCATCAAAAATCTCCATAAAGTTTTGCGGCATTTGGACTCCGTTTGGTATTGATTTTCTGTGATGTAAAAAGCATGCAAAAAACAGCAACTGGCACTTGGCACTATGTCAATAGGTTAGTACCAAAAAATGATATAAAATGACTATAAAATGCTTATAAAACATCAAAGATTGATAATATAACTGCATGGAACAATCAAAAATTATAGATATGTTGGAGACGTATCAATGCTTTTTGGAGTAATTCTAATGCCTTTTCTCTCATAATATGCAAGGTACACACAAAGAGGGGGAATACCGGCAGCTGGAAATCTGGACCTAAAAAAGCTACGTTAGGCTACCTATTTTGCACAACTCCAAATGAGCTGAAACTTTACGGGGATGTTTTAGGGAATATATAAGAAATATTGGAGCCAATAAGTACCAAAGGGGGCACACCAGATGGGCACAACCCACCTGGGTGTGCCACGGAGCCCATCTTCTGGTGGGTTGTGCCCTCCTCGGCCCAACTCTGGTGCCCATCTTCTGGTATATAAGTCATTTTGAATTAGAAAAAATAAGGAGAGGACTTTCGGGACGGAGCGCCGCTGTCTTGAGGCAGAACTTGCACTACAAAAAATACACTTCCGTGATGATACGTGTTTGTCACAGTAGGTCACGTTTTCTGTCATGCATGTACACCCATGACAAATTTATGACAGAATCAAGATAGTCATACCTGTGCTGTTGTAGAAGTGTTCCATGACATCACCAAAATTATCATCACAGAAGTGTCCACTTCCATGACGATAAATCGCGCGTCATAGAAGTGCTTTCGTCAAGGGTGATCGACACGTGACATCCACCGTAACGGAACGCTATTAAGCTATCGGGTCCGGTTTTGGATCCGATAACCCGTTAACAGCCCCGACCAATGGGGATTTTCCATGTGTAAAATCATCATTGGCTGGAGGAAACACGTGTCGGCTCATCGTTGGGACAGATGTCATCCACTCATTGGACCCAAAGCGCCTATGATACGTCGACACGTGGCATGGCCCAACAGAGGCCCATTCCTATGAAAAGGCCGGCCCGTTTGACTTGGTCAAAAGGTGATGGGCCGGCCCATGGCAAGCCTATTAACGACATGTTCGCATATAGCCCATTTACAGCCCACTAACCCAGGGCCCATTTACGGCCTATCCGAATTAGGCCCAGTAGCATCATCTGGTCCATCCAATATAATTCCAGCCCGTTTTAACTTCCGGCCTATGTATGGCGCATGACGTCTTTTGGCCCATATGAGGCCCTTAGTAACCCTCGGCCCATTAATGGCTCGTGGTAAAATTGGCCCGTAATGAAGAGTGTATGATTTATACCCATTAACGTCCCATATTCCGTTGGGCCATTTCCAGCCCATGTTATCTTTCGGCCTTCTCAGGGCCCATTTATTCTTGGGCTCATTTCCAGCATTCGTTTACTTTCGGCCCATTACTGTCATTTTCTACTGTGGGCCAAATACAGCCCGTGGTTATAGTCGGCCCGTTTGTGGCCCGTTAATACGTTGGGCCATTTTCATAGCGTCATCAAATACGGCCTATTAACAACGGCCCGTTATGGTCGGCCCATGAACGGATGATTTCAACTCTAGCCCATTTACGGCCATAATGTGGTCTGTTATTGGCCCATGTTTGGCCAACTGATCATACGGCCCGTAGAAGGCCCATTCATGATACGGCCCATAGAAGGCCCATTGTGTCTATGCCCCGTGGAAGGCCCATTGTTTCTACGGCCCTTAGAAGGCCCATTGTTTCTACGACCTATAGGAGGCCCATGTTAACTACAGTAAATATGTAGCCCATTGTTAATGTGCCCTAGTTTTAAAAAATAGGTTATTGCGGCCACTAGCAAACCGCGGAAAAAGAACTGCACTAACTACAAGAAAACAAATAAACAAGACAACGAAAATAAATAAGCAAGCAACTTACGCTAGGCTATCATGGCTGTTACACATATTACATCCACTGGGCATCAAAGTTCGCCACAAGTGCAAATATAGGGAGCAAAGTAGCATATAAACGCCGCAACAAAACAAGTCCAGAACTGAAACCACTTCAGAAGAGCTCAAGAAACAATATCCTGGGTACCCATAATGCTGGCAAGATCCTTAGCAAGCTTATTAACTTTCTCTTTTTTGGCGCTTAAATGCTCCAGCACTTGTTGTTGCACCAGAAAGTATGCATCTGAATTCTGCGGGGACTTCCTCAGTCCTTCGGCTTCCTGTCGCATAACATCTGATCGATGTCTTTCAACTTGAAGTTGAGACTCAAGAAGCTGAACTTATTCAGGCAACGAGTTCGAAGAGCTGGTGCCAGCAGTAGTAGCCAGTAACTCGAGCACTACATCAAGACAGGACTTTGGGGTTGTCTCGGTGTCTTCAATATAGTTTTTATCAGCTTTCTTAGAGAACAACAGGGATGTCTCACTATCTTGAACCTGATAAGCATTACTTCCTTTACCATTGCATAACGGGGTACTCTTCTCCAATATTTTATCCGCATTCTAAAGGAGAAACAAACAAACACATCACATGTTTACAATGTAGTATATGAAACTCATTTTGGTAAACCAGTTCAGTAGTAAGGTGGACAGGATAACAGCACAAAACAAACATATATCTATATAGTATGGTCACTATATGGTCTATATCATTCTAGTTTATGTTGCCAAATCAAGATAGATACAGTTCGAATCATATCTATTTAAGACAAAGCAGCATAGACAGAATATAAGTGTGGGAAACTACACAGCAATAACAACACTTGTAATGTGCGTGGCATGAGAACATAACTGTTTATTCAATTGAAACTGAAATCAACATAGAGCAAGTTACAACAGCAAACACGTTAAAGAAACAGGTTTAAAACATACCTGTTGCGCCATTGGAGTTTCAATTGCATCCTTCAAATTTGAAATTTGTTGGTATGAGTAAATACATTGATGCAAGAGCAAAGTAGTATGAACCATAGCTACGGAACCTGACCTGAGAACAATTCTTCTTCTTCTTTAAGCGTTGACTTGGGGTTCAGAGTGGTGGTCCTCGTGCTTTGGGCACTGCAGTTGCCTTACTAACTGCTCGTGTTTGGGTGCTCTGTGGTGGAGAGGGTGCTGTGTCAATGCAAACTGGGTTACTATCTGCTGGGGTTGGGGTTAGAAGAGGTGTAGCTGGTTCTCTGTCCAACTGGGTAGGGGTACAATCTGCGTGAGTATGGGTTATGTGTGGGTGTGGTGGGGCTGGTTCTTGGGAAAGTACAACCGTGGTTCTATCTCCATCGACAGGTAGCATGATCTTTTCTGAAGACCGTGTTTTTACTCCCACAGATACTGCCATCACCCCGTCCAATTGAAATGGCAGATAAACAAGAAAAGTAATTGAATGTACAGACATTGTAAGATAGATAGGTGCAATGGATAGTAGGGAAGAACACAGGGCATGAAATAATTCACATTATTTTGTCTAACTAAACAAAATAGCAGGACATAATTTCAAATATATGATGGCTAATTAAACAGGATAGCATGACACAATTTCACATGTATGATGGCTAACTAAACAGGATAGAATGACATATTTCAAAATATGATGACTATGTAAACAGGATGACATGATATAACTATACGATGTGTCTATTAAAGTGGTTGGCATGCCATAAATCACAAACATGTCGTCGATGGAAACATGATGGCATGATATAATTCATGGATAGAATGACATAATTCAAAATATGATGACTATGTGAACAGGATGAGATGATATAACTATATTATGTCTTTAGAAAATGGGTTGGCATGCCATAATTCAGATACATGCTATCTATGTAAACATCATGGCATGATATAATTCATATATATTATTTATATACTAAGGAAGTGAGCAGAGGGCAATCGCATATATGATGTGTCAACTAAGGAGATGGCATCCAATATCATGTATATGATGTAAAAACTAAGCATTGCAATACAACATATGCATGATATGAGTAATATAACCCTGCCAAGTTTGAGCATACACCTCAGGGGGATAATAGAACTGGCCATCTGCCTCTGAATCCTCCTCTGTAGAGCTATCTGTAACCAGCAACATATCTGCTTCACCAGGTAGCATTATCTGCTCTGAAGACCTTGTTTTCACTCCAGATATCTCCATCACCAATTCAAATGGCCGATGCACAGGAAGAGCAGTTGAATATACAAACATTGTCGACAAAAGCAATGAGAAATACAAAAAAGGATGGCATGATATAATTCACATATATGACGCTTGGCTAAACAGCATGACATTGCATAGTTCACATATATAATGCATTGCAACAAGATAGCATTGCATAATTAACATATATAATGTCTTGCAAAAAGATGTCATTGCATAATTCACATATATGGTAATTAGACACTAAACAGGTGGCATTCACACAAATCATGTCTAAACTAAGCAAATGACATAGCAATGCAAGATACCATACACACGATATGAGCAACAGAACCCTGCCAAGTTAGAGCATGCACCTCGGCGGGGAATAGGACTGGTCATCTGTCTCTTAATCCTCCTTTGAGGAGCTATCTGTAACCAGCAAGACATGCGCTTCGTCAGATAGCATTGTATGCTCTGAAGACCTTGTTTCCACTCCAGATTTTTTTTCCATGACCGTGCTGAATGGCTGATGCACAGGAAGAGTAATTGAATGTACTAATTTTTTTGACAAATTTAACATGTAATAAAAAAGTGATGTCATGGTATAATTCACATATAAGATGACTGGCTAACTAGGCTGGCATTGCAAAATTCACATATATGATGCCTGGCTAAACAAGATGGCATTGCATGATTCACATATATGATAAAGAAACTAAACAGATGGCATTGACACAAAGCATGTCTAAACTAAGCAGATGACATCTTTGATGTATATAGTGAGCAATGCAAGGCACCACATGCATGATATTACCAACACTTTCATATCAAATTATGATCTTTGTTAGTCTCTTACACCCACACAATCCTCTAACCTTTGTAGCTACCACTAACTTTCTCTCGTGCATGCACACGCCCTCCTCGCCCTCCCCCTCCCTCAGCATTCTATACATCACGCATGTTGGTGTCAAAACTGGTGGATCTCGGGTAGGGGGTCCCAAACTGTGCGTCTAAGGCGGATGGTAACAGGAGGCAGGGGACACAATGTTTACCCAGGTTCGGGCCCTCTTGATGGAGGTAATACCCTTCGTACTGCTTGATTGTTCTTGATGATATGAGTATTACAAGAGTTGATCTACCACGAGATCAAAGAGGCTAAACCCTAGAAGCTAGCCTATGGTATGATTGTCTGTTGTCTTATGGACTAAAACCCTCTGGTTTATATAGACACCGGAGGGGTCTAGAGTTACACAAGGTCGGTTACAAAGGAGGAGATATACATATCCGTATTGCCTAGCTTGCCTTCCATGCCAAGTAGAGACCCATCCGGACACGGGACAAAGTCTTCAATCTCATATCTTCATAGTCCAACAGTCCGGACAAAGGATATAGTCCGGCTGTCCGGAGACCCCATAATCCAGGACTCCCTCAGTAGCCCTTGAACCAGGCTTCAATGACGATGAGTCTGGTGCAGTGTTGTCTTCGGCATTGCAAGGCGGGTTCCTCCTCCGAATACACCATGGAAGAGTTTGAATACAAGGATGGTGTTCGACCCTGCAAAATAAGTTCCATATACCACCATAGAGAGAATAATATTTCCATAAATCTAATTTGCTGACACGTTTTGACAGCATGACATCACGCCATGGCCCGGTCATTATTCGAACCATTTTTCTCAACCAGCTCCGCACATAACGCGAGGCAGTTTTCTTGACACGTCTTGTCAAAGCAGAGATCGTGTCCCCCTTATCACGGGATTCTCATGAATACAAACGTGGTTAACCCAACCGTGCATGTTGGTATGACTCCTAGATCTTAGGAAAGTCCCAAACGGCCATGAGGAGGACGCCTAATATTCACCCTCTTTATAAAGGGGACAATGTTTTTTTCTTTTTTCCCTCCCACGCTCAATCGAATCATTCCCCCGCCTCGAGTTCTAACACCCAAAGCTTAGCTCAGGTGCTTCGGACCTTCAACTATGTTCGATCCAACCTTCAAGGTTGGTGGATGCCTTCCTCCGTCACAGAGGAGGACATCAAGAAGTTGAGAGAGGCCAGATATCTAACCGCCGAAATTTCGCATAGGCTGCCCGCCCGAGGGCAGGTCGTCCCTACTCCCGAACCCAACGAGAGCGTTGTGTTCGTCTCCCACTTCCTCCGAGGACTAGGCCTCTCTCTGGATCCCTTTGTTAGGGGTCTTATGTTCTATTACAGGCTGGATTTTCACGATTTGGCCCCGGATTCCCTTCTTCACATCTTTTCATTTATTGTCGTATGTGAGGCCTTCCTCCGCATTACCCCTCACTTCGGCCTATGGCTCAAGACCTTCAATGTGAAGCCGAAGATGATCGAGGGGCAGCACGCAGCGTGCGGAGGTGCTTTAATAAGAAAAATTGCTAACGCTCCATGGCCAGAGGGTTCCTTCCCAGAGGTGTCCGGATTGTGGCAGCGGGAGTGGTTTTACGTCACAGCTCCCCGAAGTGCCAAGTGGGTAGCTGCCCTCACCTTTCGCTCGGGCCCCCCACCGAAACTGATGTCATGGATCAGCAGGGGGCTGAGCTGGGGTCCAGCAAAGGACATGCCAATACTGCAGAGCCGCATCCGAGATCTCTTTGAGAGAGATTTCAGTCTGGTTATGGTAATGCAAGTTATGCTAGTTCGTCGAATCCAGCCTTGCAAACGCCGGCCCCTCCGCATGTGGGAATTCAACCCGGAAGGACCGCGAGCTATTCAGCATTTCCTCGGCATAATGCTCGAAGAGATGCACAAATCATTCTTCGGACCCCAAATAGAGTGCCCAGACACCACCGAGGACGTGGGTCTGAGCTGCAACCGCCCCGCTGCCCAAGTAAGTAATCCCATGTCGAACCTACTGTCCTTTTATTTATCGTGGCATCATTCTAAAGAGCCGCTTTTTGACCAGGAGTGGATAACAAAGGCGATGATGATCAGGTGTTCTGCCCCCCTTCTTGAGGGCTTGGAAAATCCGGTATTGGACAAGATGCTCGAGCCGGCGCCTTATCCAGTGCCCTCGGAGGAAGGTGATGGGGGGAATAAAGAGGGCGAAAGCGGGCCTCACTCGCTACTTATTCCAGCCGGGGGAATGAGCACCTCCGTGAGGGAGGACAATCAAAGGGAAGGATATGACATTCTCTCTCCCTGGGGAAGGAAGAGGACTACCTCTGAAGATCCGGAAACTAAAGTTTCCAAACGCGAGAAGAAATCTTCATCAGAGGGTCCTGCCTCGGAGGGTATTCTTGCCGCACAATGTCCGCACGGGGATCGGCCCTCTACCGAGATGTAAGTAATCAAAATTAATTAATAGTGGAAACATCCTACCTTACTTCCGAAGACAATAACCGATGCTTATAAATTGTAGTCCGGATCGTAGCCCTTCTCGACAAAGTTCATCTTTGGGGGATCTTCTTCCGGAGATGAGGAGAGCGAAACGCCTCCCCCGGACACCTCCCGGACAAAGTTCATCTTTGAAGTGTCGTCGTGAAGGGTATCTCCAGATCCACTAAGGCCAGAGGATAACCCTTTGGCTACCCGGAATCCCCAATATCCGGCTCCTAAGGAGAGCGACAGCAAGGGTCCGTACAGTGTGCTCTGGGGCAAGCGACCATCTCGGAAGCGCATCGTACGCTAATGGGTACGGTAATTGAAAGGATTTCATCCGCTGAAAGCGGTTTGCATGAAGCCTTTATGACTCTGCTGAAAGGCCTCGAGGTACGTGAAATAATGTATGTTTTTAACAGTACCGCACACATTAGGTGTGCCCTATGTAGATAGTAGGCCCAGAGACTCTGGTTGTCGTCGAAAACGGCGGCAAACAGAGGATCATAGTCCCAGGTAATAACCAGACCGCCTTTATGTGCAGGTGAATGAAGCTCCGGTGGCTAGCCGGACTGATGGGTTTGCCGAGCTAAATCGGCAACTTGATGCGGCAGATGCCGACATCGTTCTTGTCAACAAGCGGCTTGACGAGGCACAGGGTGAGTGATTTCTCTGGTGATCATCACATAATAAGAGTAGCATGATGCCAGTATCTTTAATATGTTGTGACTGCAGATGGAGCTGCCACCGTGGAGACCCTTCATGCGGAGCTTGCCCGAGCCAAGGAGCAAGCAAGGAGTAGCAATGCGGCCGCTCTAAAGGCGGCCGAAGAGTTAAGGGCCGAACAGGCCGCGCATTGTGAGAGCAAGGAAAAAATGGCCAAGCTGGTTGTAGAGTAAAAAGATGCTGCTGACCGTTACCAGCTTCTTGAAGAAGAAAACCAGGCGAAGGCGACGGACCTGGAGAAGGCCCTGGTGGCTGCCAAGGAAGCTCGCTCCAAAATTAGAGCGATGAAGGAGGAGCTGAATCAAGCTGTAGGTATCGTGTCTGGGAAGCCCTTCTTGTTGCGGACTAAGTTCGGAGATCCGAAGTATGCTCCTCTGGACCGGCTATGGAGTTCTGCGGATGCCTACATGGATTTGGCTGCAAGTGCTGCTGATGCGGCCGAGTACTTCAAGGATCAAAAAGGTCCCGAAGTGGAAAAGTTGTTCTGGTCACAGTTTCATGCTCCAGTCCTTCTGCTGCTGTTGAATGAGCAATTGGCCGAGTGGGCCGAGCTCCATATGTTGTCCAGACTTGCCATGAGGTCCGTTGTGGATCACCTGTGGCCAGGAGGGCCAAGGCAGAATAGCTAATTTAGTTTAGTGTAACAATTCCTTGGTGATGTGCCACACATCGATGCTGTAAAGAGATCGGCATGCATAGAGGGTGCGCGGATGGCCCTTACCCGTGTCAAGACATACTGGGTGGAGATGGAGGCCACCGCTGTTGCGACACAGGGTTCGACCGTAGGCCGAGTGGCTGTCGAGCACTACTTTGAAGAAGTTCTTGAAGGTGCTCGTTCGATAGAGGCTCAGTGCTCGAAGAATATTATGTTCTAGTGACATGTATTCCCATTGTAAAAACAATGTTTTACTGAATTATCAAGGTTGTATTTATACTTTTACCCAAAAGTACTATGATGCCTCCTGTGCGGCCGTTTATGTATATATGTATATAACCTGAAAGTTTGCAGTCGTCGGCTTCTGCCCCCACGCATATAATGCGGGGGTGTTCGCAGAAAATCCATATCCAGACTTGATCCAATGTCTTGGTCCGTTAAGGAGGTGATAGCACAGCGAATGAGGCAATCAGACTATATTGCTTTAACACTTTCACTTAGCCATAGGAGTTTGACGGTGGGGCTACTATATAGCCCCTGGTACTTCTGCGCTCGTCCGAATACGGGGCACGTACGTACATGACCGGGAAACGGCCCTTCGTTAATGCGGAGGAATCCCGAAGATTCCGATGAGTCATCGAGTAGTTGACCAGTCTCTCGCTATATCATGACAGTCAGTTTTCGGCTTTCTCTACTGAGGTGCTCGTCCGGATGAACTAGGGCACAATCGCAGTAGTTCTCCTAGTGCTACCTTAGCCGATATAACAGAACGTAAGGTACCAAAACATGGGAGCCGGGCAAACCCAACATGTGACCAAAGACATGATTTGGAGCTAATGCATATAGGGCCAAACTCGCGACGCCGAACACTCCCTAAGGTGTTTGGTCTTTATAATATATACCGGGCTAAACAATGCCCTTAATAAGAAACCCCATGTGTCCAGGTATGTGCAAAATCCTGACGTGGCCACATGCCAATAACGCCAGCATCCTTCTCGGTTGTGTGGAGTACCCGGAGGATGTGAGCAACAAGAGACAGTAAAAAAGGTTTACGCATGGTCTTAATCTAAAAAGAAACCTTTGGGCGGGTCCCTGCTGCACGTCTGTGCCCGTGTCTCCGTTGTGCCGTGTCCTGGACGGGTGTAGCACGATTGTCATCTGCAAAAGGAAAGAACTTAGGTGAAAGTTGTCGTGCCAAAAAGAAGAGTTGGTTATTATCAATGAACTATCAAAATTCAAGAGAAGCCAAGTTGAGCCGGGCTGGCCATGATTACATGCGGGAAGCCCTTGGTATTGTTCATGAGGGTTTGATCATCAAAACAATTTCATGTATATATGATGGAACGCCGGATTCGTTTGACCGTCTCCGTGGCCTTGACGACCTACCATTTATCTGGTTGGTGAGGCCGTCTAGTTTGCGGCTGCTAGAGCCGCCGCATCTTCTTCCGTATGTGGGAAATGTTCGGTATTTCTGCTAACTGAGATGATGCCACGTGGACTGGGCATCTTAAGCTTGAGAATAGCATAATGCGGTATTGCATTAAAACGAGCGAAAGCCGTTCTTCCGAGTAGTGCTTGATAGCCACTTCGGAATGGGGCGATGTGAAAAGTTAACCTTTCGCTTCGGAAGTTATCAGGAGAACCGAATACCACCTCTAGTAGTAGAGAGCTCGTACAGCGGGCCTCTTGGCCTGGTATTACTCCCTTGAAGGTAGTATTACTATGGCTTACTTGTGTCGGGTCTATCCCCATTTTGCGAACTGTGTCCTGATATATCAGATTTAGATCACTGCCGCCATCCATGAGGACTCTTGTGAAATGGTACCCATTTATTATTGGGTCTAACACCAAGGCCGTCAGTCCTTCGTGCCAGATATTTTTCTCGTGATCCCTATGATCAAAAGTGATCGGGCAGGTCAACCAGGGGTTGAACCTAGGGGTGACGGGCTCTATGGCGCGTGTGCCTCGGAGTGTATGCTTGCTTCTCCTCTTTGTCACATGGATCATGTTTACTATTTTAACCTCTGGTGGGAACTTTTTCTGTCCTCCGGCACTTTGCTGGCGAGGCTCATCCTCATCTTTGCTTGGTGTCTCTTCCCATTTGTGTTCGGCGTTTAGCTTACCGGCCTGCTTGAAGATCCAACATTCTCTATGGGTATGATTTGCAGGTTTGTCTGGGGTGCCATGAATCTGACAGAGTTTGTCAAGAATTTTGTTTAGGCCAGATTGTCCTTCTCTGCTGCCTTTGAAAGGTTTTTTCCGCTGACCTGGTCGGGAGCCCCTGAATCCGGCGTTTACCACCGTGTTATCTGGGCTACCTTCTTTATTTCGACGCTTGTTTTTGTTGCGTCGTGGTTTACCATTGCCATCGCCGACTTCAGATGTGCTTGGGTCGCTGGTGCTGCTATGGGCCAACCAGTTGTCCTCGCCCGCACAAAAGCGGGTCATGAGGCTTGTTAGGGCTGCCATTGTTCTTGGTTTTTCTTGACCGAGGTGTCTGGCGAGCCATTCATCTCGGACGCTGTGTTTAAAAGCTACTAAGGCTTCGGCGTCCGGACAGTCGACAATTTGGTTCTTCTTGGTGAGGAACATGTTCCAAAGCTTTCGGGCAGACTCTCCGGACTATTGGATTATATGACTTAAATCGTCTGCATCCGGAGGTCGGACATAAGTCCCTTGAAAACTGGCCCGAAAAGCGTCCTCGAGCTCCTCCCAACTTCCAATTGAGTTTTCGGGGAGGCTTTTCAGCCAGTGCTGAGCTGGCCCTTTAAGCTTGAGGGGCAAGTATTTAATGGCATGGAGATCGTCTCCACGAGCCATATGAATATGGAGGATGAAGTCCTCTATCTAGACTCCAGGGTATGTGGTTTCGTTGTACGCCTCTAAGTTCACCGGTTTGAATCCCGCTAGGAATTCGTGATCCAGCACCTCATCGGTGAAACATAAGGGGTGTGCAGCACCCCTGTATTGGGATGCGCCATGGTGTTCGGACGGTTGTAGTATTCGGTGTTGGTTTTGTACCGTAGCACGCTTCCTAGATCCATAGATGGATCTGGTTGCGCCAGGTTTTTGACGCAAGTTCTCACGTAGATCGTGTGTTAACTTATGCGCGACTTTGTTAGCCGCTCTATCGCGTTCACAAGGTGGTGGATCCGGCCGGTTGGCCGTATCACTCTTCGGCTGTATGGGCTCTAAGGCCTCATCGTCGAATTCCGGTAATAGCTTGCGCTTTGGATAGCTATTTTTATGGTAACTTCCACCATACTTTGTTACTTGTTCCACTTGCTGTTGAGCGTATCTTGTGCAACCTTGAGCCTTTTCTTATGTTTCTTCAGGATCCTCGCTGTGGCCATAAGACTTCTATGGAGGTTTTCTTGCTCCAAGTGCGTTTCCAGGATGATGTGTGCATCTTCGTCCGGACTGTTTTCTTCCCCAGGCGGGGTTTGATGAGGCTTATCCTTGGCGGCGGCATGTTCGGACATCGGATCCGTACTATGTTTCCAGTTTGCATCTTGATCGTGCTCTGCCACCGGGGTAGTGCAGTCATCGTTTCCTCCAGAGTCGACTGGACTGTTATTTCCTCTTGCGCTGTTATCGCTGTTTTTTAATATGGCGGGACTTAGAGCGGCGCCGCTGATGTCGGTGCCTGGGTTGCCTGGAGGGGGCATCCTCCGCTGTCTCTTTGCCATTGCCCTCTCTGGGTGTATCCACCATGTATATGTCATGTGATGAAGTGGCGGTCCAGCGCCCTGTGGGCGGTGGTTCCTGTTCGTCTCCTGCATCGTCGTCCATACCGTCGATGTCTTCGGAGTCGAAGTCGAGCATGTCGGTTAAGTTATCTACAATGGCTACTAAGTGGGTGGTGGGTGGGCAGCGAATTTCTTCGTCGTTCGCATCCCATTCTAGCTGGACATAGTTCAGCCAATGTTCTCCTGACAAGGAGAGAGACCTTAATGAATTTGGCACATCTCCGAAAGCTGAGTGCTGAAAGATATCCGCGGAGGTGAACTCCATTATCGGCGCCCCGTCGGGTTCGACAGGCACAGATGTAGGCGGCTCGGAGTCCGTGGCCGGGGATAAATCCAGTGGTTCGGTGATGTGGCTCTCGAAAGAGGTGAAGTCAGTATCTGGCTCTATCGCCACTAAGAGTGCGGCCTCCATGGAGGGGTCTATCCCTCCACTCTCGGATGGCGCGACTTGCTCCGGATTAACGGCCGGAGTAGCTGCGGATGCAATCTCCCGAACATTGTCCGACGGCAGAGTTACGTCTTGCTCGTCGCGACTGTGCGGCGTGTCCGGCATGGGCTCGAATCCGTTGAAGAACAAGTCTCCGCGGATGTGGGATGTGTAGTTCAAGTTTCCGAATCTGACCTGATGGCCAGGGGCGTAGCTTTCGATCTGCTCCAGATGGCCAAGCGAATTGGCCCATAGTGCGAAGCCACCGAATGCGAAGATTCGTCCGGGGAGGAAAGCCTCACCCTGGACCGCATCGCTAGCGATGATCGAAGGAGTCATCAAGCCTTATGGTGACGACACAGTGGAACTCACAATGAAAGCACCAATGTCGGTGTCAAAACCGGTGGATCTCGGGTAGGGGGTCCCGAACTATGCATCTAAGGCGGATGGTAACAGGAGGCAGGGGACACGATGTTTACCCAGGTTCGGGCCCTCTTGATGGAGGTAATACCCTACGACCTGCTTGATTGTTCTTGATGATATGAGTATTACAAGAGTTGATCTACCACGAGATCAAAGAGGCTAAACCCTAGAAGCTAGCCTATGGTATGATTGTATGTTGTCCTATGGACTAAAACCCTCCGGTTTATATAGACGCCGGAGGGGGCTAGGGTTACACAAGGTCGGTTACAAAGGAGGAGATATACATATCCGTATTGCCTAGCTTGCCTTCCACGCCAAGTAGAGTCCCATCCCGGCACGGGACGAAGTCTTCAATCTCGTATCTTCATAGTCCAATAGTCCGGCCAAAGGATATAGTTCGGCTGTCCGGAGACCCCCTAATCCAGGACTCCCTCAGCGCACATTCATTTTTTAGGTCGTTCTCCCATAGTGTCCACAACTCCTTTCCGACACACACCGATCGATAAACCTCTCCAGCAATGTCTGCCTACAACATACACACGCACCTTCAATCTCCTCCTTTATGTGTCCTTGCCTCGTGTCTCTCATACGGTCCCACACACGTGTAAACTCTCGCCCCTCTTTTCATCGATCTCACAACCGCACACTCCTCCCCCTATCTAGCTATTAGCTGGGCCTCTCGCACCAACTCCTAGCTCCATTCTCTCTGTCTATCCGTCTCGCGGGCCTTATTTGCCTCTAATAAATGGACGTACACCGCCCGATCTCCCGCTATACATATAGCTAGCTAGGTCCTTATAACTCATTTTTTCCCACGCGTTGATCGATCTACCTCATTAGTTATGTCTCTCCCTTCCTCCAACAAACAACAATTGATCTACCGATCTAGTTAGGTTTTCTTACCAAACACATGGTTCCCCTTCATCATCCATGGATGTGTCCCGATAGATCTATCACGCACAGGCACACACAAAAACACATCCCCACTCTTATTGATAATATTGCAGTTCCACCCTCAGTTTGTCTAGTAGGCCTCTCCCACCATCTTCGAGAAGCAACTCCATCACCCATCCAGCACTCTACCCCTCTCCTTCTCTCTCTCTCTCTCTCTCTCTCTCCTCTCCTCTCCTCTCTCTGTCCCATCCTATTTCCCATCCTTCAATTATGTATGGATGTCGACCAATCTCCCTCAAGACATAGCTGGGTCTCTCCTTCTCAACACATATACGAGTTGTTCTACCTCTATAGTTAGGCATCTGCCTACCACTCCCCCCCACCCCCTCCCCCCCACACACACACCGATACATCGAGCTCTCTAGTCATGTCTCCCTGCCACACACAAACTTGACCTGTGCCCTCTGATGTTCCAGTAGCTAGGTCAGTTGCCCTATATCTTTGACT